>NC_137956.1:21979031-22292126 GCF_963924665.1 Micromys minutus | reverse complement strand
AGAGATGGGTCCAGTGTGGAGCTCTAGCTAAACGTGAAGTGGTAGGCTAACGTCAGTACTGTAGAGAGCTGTTGCTCGACAAGATAGGGGTGGTGGCTCTGGGTCTCTGAACTTTCTGTACAGGGATGGAAGGCACTGGGCTACAGCCACAGGTATCGGAGGGAGTTCTTTACACAGAGCTGCCCCTGCACCAGGGCTTCTAGCTCTGTCACTGACTCCTGCCGCTTCTTCATCCTTTCCTGTTGGGATTCTACGTTTTGAGGGAAGCCTGATAGAATCAGGGAGCGTAGCTTGGGGACTGGATCACATTAATCCCACCGCTCACTCTGCCTCCCTAGGTCCTTGGCTGTCTGCTCTTCACATCCTGGGATCAAGGATGCCACATGCGTCTGGTGGGATGCACTCCCAGGAGTCAACAGCATCTCTCAGCATGATGTCAGAAGTTCTGGGCTGGCCCAAGGCTTGGTTAACAGTGAGTGGCTACGCTATAGAGGTATTTACAGGACTGGTGCCCACATAAGGAAGGTTAGACGCTTGTGATTTTTCATTTGATGCTTGTGTATCTGGTGCAGTCAGAGAGAGCTCATAATAATGACCTACGGGTGATGTTGTACCTTCAGAGTCTGGCGTTGACAATGGTGATGGCTCATGTGTCCTCACACAGTCAAATAGCTTGTTTTTAAGCCATCTCACCCATCCTTACCATCTGACTAGGTCATAGCAATGACTGCATTATATGAAACAACCCAGAAGCAGAGAAGTGGGGGACACATTCCAGGTGGCACCTGGTAAGCACAGAGGTGGGACCCCAGCCAGCTCTGAATGCAGGGCCATCCTACCCTCCTCCCCCCACCACATCCTAAGCTTGAGAGGTGAGGGGTTGACCCTGTCCATTTTCCCCTGTCCTGCAGAAATCTGGAAATGGATCTGGTCTGGGGACCCCAGCTCGTAGTCACCTCTGACTTCAGTCGCTCGATCTCGACCTCGCCATCCTCGAGCTGCTGCCGCAGCTGCTTGGCCACGGTCTTCTCTGTCTCCACCACCTGCAGCAGGTGCAGGTACTTCTGCATGAGTGCCTCATGCTCTGTGGCCAGTATCTTGTAGCTGTGGACAGAGATGCATAACAGGTGAGATGCTACCCCTGGCTCCGGGCCCACACCCCATTGCACACCAACTTCTGGTTGCCTTATTAGCCTGGCTTGCTTTGTTATGCTCTATTTTTTCCTGTCTCTGTCTCTCTGAATAACACAGTCAGGCACATGCGCGCGCGCACACACACACACACACACACACACACACACAAACACATACACACATACATATTCCTGGGACTTTAGGAAGATTTGCATTTTGAAACATACCCCACCACATACCCCTAACTCTACCCTCCTTCTGGGATTCAGCTGAAGTGTCACCCCCTGGAAGCCTTGGTGGACTTCAGGGATTTTTTTTTTTTCAGCATCTGAGCTTCTAGTACCATGGTGATGGCGGGTGGTTGGTGGTTGGATATATTGTAAACCTAAGGAGTATTTAGTGGACACTTGCTGCATGCAAGGCTGACTACTGATGTATGCATCAGGCCCTGCGGTATATACAGAAGACAAGTAGGCACACATATCTCATTGTTTGCCTGAAGACACTGCACAGGACACAGGAATGTCAAATGTTGCATTGCAGACTCTTAGTGTATGCCAATGAAAAGGGGGGCAGCAACAAGGACTTGTGGTCAGGCAAGATTTCCAGTAGGTCCTATTCGATACAACCCTGAGTTGGATCTGCGCCTTCTGACTCCAAACCTAGTTCCTTGGGTACATAATCACGGTAGGGCAGCCCCAGGTAGATGGCTTGTGTCGGCAGTAATTGTTAACGAGGTGAGGTGGTTAGGTGGCATCAGATTAGAGACAGTCCCAAAGGACAGGGAAAGGAGGGAGACGGTATCTTGGAAGATGGGTAAATTAATATGATACATAGATGGACAGGGTAGCAGAGAAGGAATGGGGGTAAGGAGTGGCTTGCCTGAGGTCACCACACCCCTGAAGAGAGACCTGTACATTCTAGGTCTGGGCCTCTCCATGATGCTCTATGTGAACAAGGCTATTGGAGAGAATCATAGCTGGGTAAGAATCTGACTCCAGGGAGAGGCCCAGCTTTGGAGGACAGGGAGACCTGGACTCCAACATCTCACAGGGAGGGATGAGGTCAAGGCCAGGGAAAGGAAGGGCCTTGGGAGAGAAAGATTAGAGTTCTCAGGGATAATGAGGTCTGGGTCTGTATCCCCATCATTCCTTAAATTCTTCCTCTTGCTTTAACCCACCACCACCTCACGGCCTCCTGTTTGCCTTTTCTCTCTCACACCTGCCCATTGCTCTGTACCCTCTCCTCACCCAGCAAGGTCCTATCTTTGTCCCTCTGTGTTTCTTTTTTTAGTGGTAGAGAGTCCGTCCTTGGACTGGCAGGGACCAAGAAATTTCATGTGCCCATCAAACTTCTCCACAGGGTCTCTTTCCTTTAGAGGACACTGCTCTCTGCTCCATCAAACATCCATCCCAGAATCCAGAAAACTCCAAGTCCCCACTCCTTTAGAACAAGCCAAGCTGTCTCTTGACCTCCCTAACCTTACCCTGACTGGACTGAGTCAGGTAAGTGATTGGACTGAGATAGCTAGGGTGTTAGAAAAGCATACAACCTAGTTTGTTTCTGAGGGTGTTTCCAGAGATGATTAATAAAGGGCTGGGAGGAGTTGCTTTAAATGTGGGTGGTGCCATCCATTGGCTGGCGGTCCAGAAGGAACCAAAGGGGAAGAAGGATGAAGCCTACTAGCTAGGATATTCTGGCTGCTTTCTGGCTGCCATGAAGTGAGCAGCTTCCTCCTGCCATAGGCTCACAGCATGGCAGCCTACACTACCACAGTCTCAGACACAACAGAGCCCAGGGGATGGAGGAATAAAACCACAGAGACCATGACCAGACTAAACCTTTCCTTCTTGAGGTTGTCTTTTTAGATGTGTTACCTTCCTTTGCACTGGCTCAGCATAGTTTAACTGAAAGAACTGCTCGCCCAGTGTCTCCTAGCACTCTGCACCCCAACAGTACATCACTGGCTCTTAGCACCTAAAACAACTGCTTCACCCTCTGGGTTCATCCACTATCTCCTATTTATGAGATCTATGGACACTTACTATTCTGGAAGCTTTCTTGCATAACTATGCAACCCCTGCACACGACTGACCAGTATGGTCAAGCTGGGAGGGAGAGAGGTCTTTGTCTCAGCTCCAAGAGCTTGCTGCTTGAGCCCACAAAGTCTCTGTGACCCTCAAGGTTTGAGGCGAGACTCTCAAGAGCCCATGATGGAAACCTTGCATTGAAAGGCTCTGCCAAGGGGCTGAGGTGGACAGGGTAGCGGCAGAGGTGTCAGAAGATGCCTTCTTGGGAGGAGGCTGGCAGCAGCCATATTTGGAGAGTGAGAGGATATGGCAGGGAAGGCTTGCTCCACCAAGCTCAGGACAGCTTTGTCAAGGAAGGGCTCTGGGGATCCAGGGAAGAAACCGTGATCCAGAGAACTGACCTCTGTCCTTAGCACCACCCTTTCTTAAGCATTGGTCTGAGAGAGGAGCTGTTCCATTATACCACCATTAGATTAAAATGGCGGCCTGGGTGCTCTGCTTGTGAAAATGAACACTGACAGGAAGGTCTTTCCATCTTCCTAGGATGCTTAATTGTCTTCAGTAGAAGGTGAAATTCTATTGAGAGCAGGGAGTGTTTTCACACCATCCTGCCTCCCTGCTCAAAGGTGCAAAGCACAGCTTTTCCATTAGTCTGGTCTTATCTGGTCTTACTCATGGCAGATACCTCAGTGCTCCTAGCAGGAGTCTCATCTGCATGTGATCCTTGCCTTGCTTCTCCGCCTCTATTCCCCCGTTTCCCTGTCCTCCTCTTTCTTTTTTCCTTTCCTCTCTAATTTCTCCCTCCCTTCTTTTTTTCCTCCTTTTCTTTTCTCTTCTCCATTTGCCTCTCTCTCCTTCTACCTCTCATTTCTTCTCCTGCCCTGTCTCTCCCTTTCCTTTTATCCTTAGTTTAATAGTAGATATTGTGCTTTGGGTCTGAAGTCTCATATGTCACAAAATAAGCACTGATCAAGTTGGGACCACGAGCAGCAGGGTTGCTACCGGGGTGATTAGCACTGGACTGGTGAGATAGCTCAGTCAGTAAAGTGTCAGCTGCAAAAGCACAAGGAACTTACTTCAATCTCCAGAATCCAAATTTAAAAATAAAATAAAATAAAATAAAACAGGCCATGATGCTGTGTGCTTATAATCTCAGCTCTGGAGAGAAGAGATAGAAAGATAGCCTAACCTATTCTGAAAGCTCTAGTCCTGTGAACAACCTGGACAGACAGGGACACAGACAGACAGACAGACAGACAGACAGACACACACACACACACACACACACACACACACACACACACGAATTGGACAGACTCTATCCATCACTGGCTCAAGGATATTTGAAAAACCTTGCTTTGAGAAGTCACAGGGAACCCATGGAAGTCATTTTCCACATCCAACCATTAAGTATTCAGAGACAGCTGCAGCTGTAAGCCAAGAGGATGTGGCTGCTGTTGGATCCAGTGGTAGAATTTAGTGTTAGCCATAGGATACTGGCTTTGGAGGTATCTCGAATACAAGGGTTGTGAATCACAGGGGTTTCTACCCAGATTTCAAAACATGGCCTGGGAAGCGAGGTCGTATGAGAAGGTCCATATGGGAAGTCCCTGAGAGCATGAAGCTGTGAGAGTTAAAGATGAAGAATTTCGGAGCCCTCAGAAGGTAGGAGGTGCCAAGAATGTGGGACACCTGACAAGGAGAGTTTCAGGAAGTTGACATGGGCTTCTGGGAAGTTACATTGGGAAATTGGCAGTTGGCAGATTGCCTGAGGCTCACAGAGAGGGAGAGGGGCCATAGCTAGGTAATAAGATGGTGAGCTCCCAAGATGGCAGGCTTCTTCCTCACCCCCACCTGAGACAAACACCTGACAGTTTCAAAGAAAAACTGTATGTTTTCTTCAGTCAGTAGGGCCCCTGTCGATGGACTGGCTCAAGGATCTCATAGCTACATCAGGACATGCTTATCTAACAACGGTGGGCCCATCAGCCATCCTTTCTTTCTTCACTGGAATCAACCCTGTGTTAGGGAAGGGTGACCCTTCAAAGTCTTAAACACCTCATGCCCCGAGGTGAACCTGTGCTTCAGGTATCTATCTAGTCTTCATTATGCTTTGCAGAGGGGCTTTTCTCTGTGTGCTCAGTGGATTTGTAGGTTTCTTCACCTCTGATAAAAGCCGTTCAGTCCCCAGCTATCCAGTTAAACTGAACCTCCCACAGTTTCTACTGTCTGCTAAATGTCCATTCAACGATGAAGTCATCACAGGTCAGTCCGGTGATTAGGTCAGAGCCCATGGGAGACATTCCCTGTTGCTACCTGTTGTGTTGGAGATCTTTTTCTTCTTGCCTTTTAATTCTTGAACTGACAAAGGAGATGAGCCTGGTCAAGACTCACAGAGTCTTGGCACAAATGTGAGCTACAGCTAGAAAAGACTACAGGGGTGGAATTTTTGAAGCCTGTTGGAGCTCATACCATGTCCCAGATACTGGACATGCTCATGACATGACGTAGACACCCAGTCATGGAGCTCCATGCTATAATGTTTGTCTGTCTGGATGTTGGCCCCATTCCTCTTTCCTATGCTTCCTTTTCTCTCTTTGGAAAGAGGAAAGTCCCATCTCTGAGTGTCAGAAGTACACACCTTCCTTTTATGTTGTAGTTGCTCACACTGCTGCTACCTTGATTCATTGAAGAGTTTGGGCTTAGCCTTCTGAGTGATTCTTGGACTGTTAAGACTGGAGACCTTTGGGGACAGAGTAAATTCATTTTATACCGTGAGATGGCCACAGGCCTTTGGGGGCCAAGGGAAGAATATTTCACTTCGGTTTGGAGAGTTTCTCAGGAGCTTGGTAACCAGCAGATGGGCATTTGGAGACAATCAAGAGGGTCCCAACATAACCAGTGGACTGACCTTTGATGAATTCATCATTGAAAGGACTGTTTGAAGGTAGTAGAAACTTGAAAGGTCTAATTGGAGAAAGTGCATAGCTGGGGAATGTGTCTGCGAACGACATATCTTGTCCTCAGCTCTTGCTTTCTTCTCTCTGCTTCATGCTTTTATGTGGGGGAACAGTTTCTCTCTACCATACCCTTATGATGTTTCTATCCTAATATGAGCCAAAACTTCATGGAGCAAGCCAACTGGGGCCTGAAACTATGAGCCAAATAGGTATTTTTCTTTAATCTGATTATTCCGGGCACTTGCTAACAACTAACTGGGAAAGGGGACAGCAACAACAACAACAACAACAACAAAGAACAAAGCAACACCAGTTTCCCTCCCTTCCCACCCGTCCTATCCACTCCCATTCCAAGCCTTCTTGTCTCCATCCCACTCCTTCCTCTTCTGGAGACCTTCCAGTGGAGACTGTGTAAGCCTCACCTGGTGTGTGCATTGTCTTTATGAACTCACCGATTTTCAGAGCTGGGAGGAAACTCAGGGATCATGAAAGGCTGATTGTATGATTTACTCAGTGAAAACACTCAAGTCCAGGGAAGAGAAGATGTTTGCTCAGAACAAAAGTTGGACGTAGAATTGGCCCTAGGGCTGGAGAGTGCATTTCACATAGCTCTCATTAAAATGTTGGATATGAACAACACTGGCTGCTTTATCTTATAAACAACTATACCCACACACTACAGAGTCATCCCATAATACTAGACTATGATACATACAGTGTGAGAGAACATTGTGTCTCTACATGGTATTAATACACCACAGTGCTTATTTTTGTACACTGAACGTTTCTATTAAGTATATGTAAATAAACAACTAAATTGGGAATATGTAAAAATACTCTACACTCAATATGGCTGTGGCAGAGAGCCAGTTGTTGCTGCTGCACACACACACACACACACACACACACACACACACACACAGTGTTGTAGAATGTGATTTTCCAAGTTATTCCTGTATAGAAGGAAAAAGTGGGGAGGTCATTGGATCCTTACCTGATTTGGGCCCTTTCTCCTGGTTATTTTTACATGTGGCTTGGGAGTGTAGTAAGGTGTTAGAGTGTATTGTCTAGGGGAAAGTTAATAGAAGGCAGCTCTGTCTATATGAATATGGGGAAGTCATAATCTATGCTGAGTGAAGACTTTCCAGTGTGGGTGCTCTACAGTCCTGCCAGCAATCCCTTAGCACTTTGTAACTGAACCCAATACATCCTCTAGTTTCCCATGGTGAACCTTGTAGGACTGGGGGGATTTTGTTTGGGACTTCACGAAGACTCCCCCGGGGAAATAATTCTTGCAACATGTGCACATCCACACATGTACATGCATGTACATTCCTTTTCCTTCCTCCCCGCCTATCTTTCGGGTTGAGGTTGCATAAAGCCCATAGCTCAGTGACATGACCTTGATTTCATCTTCACAAGGTGCCAGGCAGAAACCTCAGTTGAGCCTGGACTTCTGATTCACAGAACCACAAAATAATGGAAGGATATTTTGAGCTGACAAGTTTGTGGTGATTCGTTACACAGCGACAGAAATGTGAGACATTCTATTATTCATCACTCATTTTAAAATTCAATAGACACATTGTGGAAGCACAGATACTGATATCACAGTGTTGAGGGAGACAAATACTGGAAATAGCGGAGCAGTCTGGGACTCTGCTTGGCTTGGAACATAGGTATTTTTTGGTAGAATTTCATATTTACCACTTTATGACTATACATAATTGAGCACGCATATAATTAAAATCAGATAAATTATGGGAAAGGACACATGTACAAAAGATGTTCTGTAACTTAGTGCAATAATCAAGACAAAAAACCCCCACCCACTCCCTTAAACAATAACAAAATCATCTTTTATTTGAAGCCCATAAAAGGAAGTGCCAAACAACAATTGGGCCTTGGGTCTTCTCACTCTTGGGGCCTGTTGTCACTCCTGACGGAATATATGGTCCGGTCTATTGCTTTGCTACATTTATAATTTTATGTGAACCATTATTTTAGTTCTTTGAATAACTAGTCCAGGTCTCAAACCCCAGTAACAATTTGAGCAATGATGGTAAGAAGCATAAACCCGTGTAAGGCAAAGAACTTCTAGCGCCCAGGACACTCCTCCTACTCTATCCTACCCCAGAAGCAGCTGCAGTGCTGGTTTTCACCACTCTGGTTAGTTTTGTCTGATCTCAAAATTTATACTGAGATCATGTAGTATATATATTTTTTGCTACATTTATTCGGCATATTGGTTTTGAAATTCATCCATCTTGTTGTGTATAACTGTAGTTGATTCATGATTATTTCCCAGCAACATTCTATTTTGTGGATGCCCAAGAGGCTTGGTTATAGACTTCATGGTTTATGGTTGTGCATTAAGCTGTTAAGAACATTTTCATGGGAGACTTTCGTGGTCATTTTTCATTCCACTTGGATAGGTACCAAGGAATTGAACTATTGGTAGATGATAGCGCACACATTATTACTGTGATTGGCCTGATCATGTTTTTGTTCGGAAGAATGTGGATTTGGGGTCTTTGCATTAAGAAAGCAGTGGAAGGCTTTAAGTGGGGCTTAATGGGTCATACTAATCGCAGCATGGAAGACTAGTGTGATTTGAACTGGAAGGGCCTGGTTCAAGGAATTTTAGAGAAGAAGAATTTTAGTATATTGTCTAGAGATTGTTCTTGTGATATTTTGGTCACAAATATGACTGTTCTTTGTCTTTGTCAGAAGAGTCTCCCTGAGGCTAAGGTGGAGAGATTTAAATTAATTGCAAAGGAAATCTCCAAACAGCCTAGTATAGACTCTGTCCTGTGGTTCACTCTTAAGAAAAGTGGGTTTTGCAAATGCAGCAAGCTACACAAGAAAAAGTACAAAATATATGGTTCAGGGATTAAAGGGGCACCAGGAAGTTCAATGGAGCTAAATTCTGTGTTCAGGGAGATAAACAGATTTTTAGTGGAATTAAGGGAGTGGTGATCTCAGGGTAAGATTTCACCCAGCTAAGCTTCCATCTTGTGAAAAGAATGCTCCCCAAGGGACATGGCCACCTACTGTAAATTTATAATGCATTTGCAGTTGTACAAGGGACAGTTATAGCATGTTAGGCATTATTACATTTTTATTTGGACATAAGGAGATATGTCCAAGGGGTAGATTGTGAGGGCTAATCTTGGATGCCAATTTTACCATATCCGAAATGAACTACAATCCAAATATGGAGGGAACACTTGATCTGGATCTTAAAGAAGAAGGCAATATGCCTTTGATCCAGATCTTGAGGCTGGAAGACACAGGCTTTGATCTGGATCTCAAAGTAGAATGCGCACACTTTTGATCTGGACCAACATATGCCTTTAATCCAGAGGCATATGTGGCCATGTTTATACAGATCTATATTAAAAAGGAATTAAAGAAAAGCTTAGACCCAGGCATACATCCCAACACTCAGAAAACAGATCTCTGAGTTCAAGATCAGCCTGGTCCACAGAACAAGTTTCAGAACAGTCAGACTTAGGCAGTGAAGAAAACCACTGAAAACAGAAAGCTGGTGAAGATGTAATTGAACAGGGGGTGGGGCATGTTGCAATCCTAGCAAGCAGCAGAACTTGGCGGCTTTGCCTCGTGGCTCTGGCTTTAACATCAGGAATAGAATTTCCCTCTGCAACTAAGAAAAGCCACCGAGGCCAGGAATATGTCAGGGGTGTCTCTGTATAGGGGCCCAGAAAGGCCATTATGTGAAGCTCTGAAGTCAAAGCCTGGATTGCCTTGGAGACCCTGAGGTGTTGGAGATGCCAGAGCTGTGTGATACCTTCCAAGGAAAGCTGCTAACTGTGAGTGGATCCAGCCCAAGGGGAAGAAGTGTGTTGCAGACAACGAAGATGAAAGGAGTTAGAGATCTGAGGAGTGTTTGACATCAGACATGGGGATGCAGAGTTTGGAGAGTGCTCAGCTGATTTTTGTTCTTGATTTGGTCCAGTACTTTCTCACCGTGTTCCTTTCCCTATGGCTAATAACAGTAATATAAACAAATCCTTTGCCATGGTATCTTGGAAGTATGTGACTTGCTTTTTTATTTTGATTTTATAGGGGATTGCAACTAAGAAATTGCATGATTCTCAAAAGAGACTTTGAGCCTTGGGCTTTTAAACATTGTTGAGACTGTGATGTACTGTGGGGACTTTTAAGTTGGACTAAATGCATTTTTCATTATGTTATGGCTATAAGCTTAAGGAAACAAGAGAATGAAATGTAGTGGTTTGAATATGTTTGGCTCCCATAGATCCATGTGTTTAAATGCTTGGTCCATAGGGGATGGCACTATTAGGAGGTGTGGCCTTATTGGAGGAAGTGTGGCCCTGTTAGAGGAAGCATGTCACTGTGGAGGCGGGACTTTGAGGTTTTACATTTTCAAGGCATGCAGTGTGAGACATATACAGTCTTCTCTTGGCTGCCCTTGGGTGAAGATGTAGAACTCTTGGTTCCTCCCGTATCATATCTGCCTGCACACTGCCATGCTTCTTGCCATGATGATAATGGGCTAAACCTCTGAAATTTTAAGCCATCCCAATTAAATGTTCACCTTTATAAGGGTTTCCTTGGTTATGGTAGCAATAAAACCCTCACTGAGACAAGATAGGGCTGTATGCTTAGGACAGAGTGGGGCTCTACAATGCTCTCCTTCTCCGGGACGGCCTAGACTGGGTCCCAACAAGAGATGTTTTCACAGCATCTATGATCCCCTCTCCTCTTTCCCCACCTCCTCATTCTAAGGCTTGGACTTGCGGATATATGCTTGGTTTGGTGTCTGTTGCCTAGACAGGTTAGCAAGGAGAGAGACATACCTGGCACGAGCGATCGCTTCCACCCACTCGTCACAGTCCTTGGCATCCTCAGTCCTCAGCTCCAAAGTCTTCTGGCTGTCATTGGAGAAGTTCACTGTGAAGTAATGTTGCTGCACAGAGAAGACACAGACACCTCCAGTTACACGGATGCCCACAAGTCCCATAGCACTCCCAGCTGCATGGCTGAGTTCCTGCCTATTGAGCCCAGATGCATTCTTTGTGATCGATAGAACAACACTCTGTTTAGTACTTTCAAGTGCTCGATCTAAAAGGATTTTGTGTGGCGCAACAAAACCTAGGCCTAGGATGTGATAAGGCAGCAAACCCCACAAAGCCTTATTTGCCAGTCAATTACAAGTAAACAAACAAACAAAAAGAGCCAGTTCGAAACCATTAGGCACTCTGGAAGGACAGCAGGGGAAACCCACTAAGAAAACATCTCTGTGGTGGTGGTGGGTGGGCGGGGGGACTGGGTACCAATTCAATGTAGCATGCCTTTAATTACTCTATGAAAATTAACTAAGAAGTCGTCTAGGTGCTGGGGTGAAAGAATCAAATCAATGGTACAGTCCCCAGAAAAACTGCATCATGAGCTACTTCAATGCTGGGCACAGGTGTGTGACTTCAGGCTCAGTCAATGGTGGGGCCAGCCTCCCTGAGGTCTCTGGGGAGCTGAGGAACCAGATGAGTGACACATCTATAGGGTTGTTATGGGAATTAAGTACCCATAAAGCTCTCTGACCGCCACCTGTCACTAGGTAAGGATGACGTGAGCGTGTGCAGTAATTAATGCCATATGATTGCTATTATACTCGAGGTGAAAGGGACCGCATAGCACAGAGGGAGCTTCTCGGAGGATGTGTCTTGGGTCCTGGATCTCTTTCAAGTGGGCTAGAAGACCTTGGGTGACAACACAGGGACCCGGAGCCTGTGGCCTGCTGCTGGTAGAAGAAATGCACAGCAGACATATAAATGGCAGAGGGGGCCCATACACTGGAGTTCACAGCTGCAGAAGACAAGGTGAGAGGAGCCACGGTGAGGTCCTGCTTTCTGGTTTGAGTAAAGGAAGTGCCATAGATAGGGCTCGGCTCATGAGTGGTTTGGGGGGAGGCAAGATGAGTGGGAGATGAGCGTACAGCATGTGGGGCTCCAGGGACAGCTTTGAGGTCAAGAGAGCAGCCGAGAAGCCCTTCAGATGGACGGAGAACCCACAGCCGAGGCCGGCAGCTCTGTCTCCTAGGAAGAAACAGGGTAAGGTGCGGAGAGGGGCCCTGGGCCTGACCTCTGGAGCTGTGTCATACAGGGTGCCTATGTTTCAGCGCCTCGGCGTCCAAGTGGCAGCATGAGGTGAGATGTGTAAACTAATTTTAGTGTCTTATTTGTAGTGGTGGTGGTGGTGTGTGTGTTGTGGGGTGTGTGTGTGCGTGTGTGTGTGTGTGTGTGTGTGTGTGTGTGTGTGTGTTAGGGACTGTGGGGGGGGACTTATTGCATCATTAGTGATATAACTGGGCCTGGAACATGAAGTGGGTTAACTGGAGTCTGGATCTGATGTTTTATTTTAATTATCACAGGGTAGGCTTCCCCCACATACATGGAGTACAAGGGTAGTAATGGGGGGGAGGGTTCCTCAGTGCCAGCCTGTTTCTCACCTACTCTCCACCCAGGACAGCGATCAGAGAAACTTCTGGGGAAGGGGGTTCTGGTGTTAGTGTAAGAGGAAGGAAAGCCTTTTGTGGAGGTGTGAGAATAGCCAAGATTATGAATACCCCTGGCTCTGAAAATGAGGAAAGACAAGGATTTAGAGAAAAGGTGACTGCTAAGGGACTCCCTTTTGCATCATCTAATTGGGACCCTGAGGTCAGTGAGCTAAGAAAGCCTTGGCTTTTTGCTGATCCTTTTCTCCTGCCAACATTGTATTGTGCCGTTCAGGTGTTTGGAAACATTGGCAGGGCTTTATAGGAAAGCCGACATAAGCTACCATCTGGTTCCTGTTGTACCCTGCGGCCCTGGAGGACAACCTTGGCTTCCACGAGTGACTCCTGGTGAGCCGTCATTCCAGATGGAAGATTCCTCTCTACAATCAGGCGCAGACGCCTAAGGACAATGACAACACCTTTCTGGGCCACCAAGGGCTCTTTGCGGTTCTTGGCTGATAACAATGGGATTGGTGTGTTGCTTGAACTTGGGAAGCATCTGGTGCTAATGGCAGAGGGCTTGTGTGATTTTGGTTTATTTCCTGCCTCCTATAGGTATGGGGCCTATGCTATGACAGGCTCATGTGTCCCCTTGATCTGGGACTTTGGAGAATGAAAACATGGAAGGGTCAGGATTGCAATACTGTGGCGTGGCAGGCCAATCTGAGTCAAGCAGTACCTTCCTCATCTGCCCCTACACAAGGAGCTGCCCTCCGTGGGGCAAATCATGAGAAAGGTAAGGGGCTCCGTTAAAGGATGTTAAAGAAAAAGAGAGACTGCGTTTGGAAGAGCTTCTTCCCTTTTGTTTTTTGTGTGCGAGCATGAGTGTGCATGTGTGTAACTTGTGTGGAGGCCAGAGGTTCACTGTCTTCTTCAATTGCTTTCTACCTTAACTTTTGAAAGAAGCTCTCTTATTAAACTTCCCCAGTGCTGAGATTACCCAGAGGCCATCATGCCTGGCCCTTTTGTGGTCCTGGGGATCCAGATTATTCAGGTTCTCAGGCTTGCATAGCAAGCTTTTCCCTCAGGGACCCATCTTCCTAGTCTCTTTACTTTCTAACGAGATGGAGAAATGGCTGACTCCACGGAGGGAGGAGACATGATAGGGTGGTTCATATTCCATGTATTTGGAGGACAGAAAGGAGAAGCCCTCGGGCCCTTGTGCTCTGTGACAAATCCTATGCCGGCATGTTTTGCTGGACAGATAACCTTGAGCATTGTTTAGTGGGCTTTACCCCTGTGTCTTCCTCTATGCAATGGGCATCAAGAGGCTCTCTTCCTTTTATAGCTCTCAGAAGGTCCAATTGGGAGAAAGCTGGCACCACCCTGACTATAAGTCCTCACTGCATGTTTGCTACTTTTTAGGTTTTCTTACTATATCCTTACTCCCTAGCAGTCTTGTTGGACCACACAGCCGAGCCTAATTCAGGGCGGATATTTCTTGGCTGGTCTGATTTGCTGCAGGTGTGTGATAAAAATGATGTTATCTTTCAGGCACAAATCCAGTCTAGAGATTTGGGGCCAAGTTTTGGGCAGCATTAAATGTACAGAGCTCCAGAGGGGCTGAAGTACCCATCTCATGGCTGACTAGAGATAGCGCAGGAGCATATTGACAACTGAGCCTTCCCCATGGTGCAGAAGCCCTCATATCTTCTGCTGGTCCTCACCCCTTGGAGGGTAGCCACGCCCCCAGACTGGCTCTCACATAACATCCACAAAGAGACAAGCTGAAGGGGACACTTGCTCTCAGGACCCAGGGTAAGGCTTGTGCCCCGTCACTGTGTCTCATACAACAAGCAAGCTTCTGGCTCGAATGATCTTGGTTATCTGAACTGGGCAAGATACCACATCTTCTTCCTGTTCTTTCTGTGCCGTTCTGTCTAGACGCTTTTATTTCCTGCTCATCATGGTTCCTGCCCGTCTCCTTATCTCCCTACTCCTCCCATGGCAGGCGGCTCCCAAGATTCACAGCATTAAGTACCTCATGGGGACAGGAAGTTTGAAAGAGGGAACTGTCCACAGAAGTGACGAGCCATTTTGAAGTCTCTATGAGAATATAATACATTTGAACTCTAAACTCTGACACCGGCCACAAGCCCGGGATGACTCCTGAGAATTTATGGGACATTGCTAGATCTTCCTCCCATCTCAAAGGAAACAGAGATAGGACTGGTGTTTCACACAGTCCAGCACTCTGTCTGGTGGCTGTGGCAAGAGGATCTCATGTTTGAGGCTAGCCTGTGCTACATAGACGCTGGCTCAAAAAAAAAAAAAAATAGGCAAGTAAATCAATAAGTCAAAAAGGTTCTATATTGAATATGTTCCAGAAATAATTCTTTGGCTGTAGGACTGCCTAGTAACTTCCTGCTGTCCGTGAGGTGTCAACGTCTTTTTCATAAAATTCCTGTCCCCCATCAATCTTGTCAGCCCTACTGCCTACTCCTGAACGGTAAATTCAACACCGCCTGCTTTGAGGCTCTTGCTATTAACCAATTAACTAATGAGCTGGTCTAATGAGTTTGGCCACCCACTCAGCAAACAGGGACAGGTCCCTGTCTAGCACGAGGCACAGTGCCAGACTACAGGGCTGTTTTCGTCAGAAATGACTTCTCTGAAGGACAGGAGCCCACTCACTATGACACAGGCAAAAGAGCATGACAGTGGTAATTAGTAGGACCACAGGAAACCAAATGTCTCCAAGGCCTGGGTGGAGAACCACTTTCATCTGCCTTACGGGTGGCATCATCGCCTTTGTGCATGGCTGACACCCTCTGCTTCATCACACTCAAATCATTGCCGCCATCTTCCCATGGCTCCACAGGCACATGTCGGATGCGTGTCCTTTCTGAGAGAGAACGCAGGATATTAGTGATAACAAGCTCTTCTCAGAAACGAGAGGCAGAAAGGAAGGGCCTTTTCACCAGATGCCTCTTATTTATTTATTTCTTTCTGGTCTCATCAGTGTTCAGCTGTGGGTCAATTATAGCAGCCAATTGTACTCCTAGTCGGCTAGAATAAACAAACTAGTGGCTGCTTTTGAGCCTCTCTAACCGACTGTTCGGTTTCCCAGACTTGGGCGGTTCTGTGCATAGTCAGGACGCTGACACTCAGACTCCACCAAATAGTCCCCTGAGCATGGTTTTCATTGAGGGCCAGCAAGAATCGCTGAGTGGCACAGTGACTTAGCCCTGAAGGCCGGCTTTATGTCTCTGCGGAAGTTATGCTACCCATTCACACTTTTGCTCATTCCTCTGAGGCAGTTGAATGTCTCATAAGTCATCAGGTGAGCAGGGCAGCCCTCTGACACAACTGCACACCTCTCATCACCCATAGGCACACAGTAGGGCTCATCAGGAATTCTATACTCTCCCCCCTCCCAGTTGTCCACAGATCTGACCAGAGGGAAAAAGATTCTCATGGCAAACAGTCTGGCCAGAGGGCAAAAAAGATCTTGGGAGGGCAGGCTTGGGGCAAACACTGCCCGCGGCCACGTTCTTCCAAACCATTTTCTCGGTGTTTGGGGGTTGCTGAAGAACCCAGGAGGCATTTAGACAACCACACTGTAGTTGGAAAAGTCCGAGTTAGGTTTCTCTGCATTTCTACAAGGAATTTTGGGATCCATCCCAGTGAAGGCCGATACAAATTCATCCATTCACTTTCCTAGAAGTAGGTTTGATGAGGTTTTATTATAAGATAGGAGTTGGATTTTCCAACGGGGAGAAAGTCAACTAGATTTTCAACGGGGAGATAGATGTCATCTAGAAACCGATTGTCTCCTTGTGGAGGAGAGAAGTTGCCTCGGCCCGAGAGTTAGCGAAACCTCGTCTCTAGTGCGGACGGAACCTAACACCCTGCCTGGGGCTCCGCTGACCCCGTGAAGGTAGAAGATCCGGTTCCAGCTCTGACCAGACCTGGATGGCATTTGCCTTTGAGAACTCAGAGCCAGGCACAACACAAACTCCTCAGGTGTTGTTGGCGCTGCACTGAGGCATACACAACGATCAGCAGTGAGTCTCAGGGTTGCATGAAAATGAAGGGGACCCTTAGTGCCCCCCAAATTCTAGCTTTTCACTCATTCGAGTGGAATCGTGCCGGAGACCAAGCCGTGGACGGGACGGCAGCAACCGCTTCCCCTTCCCGGGAGGAGCTCATTAAGAATCTCAGAAGCTTCGGGGTCAAGGCCTGAGGGACCCGGTGACGCTTCACCCAGGAAAGGTTTGGTTGTTAACAAAACATGTGAAAGTTGTGACTGTTGACAATGCACAGGTTCTGCCGGAGCGTCTACATTGTAGCCAGTTCAACAGTGATTGGGACTCGGAAACCCAGAGAGATTGAAATGTACCTTAGTCTGGTGGGTGTGTGTGTGTGTGTGTCTGTGTGTGTCTGCTGTCTCTGTGTGTGTGTCTGTGTGTGTGTGTCTGTCTATGTTTGTGAGTGTCTGTGTGTCTATGTGTGTGTGTCTCTGTGTGTGTGTCTGTGTGTGTGTCTGTGTGTCTATGTGTGTGTGTCTGTGTGTGTGTCTGTCTGTGTCTGTCTGTCTGTGTGTGTCTGTGTGTCTGTGTCTGTGTGTGTCTGTGTGTGTGTCTGTGTGTCAGTGTGTGTGTGTCTGTATGTGTGTGTTTGTGTGTGTGTCTGTCTATGTCTGTGTCTGTCTGTGTGTTTGTGTGTGTGTGTCTGTGTGTGTCTGTCTGTCTCTGTGTGTGTGTCTGTGTGTATGTGTCTCTGTGTGTGTCTGTGTGTGTGTCTGTGTGTCTGTCTGTATGTCTGTGTCTGTCTGTGTGTTTGTGTGTGTCTGTGTGTGTGTGTCTGTGTCTCTGTGTGTGCATGTCTGTGTCTGTGTGTGTTTCTGTGTGTCTCTGTGTGTCTCTGTGTGTCTGTGTCTCTGTGTGTGTCTATCTGTGTGTGTCTGTATGTCTCTGTGTGTCTGTGTATATATATGTGTGTCTGTTTGTGTGCTGTGTGTGTGTCTGTGTTTCTGTGTGTCTGTGTGTGTGTTTGTGGGTCTCTGTATGTGTTTGTGTGTCTGTGTGTGTGTTTGTGTTGTCTGTGTGTTTGTGTATGTCTCTGTGTGTGTGTTTGGCTGTGTATCTGTGTGTCTTTGTGTGTTTGTGTGTCTCTCTGTGTGTCTGTGTGTGTCTGTGTGTGTTTGTGTGTTTCTCTTTATGTGTCTGTGTGTCTCTGTGTGTGTGTCTCTGTGTGTGTGTCTGTGTGTGTGTTTCTCTTTGTGTGTCTGTGTCTCTGTGTCTGTCTGTGTCTGTGTATCTCTGTCTGTGTGTCTATGTGTGACTGTGAGTGTCTCTGTGTGTGTTTGTGTGTCTGTGTGTTTGTCTGTGTGTCTCTGTGTGTGTGTCTGTGTATATTTGTGTGTGTGTTTGTGTGTGTGTCTGTGTGTGTCTGTGTGTGTCTGTGTTTCTGTCTGTCTATGTGTCTGTGTTTGTGCCTGTCTGTGTGTGTGTCTGTGTGTTTGTGTCTTTGTGTGTATCTGTGTGTGTCTGTGTTTTTGCATGTGTCTGTGTGCCTCTCTGTGTGTGTCTGTGTGTCTGTTTCTGTCTGTGTGTCTGTGTGTATGTTTGTGTGTCTGTCTATGTGTTTCTGTGTGTATGTCTGTATATGTTTGTGTGTGTGTGTGTTTGTGTGTATGTCTGTTTCTGTCTGTCTGTGTGTGTGTGTTTGTGTGTGTGTGTTTGTGTGTTTCTCTTTGTGTGTCTGTGTTTCTGTATGTCTGTCTCTGCGTGTGTGTCTGTATCTGTGTGTGTTTCTCTGTGTGTCTGTGTGTGTCTGTCTATGTGTCTGTGTATGTCTGTGTGCCTGTGCTCTGTGTATGTCTCTGTGTGTGTCTGTGTCTGTTTGTGTAGTTGTGTATGTGTGTCTGTCTGTGACTGTGTGTCTGTGTCTGTGTTTGTGGGTCTCTGTATGTGTTTGTGTGTCTGTGTGTGTGTTTGTGTTTGTCTGTGTGTTTGTGTATGTTTCTGTGTGTCTGTCTGTGTATCTGTGTGTCTTTGTGTGTGTGTCTCTCTGTGTGTCTGTGTGTGTTTGTGTTTCTCTTTATGTGTCTGTGTGTCTCTGTGTGTGTGTCTGTGTGTCTGTTTCTGTCTGTTTGTGTGTCTGTGTGTATGTTTGTGTGTCTGTCTGTGTGTTTCTGTGTGTATGTCTGTATATATTTGTGTGTGTGTGTTTGTGTGTTTCTTTTTGTGTGTTTGTGTTTCTGTCTGTCTGTCTCTGTGTGTGTTTGTGTGTCTGTGTGTTTGTCTGTGTGTCTCTGTGTGTGCGTTTGTGTGTCTCGGTGTGTGTCTGTGTGTGTTTGTGTGTCTCTCTCTCTGTGTGTGTCTGTGTCTGTATCTGTGTGTGTGTTTCTCTTTGTATGTCTGTGTGTGTCTGTGTGCTTGTGTGTGTCTGTCTATGTGTCTGTGTATGTCTGTGTGTCTGTGTGTGTCTGTCTGTGTTTCTGTCTCTCTGTCTGTGTATCTGTGTGTGTCTCTGTGTGTGTCTCTCTCTGTGTCTTTGTGTCTGTGTCTGTGTGTATGTCTGGGTGTCTGTCTGTGTCTCTGTGTGTGTGTCTGTGTGTCTGTGTATGTCTGTGTGTCTCTGTGTGTGTCTGTGGTCTGTGTGTTTGTGTGTCTGTGTTTCTGTGTGTCTGTGTGTGTTTGTGTGTCTGTGTTTCTCTGTGTGTGTCTGTTTGTGTCTATGGTCTGTGTGTCTCTGTGTGTCTGTGTGTTTGTGTGTCTGTGTTTCTGTGTGTCTGTGTTTGTGTGTCTGTGTATGTGTGTGTGCCTCCCTGTGTGTCTGTGTGTGTGTGTCTATCTGTGTGTCTGTGTAACAGAAGCCAAGTCTATACCTAGGCTGGAAACCCCTGTTACTACTCCTGAGAGTCTGGGAACTTCTCCATGTTCAAGGTTGGAGGCAGAAGTTAAGGCTTTGTGTTTGTGGGTGTGTTCATCCCCTTTGGGGACAGGAGTGGGGGTGTCTGAGCCTCCCTGATATGCTCTGCATGACAGTGGCCCTCATGGGAGCCTTTGGGCCTTGGCAGTGTTCTGAGTCTGTCACATTCACAAATCTCTGGGGCTCCTGAATATCCTTCAGGGGGCTGAGTTGTGTTCTTGGCTGTGTGTAGACCACACCAGCTCCAGGCTGCTACAGGTTCCAGTGAGTCAGGACTGTGGGGTGTGGACGTCTGCCATGTGTTTTCCCTCCGCCACGGCACAGTTGCGAGGTTCCCACCCGAGTAGAAAACCGCCTTCACCAAAGCCACCGAAACAGCTGTGCCGGATTTCACTTACTGCTATTTTTTCCCTCTGAGACGAGGTCTCTCTACAGAACCTTTGGCTGGCCTCAAGCATGCAGGTATCCCCCTGCCTCTGCGCCCCGAATGCTGGGATGACAGTTACGCGCCACCGCGCCTGGCATAAGGACCGGCCCAGGTCTAGTGTCTGCCACATCCCAGCACGGCTCTTAATTCTTCCTGATTCTCTTTCCACCCTGACAGGCAGAGGGTGGTAAGGAAGCCTTTGTGCTACGTTTGTGGCTGAAGAGCTTAGGTTTGAAAATGGCTGGGGGCCTGCGGATGCTCGCTCTGTAACTTTGGCCACAACAAGTACAATTCTTTCATGGAGCCTTGGTTTTGCCATTTTGAAAATGGATTAATAGCGATGACCTTCTAAGGCTGCTGAGATCATTCAGGGAGATACAGCCTCATATTCTGGATCTCGATGGCTAGTACTTGGTGTTCTTACTCAGTGTTTCTTGTACATTGTTTTGAAGCACCGTGTTGCAAAATTATATACATTTTAAACTGAGTGCAGTGGTTCACGCCTGTAATCCCAGCCACTTGGTAGCCCGAGGCAGGAGCACCCAAAGTTTGAGACCAGCCTGGGAAACTTAGTAAAGCTGTATGCTTTTTCTTTTTTCCTTTTTCCTTTTTTTTTTTTTTTTTTTTTTTTAACAGCAAAGCAGGGTAGTTGGGTAACTCGGTAGCAGAGCACTTGCCTAGCATGTACAAGGTCTTCGTTAAATCCCCACTACTGAAAATAAAGAGAAAGAAAAAATTATAGACATTTTAATCTGCACTTAGAACATGCCAAAGCGGAGCTGAAGGACATTTGGTAATAACTTGTAGAGAAGGTCAAACGCTTTACAGCATTCATATAGATGAGTTTTTATGTGGAAGCCCAATTAATATAGAAAACAGTTAAAAGCAGACTTTTCTGACTGATGTAGGGGTGTGGCCCCCAGGGCTTCTCAGACCGAGGGAGGAGAGACATAGATGGGAAGCTAAATGATCAATCTACAGGGATGGTGCAAGAGACGCTTCGACTCCACTCCTCACGCAGCGTTGGCAAGTCTTCTGGGTTTCTCATCCTTGTCTGTGGAGCTGGAGCAACGGTACCTGGGTAGCACTGTGGAGAACACTCTGAGCTCAGCACACCACTGTTGGCTGCTCTCAGAGAGCACAAAGGATGAGCTAAGAAGCCCATGGCAGGCTGTGGAAGAATTTAATGTCAGGCTGACTTTAAGGGAGCACACAGGGTCTACCTAGCTGGCCCTGTCTTCTCTGTGCGCCTGTCCAGTGAATCACCTCTTTCCCTAGGATCCAGATAACAGGGAGGCCGCCTGCCAAGCATCTGATCATGACCTCCTTGGGTCCATCCCTTTCTGCACCTATGCTTGCTTTTGTCCACTGAGGGGCACTGTAATGGGCATCGTCTTCAAGACTGGGAGGAAAACCTTTTCCTGCCTCTAGCCTTTCCCCACTTGACACAGCACCATGTCTCACTGCTTCCCATCAACGGTGGCTGTGTGCTCATGTCCATTGTCCTAGCACAGAGTGTGGGCACCAGGTTTTCTCTGCACCTCTGCATCTCATCCAGATGAGCACAGGAAGTAGCCATGGATTATGACTGCAGATATGAATGAAGAAGGGGCTAGAAATACCACCAGTGCTGAAGCTGGAAGATGTACTGGCTCCTGTGTGTGTGTGTGTGTGTGTGTGTGTGTGTGTGTGTGCAGGGATACTTCTCTTCTGAGAGGCCACTTTTAGGCTGTGACCTGCTAGACAATCAGAGGCTGCATCCTGCAGGGGCGAAGATCACCATATCAGAGGGAAGAGCAGCTTCCAGGGCCTTGAAAGTGGGAAGGAGGGCTGTGCAAGATGAGAAGTTGTGGATCCTTTTTGAGAGGAAGGAGGAGAAGGGCTGCGCTAGGGGCATCAGCCGGCCTGCTTCCAAGGGATCGTCTAGGGAGGGGCTAGCAGAAGGAGGCATTTGAATTCACTCCACGTAAGAACCACGAGAGTTCAGGTAATGTGTGTAGCAGCTACCCTGTGTCGATCAACACTCCACGTGGATGTGAATCAGAGTGTAAGACCACCTTGTAAACATGCTTAAATGGCACGTGTTGTGTATCGATCACGAAGGTTAAAGGTGATATAAGGGTAATAGAACGCTGGGACTGCTTGGGGGGGCAGATTAGAGTGAGGGGAAATAGGGGTGAAATGAGGCAGAATTCCTACCCAAGAGAATCTTCTAGGGGCTCTTTGGGATGATTACTTGCCCTAGGTAAATACTGTGTGGAACGAAAGCTCTGTGCTTGCTTGGAGTGTAATGTTCTCCCCTCTGGACCTGTGGGGGTCTGACCCTGGCTGAGTGTGAAGAACCAAGGTGCACCCTGGGCAAATTAACCACAGTGAGGTTTCAAGCTTAGGTTTACAGGCATACGTGTGCCCCTGACCCTCACTATACCATCAGCAGACATGGGGTAGGGAGCAGAGCCTATGAGAGGCATCCTCAGGGAGTTTCTTCAGCCTCTCCCTCCCCTCTGCACCCCTGTCTGGCTGAGAGGTAGGGTGGGTAAAGGAACACCCCACACAGTTTCTCCAGAGCCAGCAGTCACACGTGGTGACTCTCTAGCTCAGCCTTGCCAGCTTCTTGCAGGTACAGATCCCTCTCAAGTTAGAGCTGCTGGTATCCTGCCCTCCATCCCTGCTTTGCTTAGCTCACAGGAAGCTGGGTGTGAAGGGTACTGCGCTTAGCTAGTCCTACCGTTTGGCTTGCCTGCTCCTGGCTTGTGGAGGAGTGCAGCTCCGGAGGGTGGTGAGGGTGGCAGAGCTGCAGAGGGGAGGCCAGAGGGTGAGCCTCATGTTTGCTGCAGTGATGGGTGGCCACTGAGGAGTCTGACTCATCACCTGTTAAGCCAGAGCATGCAGCGTCTCCAGGCCTTGGTGAAGATCAATCCACCAGGCCAATCAGAAATGTTTCCTACGGATGAGAATCCTGAGTAATGTGAGGTAATAACACTGGCCTGGTGGAGGAGGGGCTCTCGGCTCATGGAGCCAAAGCTTATTATGAAGCTCTGAGCCATTGGCATCTGCTCGAATCCCTTTTCTCTTTCAAGGGAATCATAAGGCACCCCTCATCCATATTGGCCTCCTCCTGTTTGGAGGGAGCACAAGCTGTACTGAGATTGGTTTGGCAAGATATTTTACTGAGAAGCCAGCACCAGAAATTTTATTTCAGGTGGTTTGGAAAAGCCACCATGGATGACTCCATTGAGAAGCAAAGTATGGGGCTCCTGGGGCCAATTTCTAGGCACCCATGTTCTAAATTCAGGTCACAGTTCAGGGCTGGGAGGAGAGGAAGTCAGGGCTGAGTAAACAGAGCCAGGGCGGTACCCTGGAGCAGCTCAGAGGGCAGGGGTGGGGGACAAGATGCATCTATCTCACTTCAGGGACCCTAGGGGTCCCAGGGCAGAGCCAGTGTGGGACAAAGCCCTGGATATTGCTCTTGCTTTAGACATCGACCAATCTGTTTACAGCTGGGTGGGATGCCATCACATCATCCTGGGCTTTCAGAAGACCTTGCAATGCAGGTCTTTTCAGGTTATGGTGTGCCTCCCTGTTTGTACTTATGTCCCCCCAGAATCCTAGCATCTGTGGTTCTCAGCTCCTTGGGCAGAGCGCTCAGCACCCAGTCAGCTCTCAGGACATGAGATATTGGAAGGAACATATGACACCGCAAACGTGTCCAGCCCAAGAAGCACTTTCTGCATATCTGCTGTGTTCAGTCCCCACCTTTGCCACTGCTACCAGGGTGGGGGAGATTTCCAGCTCAGACTCGCTCTCTGCCCCCATAGGGTTACAGTTGGGTAAAAAGAAGCCCCCTTTAAAATGAAGTTCCACCAGATACCAGCTAATCTTGCCAAACGTAGACACTGGGTCAATTCTAGGTCTTATTCTGACAGGGCAACTCCCTTTCTATGATCCCAGCGTCTCAGCCTGAAGAACGAGAAGAGTGGACTGACCTAATACGCAGCTAGATATGATTCTAATCTAGACAAGAGCCCACTCAAGGACCTAGGGATCTATCCGGTCCTTTGTACACAAAACAGGCTCAGAGGACGTCTGTTGTGTTAACTGAAGCCACACAGCCAACAGGCCATTCAGCTGGGGGGTTCACTCTCCGTCTTGTCAGTCTTCTAGTGCAGGGAACTGGGACAGACAGATGCCTTGAACCTGCACCAACATGGCTTCCCTACTCCTGTTTTCCTTTCTGCCTTGGAGCTCAGCTCCAACTGTGACGTAGCAAGGGCCCTGGCTGGGGGGGGGGGTGGTGGATCTAATGGTGATACAGGTGTGCTGTGGCTGCAGACAGTGGGTGAACAGAAGGGCTGACAGCCTGGGTCTGGTTGTTCTAGCCAAGCCCTCTATTTGGCTACAAGCTAAAGGAGCTGCTGTTCTTTGCCATCTGGGAGCCTCTGCCTGGTGTCCTGACTGGTCATTCTCAGAGTCTTTGTCCCCAGTTTCTGCTCCCACTTCTAAGCCCCCCCCAAACTCCCCAGAAATCATCACCTAACACTAAAGGAGCTAAGGCAAGGTCTGAAGAGAGTGGTGAAGGGACAGGGTGCAGATCTCTGTCCTAATTATGGAGAAGGAGACTTCAAGGGTGGCTGTCATTCCAGTCAGTTCAATTGCCACCAGCCTGAATGTTTTTGAGATCCTGGTTGGTTGTCTTCTCAGAACATTACGTCGACGTCGACTCCTGCTATGACGCTGCGCAAAAAAAATCAATCAATATTTCTCTCTCTCCTCCCCCTCCCCCTCCCGCTCTCTAGGCCTCAGTGTCTCCATCCGGGCAAATAGCCAGGCAGGGCTGGGCCCTAAGAATGTCAGGCCTCTCTTAGAGCTGACATTTTAGGATACACTGTCATGTATTTTTCCTTCCCTCCCAGAGGCCAGGGGACCAAATACCTTGGGAGGGATATCAAGCTTAAAGATATCTCTCCCTGAGGGTTCCCACCCAGCTGCTGCAGGTGCCCCTCCCCTTTCAATGGCAAACCTAGTGCAGTGCCTATGTCGTATGTCTAGGCCCACAGGAGATCGCGGCCTAGCCCTTTAGCCTTGCTGTTTGGGCAACACCAGCAAACGAGTGAACGAGTGAGCGCAGTGCTACCGCGGCGACTGCAGTGGCCGCGGCGGCGCAAGGGGCGGGGGTGGGGGGGGTGGGGGGGGAGAAGAACCCACTTGTCCCGCTGCTTCGCAGCAGCCCTGGCCCTGGCCTCTGCGCACTTCGGCTTTTTTTTTTTCTCTTATAACCCTGGGGTTTGTTAGCCTGGCAAGAGCCAGCTGGAGCACGCCATCGCTAGATCGCACAAAATGACTCCCCAGGCTCACCCCCCCCCCCCGCAATCCCCAACTCGGCCAAGCTAGCGCAGATTATTCTTCGCCCCTAGTTGCGGGAGGCAGGGGACCACGACGACGCTCCGACGTCTGTCTCACCCTTTCCAAGCCCAAGAGCAAGGCATTTCACATTTTGGGCCGATGATCGGGGCTATCAGGGATGGGGGTGGGGTGGGGGTGGGGTGGGGGTGGGGGAAGGATGGGGCTAGGGGCACCATTTTGAGTCGGACGGTGATGAAATTCCTTGCCCGAGGTGGTCCTTTGGACCCCATCTTCATCTGTATCTCCAAGTTTCAGCCTCCCAGTCCCAGCCCCCCGACCCCCCCCCCCCCACGGGGGTGGCCCTACCAAGGGCGGCCGCGGCTAGTAGCGGCGCCCAACCCGCAGTTTCTGCCTCCTTTGCCCGCACTAGGGTCACCCTCCCCCGTTTGGTCCAGCCGGTCCTTCCCGCGAAAGATGCTGAGACGCCCTGGATTCTTAGAGTAGAGGGTCAAAGTTCTGTCACCGAAGCTGGATGGAAGGCCCTGAACCCGCAAAGGCCTTAGTGGGGGCGCGGGAGGTCGGGACGCGGCGCTCCCTCACCTGTTTCTCGCCGGACTCCTTGGAGGAGGTCCCTCTCTTGGGGGAGGACGTGCGTTTGCAGACACTGCCCTCCAGCAGGTAGAGCCCCGAGGGCCGGGAGCTTGTGTCGTTTTCGAAGTAGAAGAGCAGGTTCTGCAGCAGCGCAAACCACTTGGTTTGCCATTTTGGGTTGTCCGAAGTCCTCTTGCTCAGGTAGCCTTTGCGCGTGCCGTCCTTCTGGGCCAGCAGTCCCAGGGACACGACGTGGCCATCGTTCAGCCGGATGGCTTTCTGCATGGTGCTCGGAGGCCAGAGAGATCCTACGCACTTAACATCTCCGAGAGGCACCCAACTGCCCCTCGTCGGTGCGCGCCGCTCTGCCGCTCTCTGGCGCTGGCGGAGTCGTTCCCTCTCTCTCTCTCCCCCCTCCCTCTCTCTCGCTCACACCCCGCCCCCTTCAAGATCAACACTTTGAGATCTGGCGCTGAGCTCCTAGATGGACCCTTCCTGGCTGGAACCTCTTCCCTCCGCAGAGCCGCGGGGCCCCTGGGGGTGTCGCCCGACCCTCCCTCAGCGAATTGAGGGAAGGGCGGTCTGCGCGTTGGCTGGGGGCAGCAGGCGGAGTCATATGACGCCAATCCCTCGAAGAGCCCGTTTCAGCAGCGCGGACAGGGACACACGCACGCAGCCCCGCCGAGGCGCAGAGCCTCACGCAGGCTGCACCTTGGCGCCTCCTCCCCTCCCCGGACACATACACGCAAACACACACGCACGCACACGCACACACGCACACACACACACACACACACTCACACACACACACGCACACGCCTACTCCTCCCTCCTTGTTTTTCTCTTCTCCACTTCGGGTGTTCTAAGCCAAATCAGATCAATTTTTGTCCAACCCAGTGGCACCCGGAGACTCACCTCCCGGGAGTTTGCGCCCCTCCACGGTTCATCTTAGACCTAGGGTTAGCCCCATTTGTCATTTTTCTCTCCTACAGCTCTCCTCATCTTTTTTCCCTACTTATTTTATTTTTCTAAATCAAGGTGGATGGAGGAAGGTGGCTAGCGAAAGGGATGTACTAGTTTTTGCATAACCGTTCTGCTCTCTCTCTCTCTCTCTCTCTCTCTCTCTCTCTCTCTCTCTCTCTCTCTCTCTCTCTCTCTCTCTCTCTCTCTCTCTCTCTCCTGTTTTCAGCTCTATTCCTCGCGGTGTCACTGGCGACCCGAGTATACAGGGGTGAACTTGGGTGGGGAGAGGTGACCGTTTATTTTTATTTCATTTTGAGCGTTGCCATAATTCCCGGTGTCACCCCACGAACCCTAAGGTCTGGCTGGCAAGCCGCTGCTGGGAGTTTTCAGCAAATACCCCTTAAGCCTGAAGGCGGGCTTCAAACATAGGCGCCGGGGACCATGGAGCCTTCAAATAGCTGCGCTGGCGCAATGATACCTTAATGATAGATTTTCCGTTCTTATTTTTAGCTTCAATTCGCCTACACAGTTACACGGCATTTATCCGAGAACGTCACAGCGCCCGCATGCTGCACCGGCAGAGCGTGCGGGCTGCCGGGCCAGCCGGGTTCTGGTGCGGGGAGCGCGCATCGCCGTCTGCCGCAGAGGGCAGCGGCCTCGTTGAAACCGGGAACGGCGCCCAGCGCTGACAGTTTGCAGCCGGGACGGGTGTCCTCACAGCTCTATGGAGAAATAACACCATCTTTTCTCACAGAACCGCGAGAGCCCTTCCCCCTTTAGAAAACACACACACACACACACACACACACACACACACACACACACACACACACACACACACACACACACACCATGGTCTGGAATGGAGCTGTTCCAGTTCAGGACATAGTGGCCCAGGCCTGTGTTCCTATATAATGTTAATTTTTCTTCCTCGGGTAATCAAAAGGAAAAAAAAGGGGGGGGGGCAGCAGGCTAAGCCCCTTCATGCAGAGTTGATTTGCTCAAGACGGAGCCTGTGAAAAATGGTTGCAATAATTTTTTTCTTGTGTTCTAATTTCCCTCTTTCCCCTGCACCTTTCTTCTTTTGCCTACCTACCCCTTCTTTTCAGACTGTATCTTCTTACTTAGCCCAGGTTGGCTTGAATTCCTGATGCTTCCACATCAAAGTCCTGATGGCAGGCAACTCCCCAACATCCCTTGCCTTTGTTGTGGAAGGATAATTTTTAGGATTTAGGTTTTGTTTTGTTTTGTTTTGTTTTTTAATATAAATTCCCACCAGAAAGCCTGTAACGGAAAGGGCCAAGGAGATCTCTGGTCGGGGGACACTATGCTGAAAAGCACTTTGCTTCTGGTCAGCCATTACATTTTCTTTATAGCCTTCAGTGTTTGGGGTCACACACTTAGGTCTTACTCTAATGGAAAGTGAAGGTGTTGGGATTTGAACCAGATTGATGATGGGGGAGAGCAGGGCTTTCGAATTTCATAGAGGCTGGGGTTTATCCCCACTCCCCACCCCCACGGTGCAGGATTGTCAGGGAGAAAATATCTCTTCGTGAGCTAGAGCAAAGGTTTGGCCTTGGTTGAAGCTTGTGTAGTAGACAGACACCTACAGTACCTACAGAACATGGATCGTCTGCCTGCGTCTGAACTGCAGGCTTATGGATGGGTAATGCATGTTCACATGGGACTGCACCACAGGCGTTTGGAGACTTACTGATGTGCGGCAGAATTAATGATGCTGCCTTGGGCCTGAGATTCGGCGGAGCCAGGCAGGGTCTGAGACAGACCTGCCAGTGATACAACCCCACTGCTTCGCAGCTCACTCATTAGATTTGGGGCGCTGGGGAGGAGGGGGAGTGTGGGACTCATCATTCCCTCTCACACACAGTGTTTTCTGTTGGCTGGATCCTGGAGACACAATGAGAAGAAAAAACGTAGCCCCTGCTTTCTGAAACTTGGGCTAGCCTAGGAACTTCTTTGCTCTATAATTCCTAGGGTAGCCAGAGGAAAAAAACCCACTTTCTCTTGGGTCTGAGGAAGGCATGCTGAGCAAAAGTGTCAGTCCGGAGAAGAACTGAGCCCTCTTCAGAAGTTCTGAACTTCAGTGTACTTTAGAGGTTTAAAGGCCAGTGAAGACAGAATCTGGAAATGCATACCCTATTTAGAAGCTCCTGGGAGATCCCAACATGGAGCCAAGGCTAAGAATTATTAAAGCTTGGACCAAGAAGATTCCTGCACTGCCCCTCCCCTCCCCGTGCCCTGGTTAGCACTGGGATGCTGGGGTCATATTCTTTTGCTAATCCTGGGGTTCTGGGATGTCCTGGTGAGCCAAATCATGCTGGAAGGCCTGCATTAGCTCCAAGCTGCTGCGTTAGAGAGAAGAAAATGGCCAGAGTCCTGTCTGATTACTCTTATATAAGCTGTGTGACTATTGCTTTTTTGTTTTTGTTTGTTTTTATCATTAAGCCATTTAATGATTCTGTCTAAGAAGATATCATTTACAAGGCTGGTTCCTGCTTGGCTTGTGTAAGAGTCACAGAGAAAGTGGGCATATGTTGTGTAGCAATTTCTACTAAATTGAAATATCCCTCCTAGAATGGAGGAGGAAGGCTCAGAAGACCTTAGAAACCTCTTCTCTTAGTCACTGTTCCATGGCAGTGAAGAGTCATCATGACCAAGGCAACTCTTGACATTTCATCTGGAAGCTTGCCTGGGGAAACTGGGTGTTTTCAAACAGGAAGGTACACCTCCTCCAATAAGGCCACGCCTACTTCAGCAGGGCCATAGTTTCTAACCTTTCTCAGTCTACCAGCCAATGACTAAGCATTGAGCCTGTAGCGGCCATTCTCATTCCACCTTAGCTCTGGAAGCTTGGCTCTAAGGAGAGGATAGAACTCCTCCCTAGGGTTAGGTGAGCAGTTACAGTTGCTGCGGCAGGTGTTACTGGAAGAGAAAACCTTCAGGAGAATTGCCAGCAAGTTGGGCAGGAAGCTGAAGGGATGCACCCATCACTGGGAGGGGCTGTGGGTTAGTGATACAGCCTTTAGTTACCCATATCCTGTAAACAATCCCTATAACCCCATTGGTTCCCCAAGCTAGACAGTTGGGTGAAATTCTTTGGTTTATCATAGCTGTCCTAGCTGTAATAAATACATGTTAATTCATATCATTTTTCACTGCCCACCAAAATCAGAGAATACAATACACTGTCATAGTTGGTAGAAAGAGGCACATTTGGAGGTTAAACACACTGTCTATAGGTGCAAGAATTTAGCCTGTTCTCCAGGGAAGGCAGAGGCTGACTAACCACAGTGTATTTGGGCCTTTCCTTGATTCACTTCATTCTCCCAATCAAATTTTTGAAAAGAGGTTAACAACCCCATTTCTCAGGTGGAAAAACTGAGGCCTCACTCTTTGTGTGTATGTGCGAATGTGCACAGAGAAATTTTGCCCCTTTGGCAACATATTAGAAAAGAAAAGCTTTGAACAGAGACATTAAGTTTATAGAGTTAGAGAACTTTTGGCATGTATGTTTTGCCTGTGGGAATTCAGTCTCTAATTTTAGGCTCCATTGAGCACCTTAACCAGATACCTAGGTGTTTCTGTTCAAAGCTTTTGAATAGATACGACATCATCAAAGATTCTTCTTTAAACCCTTTTGCTATAAAACATTTTTGCATTTTTCAGATATAGACATACTCATCAAAAACCGTTTTCTGTAGTATCTGCTGTTTTATAGGCCCAATATTTTTCTTTATCTTTTTTGTAGTACCTGGACCTGTCTCTTCCTACCACCAAAAATGTAATTCTCCTCTTATGATGGACAGTTGAGGTGGATGCAGTTCGCAGCCTTTGGCAGTGGTGTGCAATGGTTACGTCGTCCTCCAGTCTTAGACTGAGTCCCTCAAGGCGGGCCTTCTGGGTAAGAGGAACCACACGAACTGGTGGGCACTGCTTCTTTTCCAGTGCATTGCTTCTTCATCTTTGCATCAAGTTGCCAGCAGAAGACCAGAAAGCCAGTTTCTTTCTTTTTTTCTTTTTTTACCCTTTTGTCAAGATATTGATGTTGTCTAGTTTCTTAAATATTTGCTCATTAGAGGGGTCAAAGTTACCTCTCACACTGTATTAATTTTATTTAGCTTTTAATTTATTGAGTTCTCATTGCTTGTAGTCACAGCATTTCTTTTTAAATATTTTTGCTTATATTAAAATTTTAAAGTTCAAAGAGGTACTTATATTTTCTTGTAGATTTATCAGTATTTCATAAGTGTAGATAGCCAGTGACTACATGTCTGAGGCAAATGACTTCCACGGTGTCTTGCTTGTCTAATTCATCATTGTGCTAAAATACTACAATGTGTATTTGTTTTACTTTATTTTATTTTACACTCCAGATTTTATTCCCCTCCAGGTCCACCTTCAGACTGTTCTGCATCCCAAACCTCCTCCTCACCCCCTGTTTCCACGAGGATGTCCCCACCCCACACTCTACAACATGTATCTGTAAAAGACCCCTCTCCCCCTTTAGATAATGTCTCTCTACATAGCCGAGGTTGTCTTGGTCCTTGTTAAGTAGACCAGGCTAGTCTTAAACTCACAAAGATCTAATTTCCTCTGTCTCCTGAGTGCTGGGATTAAAGGTAAACACCATCACACCTGCTTTGTTTGTTTGTTTGTTTTTACAGCGTTTATAAATATTTTCATCTTATCAGGTTCCAGGAAAAAAATTGGCTGGAATTTTACTGAAGATATCATAAAACTAATTGTTTATAACATGTTTTTTATGCATAAAGCTTATCAAATTCTTTATTCTTAATGTTTTGGTAAAAATGTTACACTTTCCTTTATTTCTGCCTTGCTCATTCTCATTTCTAGATATTTTGTTTTTAATGGTTACTCTTGGATATGTGATATTTTTATGTTTTGAACTTAATTTTTGTAAGATGGGGGCTTGCTGCATTTTGCAAGGCTGGGTCCAAACTTGGAGATTCTCCTGTCTCCACTTTCAGCATAGCTGTGACAACAGGCTTGTCCCATCCCACCATTTGTTCCTAAAAGTGAACATTACTGGCAGTAAAGGGAGTTGTTGCTGTCTATGCATTTATTTTTAAGCCACTACTATGAATTGAATCTTTTTGATGTTAAGAATTTTAGCTCATCTGAGTTTGCTGGTTAAATGTGTGGAACACAGCACAGCAGTGAATTCCCTAACACGTAGGCATGATAGCATCTTCCAGACAAACCCCACTCAGACATGGAGCAGTTTTACACCATTATTAATCTGTTTAGCCTGTCTTTCTTGAGTCAGTCTCTATGGAATCCCCTAGATCATTTGTTCACATTTCCCAGTTTATTACACTTACTACCCAGCGCCCTTCTGTCATTCCAGGTTCCTCCATCTGTGCTGCCTCTTTCTGTAATATGCTGATTCTGTCCTCGTTGATTAAGATGTCCAACTACTTAACGACTCCACTGTCTCCTAACTCGTCAACACCAGTATTTTAGTTATTTTTCCTTTACTTGTTGTTATTTTTATTGCTATTCCTTCTATCTCTTGAACGAATGCTTTATCCTATCTTCAGGATTTCTTGTTTAAAGGTTGAGTTTTCTTTTCTTTTCTTTTTCTTGTAAGACCTGATTCCTCCTCTTCCCTCAGATCCATTAGGATAGCTACATAAAACAGACTCTATGGAACTGTTACATAAAGATTCAATGAGATTGCTACATAAATTTCCTGTTTTCCCTGTAGTAAAAGAGTCTGAGCCAAAGTTATCCTTTAGGTGAGTAGTTAGCATGTAATTGCTCCCCTCTCCTGTGTTTTGAGACATAGTCTCGCCTCATGGACCCGAGGATCCTAGAACTTGCTTTGTAGACCAACCTAGCCCTGTACTCAGAGATCTGCCTTCCTAGTGTGCCGCCATGCCTGGCTGTCAAAGTTGTAATCAAATGCCTTTTGAATCCCCAAGCCGGATTTTTGTTTGTTTTGCATATCTCCGGCTTTGTTGTGCTGTGCTCAGAGACCGAGTCCTGCGCTATTTCACACGTACTGAGATTTGCTGTGTTCTGCAGCTGGTCAGCGTGTGATTATTGTAAGAATCCTGGGAAAGACACACATTGGATTCACAGGGTGTGGCGTTTGACACAAATCTAGTAGCTCGGTTCTGTGAGTTATGTACAACACACAAGGACAAGGCTCTGAGTGTGGCTGGTGTTAGTGCAGCTGACAGCTGTGAGCAGGAGTGGGAGATGTGCAAGAGAAATGAGAAGCTGCTTTTCTCCCTTAGTACCACCAGTGCCCTGGTAGTGCAGGAACTTGCTAGGATCCTGATCTCAGTTACAGACCCAAAAGCAAACACTGGGTAGACAAAAGAATGTTGTTACCTTGTTCAGACTTTCCCAAGCTCTGTTCCCGGCAGTGCAAGCCTCCAGGGCTCTGGCCTGTGACCAGCTGTAGTTTGCACATCCTCTTAATTTAATCACCGTTGTAGTGACATTAAGACGTGGGCCTTTTAAGAGGTAGTCTGCTCTTATGAGCAGACTAATGCTGTTATCAATAAGATAATAGGTTAATGGGTTACTCATCACATGCATGGGCTCTGGGAAAAATGAATGGGTTTGACATAAGTTTCTCTGTCTCACACACCAAGATATGACCAACACAAAAGGCCTTTTCCAGATTCTGGTACCATGATTTGCCTTTCTTGGTCTCTAGAGTTGAAATCCTGCTGGTTCTAAACTACCCACTCTGATATTCTGTCATGGCAGCCAAGAATGCACTAATTCATTTCTTTTTACATCCACACTACCCAGTGCTTTCCAGTGACTTGGTGATAAGACCGCCCACCCCATTAAAAACCCAGAGCAAAAAATTCACAGATAGTTCTGTAGCTCGGAATAAATGAAGAAAAGCCAAACACATTCCCATGATCATAGTCAACAGAGGACAAGTACTAGTGTACGCATGAAATCCACTGAACTCCTGCAGGTGCTCCTACTTGCCTCGCCAGGCTTAGCCTGAGCTCTTTCTCCATCCAGTTCTGTGGCCCTAGTATCTGTTGTCAGTATCTGGTGTTCCCTAGACAAATGGCTTCCTGTTGAGTTTGGCTGATGAGGAGCATTTTCCCAGAGGAAATGGGGAGGGAGATGCGTGTTGCACCTTCTTGTTGAGGGCAATCTTGATGCACTGTCCCTGGGCTCCAAGCCCTGCTCTCTATCCTGCTCAGGAGGAGTGATGGTACTTACCCCGGGGCAGTGTGATGGCCCTGGCTGCCCCGAAACTCACTTTGTAGACCAGGCTGGCCCCCAACTCAGAGATCCACATGCACCGGTCTGCCTCCCAAGTGCTGGGATTAGAGACTGTGGAGCTTAACTCTACAGAGCTGATAAAAACAGTCGGAGACATTTCAGTCCTAACCGGTTGACTAAGACAGCCGCATGCTCTAGGTCATAGGAAGTCAGGACTGGCTATAACTTCATCCGGGACCCTGGGGTTTCAGGCTGCAATGCTTGTTTCCCCACTCACACTTTTGGATCGAATTCTGCCACACATACAGGGCTAGGGTTGATTTATAGGCACGGAATAATATGAGAAATAATTCCAAGATTTGCCACCCCCTTCTTTGGCATCAAGCCCAGCTAATCTGATCTTTTGAATCATTTCAGGCGAGTGGGAGGGAAGAAGGCATATGAGCCATTTCTCATTTAGATTCAATGGTCCTTCTTTTTTATCTGTATTTCTTTTACTTTTTAAAATTTAAAAAACAAAAAACACGACTAGTTAAAAAAAAAAAAAGGAAGGAAGAAACAACAGAAAGAAATAACAAGACAGGAACATGCAAAGATCTTTGAGAAAAACTTTTTTTTTTCCCAGTCAAAAACTTTTGGAGCCCTGTGAGATGGCTCAGCAGGTGCTCCCTGCAAGCAGACAAGCCGAATTTGATCCCTGGAGCTTGCGAGGTGGAAGGAGAGATCTGACTGCCACCGATTGTCCTCGGGACTTCCACATGTGCGTCCCCCTCCCCCACACAACATGCCCTTTGTGTGCTAGATTCTAAAGTCCAAACAGGGCTCTCTCACTGGCCTCCCTCCCTCCCACAGTGGAGCTGGCTTCTCTCCAGACCTTAGAACAATAGCTTCTGATTATAGCCCCCAAGCTGCTCTTAGCATGAAACGTAAAGTCACCTGAACACAATTCAAAGTTCATCCATCCTGGGGCTCTGTACTTTCTGTTGGACCCATGCTGAGCCCTGTGAGTTCTCCCAAGCCCTGGCAGATTCAGGCCTTTGTGCGCGGTGTACCTTCAGCTCAGAACAGGTTCCCTCTGCCACCTGCAGCTCTTCCTGTCCCTCTTTGAATCACCTTTCTCCTCTGTGTGTTGCCACTTTGCTTTTGGACAACAAAGTCTCAGTGGCTTTTGTGGCTTCTGGACTATAAGGTGTCATGGAGAAGTTCTCTTCTGTGGTGACTGATGGTGCTACTGGGACCTCTTGTAGTTTGATGCCCATTTGTTTCCCAAGATTTGGGGATATTTTTAAAATTTTTGTATTGCATATACTTTTTTGTGCTCCCCATTTTACCTCAGCAGTGTGCGTCCTTGAATTCTTGATCTTTCTCTCTCTCTCTCAAAGCTTCCTTTGTCTTGCTGATGATTAGAGGAATCACTTTCTCCATCCTGGATACTTTTGTCTCCATGTGCTCATTTTCTCTGTTGGTGAACTTTTTATTTGATTCATTATTTCAAACCCTTTGACTTTTTAAAAAATATGTTTCCTTGCTGGATTTCTTATCCACACAGCTGACTGTTTTTCTATTTTATTTTATTTTATTTTATTTTTTTACCTACACCGCTGACTATGACACTGACATTCTTCTCCAGGTCTTGAAGTGTTTTCCCCATGTCTGCTTTCTGCTTGTTGATTCGTCGGAGGTCACTGATCACTTCTACAAGTAAACGTTGAAATTCTTCACCTGGCATTTGACCTATTCAATGGTCAAGATCTCTCGGAGGACTCATAGTGCTTTATTATTTGTGTTCCCCTGACTCAGCTTTCACATCTGTTGGATAACTCTTCTGGTTTTATTGAGGGATCTTCTTAGTGAAGAGCCTGCACTTTTATTTATGAGTGTGTGTGTGTGTGTGTGTGTGTGTGCGAGCGCGTGCGTGCGTGCATGTGTATATAAATCCAAGGCTGACATTAGGAGTCTTCCCTGGTTGATCCCTATCTTATTCATTGGTGACAGTTCTCTCAAACGAACACAGTTAGCCAATATATTCAGTCTGGCAGACTAATTTCTCTAGGACTCAGTGTCTTTGCCCTCTGAACACTAGAAGTATAAATGGGCTGCCATACCCACTCAACATATACATGGGACTCGGAATCTGAACTCTGAGTCTCATGCATGTGAACTCTTTGCCTTTTGAGCCATCTCCCCATCCTGAACAGCTTCCTCTTAAAGCATTTTAGTCCCTAGTACCATTTTTGGATGAGGTTTCTGCTTCTTGTTTCTAGCTGGAGAGCTATATGTTTGAAACAGTGTAGGGCTTACTTTATTTCACTATAGCACCCTTCCTGGGTGTGCAAAAAAAAAAAAAAAAAAAAAAAAAAAAACTGGGAGAAACCCAGGGCAATCTCAGGAGCATGTCCAGGGCTCCACAAAAGCAACGAGACCCAGGGGTCCTTCTGCCTTATTCTCCTATAGTGAGTGTTTTGGTCATTTCCTTTCCACAGGGCTCAGCTCTGCACTGAAAATTTGGCCCCTTCTTGGGATCTACACTGCCTCTCAACTCTCCTGGCTGACATATGATATACTTCTATTTCCAGCACAAGATCTGGATAATAGGGAAATATGCTAACGCACACAGCCTTTGAAAATAGCAGTGAGAGTACTGTGTAGGCTTAGGGATTCTCAAATGCTTCGATCCCCAGCTTCTAGTCCACTGTTCAAAGGTGGGGAGAAAAGATGGTAGATAGGACAAGGGGATGTGGACCTGTTTTGAAGCAATTCTTTGGGGTGATTCCAATCTCCATTGTCAGGATACCAGCAGTTCAGTTCAGTAGTGTTTGGATACCAAACACAAATCAACAGCAGTGGCACAATCCAGCAGAAACAGCCAGGCCCTGCCGAATCGGAGAAGTTCTCTGCCGTGCCTCTCAATGGAGTGAAGACTCGAGACCATGTAAGCTATGTGCCTCACTGTCAGTTGAATCCTACTTATATTCCCTCCAAACACCACGTCCTCTAATGGGTCTTGCTTCAGCAAAACGCCACATGAGTCTGCATCCCATGACACTACCAAAAATTCCCACTTCAGTACTGGGGAAAGGGCTAAAATATTTGCTTATTTTCTCATGATGATGATGATGATGATGGTTGTGTTGTGGTGTGTGTGTATGTACTTGTGTGCATGCATCCACTCACACTTGAGGACACTTTGTAAGGGTAGTATGTGCCCTTAACCACCAAGTTATCACTCTAGCACTAGACTTTTGTTTTCTTTAGGTATGATTTAAAATAGGTGCTACTTACCAAGGTGATGATACACTTCTGAATTTTTAATTTCTGGAAAAAAATCCTTTTTTCTTCAAAGTAATAAAGTGGTGAATTTAATCAAATGCTTCTTCTGTGTGTTGTTATTAAAAATTTAACTTTCCTACCTTATTAATATGGTAGATCATAAACATGTCACATCATTAATATGGCAGATAAACATTAAGCATTTGATGCTGAGCCAACATCAAAAATTTGCAAAAAAGAAAATGTAGTAAATTACTTCATTTAGTAAATTACTGAGTAGAGCCATGAAGTCTCACTATGTGGTAGATCTCACTGTGAGCCATTTTACCACTAATCCAATAAACACGTATGGGATTTAAACATGCCATTGAATAAATCCAACATTCTAAGAAAACAGAAATAAAAACAAAATACCTGCTCCTGTAGCACCTTGGGAATCTAAGCTTCTTTGTCTATTGAGTACTTTTTTCAATCTGGTCACGTGCCCTTTGGAGATGCAACTATGTCAAGGTGAACCTCTGTGTTATTAAAAGTACTTTTCTTGAATCATTGTATAAGTTCTTCACTAATAATATTATTATGAAGAAAAGTATTATAGAAGGCAGACATAAAAGAACAGGGCACAAACTAAAAAGAAAAATCTCAAGAAACTCCATTTAGCACTGGTTTGTATGTACTGCTGAGCTCAGTGAATTAGTATTTTACTCAGGATTTTAAGATCTGTACTCATGGTTTATAGCTTTAAATTTTTTTGAACTCCATTCTCCTGAACTTGCTATGCTGGCAATGTTGGTATCACGCAATGGATTGAGGAGTGTTTTTTTAATCTGTTTTTTAGAATAGATTGTGTAGAATAAATGTTAATCTTTCTTCAAATGTTTAACATGATATCAGAAGCCCTATTAGTTCATAAATAAAAAAAGAAAAGAAAAAGAAAAGAGACTTGAAAACAAAACAAACAAAAACACCCAGAATGATGAGGCCAGCAAGGAGGAAAACCAAAGTACAAACATAAAAATTTGTCTTACTTTTTATAGTATCAGTAAACGCACGGAGATGAAAATGGAAAACACAAGAACTTCAGGAGATGGCTCGTCTGCTAACGTGCTTGTTGTGTGAGTGTAAGGACCTGGTGTTCACTCTCAGTCCCCATATAAACACTGCACACCTGTAACCCCTGTGCTAGGGAGGGACAGACAGGCTGATCTATCTCCGAAGCTTGCTTGCCAGTCAATCACTGGTGAGCCCTTGGTTTAGTGAGAAACCCTGTCTCAAACATAAAGTGGGGCGGGGAAGAAGGCACCACCATGAACTCCCTGGCTTCCAAACACAAATGTGTATACTCACCATTTCAATGTTATTTATAACTGCTCAAAGATGAAGTTCTCAGGTATCAGTGCAACAAAATACATAAAAGATTCAAGCTCTTCCAAGTATAGAACCTGACTGAGGAAATAAAATACCTAAATAAATGAAGACTTATTGTGTTCCTGGGCTTAACATTTCAACTGACTTAAGCTGTCAGAAAGTCATATAGTTTTAAATAAATTCCCCTTAAAGTTGCAGCCACACATTTTTTTTTTTTGTAATAGAGAAGAGAATTCTAAGATGTGTACTTAGAATAGCTGAAGGGATTAAGATAACCTAGAGAATAAAGGCAGGGGTGTCTCCAGGTGTTACCTAGCTGGGCAGCGTTGGCAGAGGAGTTGACCCAGTGACTGAAGCAAGACCCTGGGAACAGCTCCAAACAGATGGAAGAAGAATTTAATAGCATGGCAGCTCTTTGAATGAAGGAGTCGCAGTGCTCAGATCTCCATGAGCAGTTATATAAACCTCCGGTTAAACCTCCCTGTATGCAAAAAAAAAAAAAAAAAATCAGCTCAGAATGGATCCAAGATACAAGGGCAACGTGGAAACTCTAAAACAGAGAATCAAATCATCTTGGCGTGGGCTTAGAGAGTCAGTAGTACGGTCGTAGGAAGATGAGATCACCTACTAAAGAAAAGTACCAATACATCAGACCCAGTTAAGATTAAAAATGACCTTGTTAAGAAGACCAAAGGATAGCTACATATTGGGGGTGAATATATACTGTATCTGTTGCATTTGCATCTTGAATGTGATATATGTTTATAGAGATTTATTTGTATGTACACGTGTCACTCAAGACCTAGCAGGAAAACAATCCAGTTAGAAACTAGACAAAACAAGGGTGTGTAGATGGCATAGGAAAAGATTGTTTAAAGCCACTAGCTGTCCCAGAAACGGAAATTAAGGGCAGGAGGACCCATCACTGCATACCGACAAGAAGGGGGTGGGGAAGAGACAGTGCTAATTCTGGTGAGGATGCAGGGAGCTGCAGCCTTACCCATCACTGGTAGGCATATAAAATTATACAGCTGCTCTGGGAGAGCTTGGCAGTTTCTTCCACAGATGAGCATGTGCTTACTCTGAGACCCCCCCCAACAAAAAATCATATTTCTGGGCACTTACCCAGAGAAACAAAAAGTTATGTCCATATAAAGTTGTACTCTGAGACACCCCCCCCAACAAAAAATCATATTTCTGGGCACTTACCCAGAGAAACAAAAAGTTATGTCCATATAAAGTTGTACAGAAATGCCAATAGAACTTTTTAGGACAGTAGTCACAAGTTGCAAAGGTTCTGAACTATCTTTCAGTAGCTGAATGGGCAGATTCTATGTGGCACATCTGCACTGAGAAACCACAGCTGACCCCGTGAAGTTTCGGAAACTATGCAGTGCAGTAGAAACCAGTCTCCAAAGTCCATTGATAGAACGCTATGTTCCCTGTTAGTTTAAGCTTCCTTCAGTCCATAGCAGAGCTCCTGCCTGTCTAGGGCAAGCTAGCTCAGTACCCAGTGCCTTCACTTTAGCCAGTAACAGCCTGGTGCTGGGCGTGGTGGCAGGTAATCCGTATATACCCGTGTATAAACCTGTAACCTGTATTCCTGGCATTTGGGAGGTGGAGGCAGGGGCATCAAAAGATAGAGGCTAGCCTTAGTTTGAATTCATCTTCGGCTATAAGCGACCCTGTCTCAAAGAAACAACAAATCTTAAACAGCCAGGTTCTTGCTCTCTCCCGTGGATTAGAGTATCCTCTTGGATCTTCTCAGGGAGGAAAAGTAAGGATCCCTTTGCTTTCTCCAGTAGTCCAGTTGCCTGAGGTATATATAATAATGCCACATTCAAATTCACCCCTGCAGTGTCTGCACCGCACTCTTGTTCAGAGGGACAGGCTGACACTCGCGGCATTCACCACACCTGGTGAAGCAGGTGATGTTAGCAGTGTCCATGTGCAGAAACAAGAAATGTGCCCCTCAGGAGCCACCCAGGCTTGGGCACAGGTGCCACTGGCAGCCTCACTGCAGTGCAGCCCTGACCTCTTGGCTGCTGCAGCTCTTTATGTAACAGAGAGCTCTGTGGGGCAGCTGGCTCTGAGGGATTTCTCATTTTCAGATATTTATGTCTTAAACCGAAAACCAAATACTGCTGGTTTTTGTCTCCCGTCTCCTCACAGCATCATTAGTAGCTTTCAGGAGCTGTGCTCTGTAAGTGAATCTGCCAGCTTGTCACTGGTGAGTTTTAAGTTCCCCATGACACTTGAAGAGATGCCCAGAATAGCTCCAGCCAGCCAGCCGAGCAGAGCTGGGGAGACAGTGGCTCAGAAGTCTGCATTTATGGAGAGCCGCGGGGAGCTCATCCAGAAACCCCATAATAGTGTGTGCATCTTGCACCCAGGAGATGAGCACACAGGTGGGGGTTGCTCCCCGGCCCTTGCTCAGAGCCTCCGCTGGGGGACAGCAAGCAAGCTGGTGATCCACCACACAGGCTATAGTGAGGGGCCGGATTTATGGTGTACACTCATGGAACATTCACACACTGTAAGGTCAAGGAAAGTAGGTAGACCCCGGGTAAGAGTGGCGTTAGTGAAGCAGCAAATTTACAGAGAAAATCATTACACATTTCTACTCAATTGGTAACCATTAGGCCCTTGTGCAATATGCTCTTTGCAGGCGATGGGGCAGATAGGAAGGTTGAGGGAGCAGGACTTGCTTTCAGAGAGTTCTACATCTTATAGAAGCACCAGACCCTTAAGCAATTAGAGCGTTGCAATGTAGGGCTGCTACGGACAGTTGCTCAGGTATTTTGTTGCATGAATGCTGACCTTACGAGGCATGTGAGTCTGAAATTGTTACTGGAAAGGTGCTGGGTCTTTGTCAGGAAGGGGCAACTTCTCTAGTGGGGGAAAACTCACGTGGACACAAGTCCGGAGTGAAACAAATTTTTAGTATTATTTCCTGCAGATTCTTCCAAATACTAACCACAGGTAGCTAACCTGATGTGAACCCCTCCCTGAGATATTGGTGCCTTCATCCCTGGAATGGAAGTATTTGCTTTGTGTCTAGGGAGCTGACTTATTTAGTAAAGTGTTTGCCCTGTAAGCATGAGGGTCAGAATTTAGTACCTAGGACCCAGGTACGAGAGTCAGACGCAGGAGACAGAGTCCAGGGAGGATTCTGGGGCTCACTAGTAGACTAGTGATCTACTCGGTGAGCTTCAGGCCAATGGAAACAACAATAATACACACACACACACAGACACACACACACACACACACACACACACACACAGAGAGAGAGAGAGAGAGAGAGAGAGAGAGAGAATATGTCTGTGAACAATAACGGTTTTAAGCGTTATGCCAGCTAACAGTTAGGAATGCTAACAGTTGAGCATGGTGGTACAGCCTATATACAGTCTCAGCACTGTAGAGGATGAGGCAGGAGGATTGCCAACTAGAAGTGAGGCTGGGCTAGATAGTAAGAAGAACATCTCGAAAATAAAAATGCAATAAAACAGAAGCTTCTGGAATGCTGAGCAAAAGAGGCCTGGTACAGTACCACACAGAGACTCTTCCCAGCATGGTGGAAGGGACATGATACCTCTTCTTCAGGGGGTTAAAATGCCACCTTCCACTTCACATCTGGACGAAGGCTCCTGATACGCAGCTTCTGAGACTTCTTTGCTTTACTAGAAAGAATCCGCAGGGCACTCATCACCAAGCTGTCTAAGCAAGATGGTGACGAGCTGGATCCAGGCAGCTGGAGCACGATTGCTATTTCAGTTGCTGACAATGTCAGACAGATGCTTGCGACATGCTGTCAAGTTGGACAAAAGGGACAGAACTCTGAGCTTAGGCAGGGTTCTCTTATCCTTTTGAGGGACACACACACACACACATACACACAATAAAACTAATTAAAAATAAAATCCCGCAGGCTGGATCTGCATACCTCTGGAGTCTGTAGGCCAGGGAGTCAGAGTGATGATGACAACAAAGGACCCGAGCTGTCAGGATGACAGGAATGGGTGGAAAGGAATAAGCCAGGGTTGCCTGCACTGTCGTCTTTAGGGAGCATCCCAGTGGCTCTTCCTAAGACCTGGGGAAATGCTGCTGCCACTCCACAGGGAGAGAAGCCTAGTCTCAGACAGTAAGTTATCAGGCAGTACAGTGAGGAAGGGTAATGCCAGGCCCAGAGCTCTCTGGCTTGACCTAAGCCAGGCCATTGCTCCGGAGCCCGTACCAGCCATGCAGACGGTATAGCACATTAACCTGGCCTGGTTTCCCCATCTTCTCTGGTTTCACTTACAATTTTAATTTGTGGTGTGGACATCCAAATACCACTGGAGACGCTGCTCATCCTTGATGAGCTGAGCCCCCTCGAAGGCATCTCCTTGCATTTCTTCCATGAAGACCGCATGTGGGAAGAAGATCCTGCTATATTCTCAGCACCAGCAAGGACTGAATCAAAGTATAAACAAATCCTGTTCAGCGTTCTCTGTGATTATCCGCGTTTCTGCACGCCTGGTGCTATTGGCTCGAGAATGCAGGGAAAATGGTGGGCTCAACCTCATGTTGTATTCCATTGTCTTAGTGAGGAGAACTTTGGGGGTTCTTGGCCTGTGGTGATGGGATGCTTAGGATGCCTGAGGTCAAAGATAGGGCACTGCCTTGGAATGAGAGCTGGGCATCTCAGTTCATCCTTGAGACATTGAGGTTGGTAGAAACTCCACTGTCAGAGATCTGAATTGGTCTGGAAGCTGTACTGTAACTTGGCGGAATCTTCTGAGGGTTGCATTAGTAGTCTGTATAAAAGGTTGTATAACTTGTTAAGGCAGGATGCTTAGAATGTGGGAAGCTGTCTCCTCAGACAGCAAGGAGTAGTTTGGAGCAGCCCCACTCCCTCCCTGCCACAGGACCTTTGCCAAGAGCCTGATCCATGTAGTAGCTTCCTCTGTCTTCCCCGACAAGATCAAATAACCACTTTGTGTCCTGAAGGCCTTGGTGTGTGTGAGGCCTTCTTGGGCCACTCTTTTGACAGATCTATCTGCCTGCTTCCCTTATTTTTCCCCATAGTTGTTGCTTTTATTACACACATTAGAATTTGAAATGATTTTATTGCTTCCTTATATTATTCGGGGTTTTCTTTTTTTGTGGGAACAAAACGGATAGAACATCTACATGTATAGGCTTTATTAGATTGGCTTCTAGGATGCTGTCCAAGTAGCTCAATGGCTGCCTCACATTAGAGAGGCCGCAAGCCCAGACTTGTTAAGTCCAGGAGGCTGGATGTCTCAGCAGCCCAGTGTGGTGCTGGAGGCCTGGATCCCCTGGTCATATGAGCCCATGTGTATGTATGCAGAGGCAGGAGGAAGACATATGAAGTCATGCCTCTCTCTCTCTCTGTCTCCCTCTGTCTCTCTCTGTCTCTCTGTCTGTCTCTCTGTCTCTCTCTCTGTGTATGTGTGTGTGTATGTGTGTGTGCATGTGTGTGTATGTGTGTGTATGTGTGTGTGCATGTGTGTGTATGTGTGTATGTATGTGTGTGTGCATATGTGTATGTATATATATGTGTGTGTGTATGTGTGTGTGCATATGTGTGTGCATATGTGTGTATGTGTGTGTGTATGTATGTGTGCATTTGTGTGTATGTGTGTGTATGTGTGTGTGCATGTGTGTGTATGTGTGTATGTATGTGTGTGTGCATGTGTGTGTATGTGTGTGCATGTGTATGTGTGTGTGCATGTGTGTGTATGTGTGTGCATGTGTATGTGTGTGTGCATGTGTGTGTATGTGTGTGTGCATGTGTGTATGTGTGTGTGCATGTGTGTATGTATGTGTGTGTGCATGTGTGTGTATGTGTGTGTGTATGTGTGTATGTATGTGTGTGTATGTGTGTGTGTATGTGTGTGCATGTGTATGTGTGTGTGTATGTGTGTGCATGTATATGTGTATGTGTGTGTGCATGTGTGTGTGTGTGTGTTATTCTCTTGAGACAGAGTTTCTCACTGAACCTGGAAATAACATCTTAGCAGCTAGCCACACCCAGTGGTCTCTTCTCTTACACGGACAGCACTGGGGTTCTGGGCATGTGTGACCATGCTTGGTCTTGTATGTGAGTGACAAGGGAATCCATATTCAGATCCTCCTGCTTGCATCGTTTGCATATGTATTTGCTACTCAAACATAAATGCTGAGAAGACAGGAATCATCTCTGTGTGGTTATCAGGAGTGGGTAGGCATTTATCCTGGTAGGATATTTGGTTGATGAGCTAACGAATTATATAATGGGCTAAGGTTCTCTCTGAAACTGAGATGGCTGAGGCTCTGCAGTAGCATCCTAATTTTTTTAAAAAAGTGTGTGTGTGTGAGTGTGAGTGTGTTTGTGTGTGTACACTTGATCACTTGAGAGGCTCAGTTCCATACTTTCATCATGGGCATCAAACTCAGGCTTAGTGACAAGCACCTTTACCCATTCACCGACCTCGCAGCCCTGAGGTTTCCTCTGTGAGAACAGTATGGGAGTTCACAGGTGCATCTTTTGAGGCAATCTGAGTCCGTCGCTGCACTGGTGATGGAGTTCATGCTTCCTGGGTGCTTAGCTGTCCCCGCTGCTCACTCCGAGTTTCTGTAGCTGGAGACTCAAATGCCCCTTAGTGATTTACACACTCCGGGCACACATTGCAGGCCACGTACACAGTCTCTATGTTCCCTGTGACACAGAATGATGTAAGCCAGTCAACTTGACTAAGGTGTATAGCATTTACTTCATATCAGGACTGGGATTTAGGTTCTGGTAGTCTTGGGGTTTGGGCTCTCCAGGAAAGTGTTAGGATAGATAGGCTTCTGCCCTAAGTGGGCAGGGCCTATACCTGACCTGCACGGGATTTCTGTGTACCTTGGATAAACGTGACTTTAGGTATGTGCGACACTGTCCCTGAACAAACAGCTTGCCAGGTGGAGAACTGGCTGGATTTCAGCTCCTTCCTGTTTGTTTGGCTGGATGTCTGTGTGGTGAACAACACAAACCACAGTATACAGTGACCCCGAGTGGAAACCATATTTGAGGCTGGGGACCTTTTTCCTCGTGTTACCAATTATACCCCTAGTTTGGGTCAAGTTGATACAGACTGGGGTCATCTGAGAAGATGTCCCAAAGGCCAAGCTGATGAAGGCGGACATACCACAGAGATGGTTGCAGAGGCCTGTGAGAAAGGTTTCTCAACACACATCAACTGACCCATCAAGAGCTGGTTCTGCTCTTAAGCCAAAAAAAAAAAAAAAAAAAAAAAAAATCAACTTCAGTAGTCTGGCCTAAGCCCCCGAAGGGGCAGGTGGCAGTGAGGTCTGCTTTGTGGGAGGGAGGCTGTGAGGATTATGGAGTCTGCACATCCTGTCTCTAACACTCAGCCCACACAACACCAGGCACACACTAGTACACTCTCAGCCTTGCCACTTACAGTGTGCCCTCTTCAGATAGCACAGTAAGCTCTCTGCGCAAGCAGAAAGGGGAGGCCCCGGTGCAAGATTACTTGAGGCTCACCAGCCTCTTACTGCCTCTGCCCAGATCTCTTCAAAGCTTTCTGTGCCCAGAGCTCTGCCAGGTGGCCAGGACAGCTGCATTCCGGCTGGCTGCTCTTGGTGTCTCTCCAGGATGCAGTTTCTCCAGCAGGGACAGGGCTGGTTTCCAAGGGTGGAAACCATCAGCTTTTAAGGTCTGGTCTCAGAAGTACTTGGGTTTTCTAGTCCATGTGAAACTCATGATCTGGGAAGTTCAAGGCCAGCTCAGAATCAAGGAGAGGAGGCACCTGCCGCTAGGTTCTCAGTTGGTGGCACTGTGAGGGGGCTTGCTGGAAGAATTCCGTTATTGAGGGTGGGCTTTGTGAGTTTATAGACCTGTCCCACCTCCAATACGCTTCCTCTGTGTCATTGTACACTTTCTGCTTGTGCTCTGACAGCCGGCTGAAAGGAAGAGCCCAACTTGACAGTGTGGACTTGGCATTATGTGGTCTTGATCCCCAACTTTGCAGCTTCCCAGTTCTGTGGAGCCTTTGTTTCTGAATAAAGTTGCCACCAACTGTAGCAGCTCCTCCTCCTCATGGCTGGGGTAAAACGTCATGACCAAAAGAGACCCACGGAAGGAAGATCATTTTTGGCTTATGGTTGCAGAAAGATAGTTTATAAACTTTCAGATCAAAGTGGTACAGAGCCTTCCACATTGTGCCCTGGGTCTCCTCAGAAGCGTGATACCAGTCTGAGCACAGGCAGCCTACTGGCAAGGGAATTAATTCTCTCTGCTGGGGTCCCTGGTCCCCAACTTTCCCACCCAACCAGGCTGCAAAGAGCTGTGTTTAGAATGTGGAAGTAATCCTAGTACTTTAGAGGCAAAGGCAAGAGGATCACTAGTTCTTGTCTAGCCTTGGCTACAGAGCAAGACTTAGTCTCACAAAAGAGTGCTCACGCTTCGCATGTGTCCATATGTGCACACATCCTTCCTCCCGCTTTTGTGCTAGAGTACATCTTTGGTAGTTGCAAAGAAACATATCGTCTTTGTTGCCTGTGTAGGTCCCTCTCATACTAACTAGAGAATGCCTCCATGTTTGCTAAAGTACAGGGGCTGTCAGCAAAGCTGGGCAGGCAGAGGCTCAGTGAGGAGAAGGAAGGGGAAGATGATGATGATGATGATGATGATGATAAGGAGGAGGAGGAGCGTGAGGCAGTAGTGGCAGCAAGGGAGGAAACCATTTGGTTAGAGAGAAAACATTTGGGAGGTCCATTCATAAGTCCTTTAGTTGTGTATGGCAAAGGGTCTTTTTCTTGTAGCCCCAAATGGGAGTCCCGGTTAGGTTATATATATATATATATATATGTAAGTATGTATGTATGGATATGTATGTATATGTGTATGTATATGTATATATACATATACATAAACCAATAAGCATACAGAAGCCCCAGGAGCAGGACAGATCAAGATCAAGGGCTCTCTGTAACTAGTGTGAGCTGGAAGACCTACCACATCCAGGGAGGCTCTGATGCTGCTAATAATCTTGCCTAGAATATGTTTTAGAAGACTCAGATCCCAGGGCCATCCAGCAGCTGCAGCAGCAGTCCCTCCAACAGCAGCCCCTCCAACAGCAGCCCCTGCAGCAGCTGGAAGAGGTGGAAGAGAAAGAGGACAGAAGGGGTTGAGGATGCCGTGGTAGGGGAGGAAACCATTTGCTTAGAAAGAAACCATTTGGGAGTTCCTTTCATAAGTTCCTTTGCTGTGTTTGGCAAAAGTCATTACTGAATAACAGTGTTGCTTCTAGGTCACGGGTTTTGTACCAGACACTGTATATGTAACAAAGTTACACAGAAAAAGAACTTAATTCTGATAAAATAAGTGAAGTTGCTAAAACTTCTCCCCATTCAAATCATTCAGATCAAGATCACCAAGTAAATAAATCTCCCGTGCTACTGAATGCTCCAAATCCAAATTTCATTAATAGAGCATAATTCGTTTTCCCAATTTTATGGATTAATTTTTCTAGTTACACTATTTATTTCCATACCGTTTCTCTTTGAATCACACACACACACAAATAAATGTCAATTTCAAAAGTTACATGTTGAATATCCATCTTTTCCTCTCTTCCTCCAAAAGGACACTTTCTCCCGGTTTAGAATGGTAAAAATTACAACTGTAATTGTAAATACACAGGACAAAAAAAAAAAAAAAAAAAAAAAAAAAAAAAAAAATCGAAAAGTATTATGGTACAGTGTCGTCCTAATTTTCCTTCGGACCTCTCCTTCCTCTCCTCGCCCTCCCTGTGGGGGACAATGAGCACTGTTTTGTTCGTCCTTTTTTGCGCTGTGATTCTGTGGGTGCGGGAATTGTTACAGCGCTACCTTGTAAGTCTCGTTGCTTCTCTAGTCTCTCGCTCAGGAGCAGCATCGCGCTCCAGTTCTCTGTCCCCATCTCTGGATAAATGTCTGGTGTAACGGACTCTGACTGCTGCATTGCGGTCCACAGAGCTTGTCTGCCCCGTTCCTTTCCATTAATTTATTTATGTTTATTTATTTACATCCCAAACGCTGCACCCCCCCCACCGTCTGTCTTCCTCCCCATCTTCTCTGAGAGGGTGGGCCTTCACTGGACACCCCCCTATCCTGGCGCATCAAAGATTAGGCACACCCTCTCCCACTGAGCAGGAATTCGTTCCCTTAATCCAAGAAATTGGTTTGAATGTCCGCTTTCTTGTTCCCTGACAGACCCAATTCAACGAATATTCTTGCATTTATATTCTCAGCCACTTGCAAATTCACATGTTTTATTGGGCGAAAAATCCAGGCTGTACATGGATCCATAAAGCTGAATTTAGATTTTTTTTAAAAATCTATTTTCTACTTCTTCATTTCCACAATGAAAATGCCCACAAAGATCAAACTGCTAATATTGTAGCTTGGAAAACAAACGGAGTCATTGTAAACAATAATTGTTTCCGAATTAATGAGCAAATACCCTGTGAAGGAAAAAACGGAACGCTAAATACAGGCAAATCTGTCGTATTCGTTCAAAGCAAATGCACTATCGCGGTAAAACGTCCGGCCGTTTGTCCCGCTAATTTATTTACTAACCAATTTTAACTTGGTACAGATCATGTAGATAGAAAATAAGCGACAGAAGGAACTGCGTTTTAAAGTCAATGGATCGAGTAGCTGTTTATGAGACATTCCACTGAACAGCAATCGCGCACATCCTTCTCAACAATGTAGTGAGTGTCGTCCACCGTGGATCATATGTTAGGTCACAAAGCATGTCTTAATAAACGCAGAGAAACCGAAATCATATCAAGTTTCTTTTCAGACCCCATGAGATGAAAGTGGAATTTAGTAATAGGAGGAAAATTAGAAAACGAATAAAATTAACCAACACATTCTAACCGAGAAACCAAATAGGAAATTGAAAAAGAAATTTTGACAACGTCTTAGTCCAGATGTGATGGCACACACTTGCAATCCTAGTGCGGCAGAAACAGTGACAAGATTATGAGTCTGAAGCCATCCTAGCTGACAAAGCAAGACTGCACCCCCCCCACAAGAAAAATTCGAACAAAGATGGAAATACAACGTTCTCAAATAATACCAGGAAGAGAAGACATTGCAATGAATGTCAGAAATATAACCAATTGTAAGCGATCACTGTGAACAACTATACACCATCTCAGAGAAACGAACGAATTCTTAGATATATACAATCTCCCAAGACTAAATCAGAAGGAAATAGAAAAGTTAAACAGAGCAAAGACGAAGAAGGACAAGGGAGAACGCCGTTCTCCACAAAACTCTGTGAACTGAATTCTATTCCCTCTTCTAAAAAAAGTTCATCATGATCAAATGGGATTTATTCCTGGGATATTAAGATTATGCAGTATACATGACTGACTGACTGAATGAATGTGGCTGTAATTGAGCTTTTGCTACTTTATTAGGTTCCTTTATCTACCATCTTTCTCCACCTCTCCATCCCATATCACTAGGAAGCAGAGAAAATGTTAAAGGAGGAAAGGAGGTGTTGATATCATTAGACTGCTTCCTGTTGATTAGGGGCATCGAGTTCCTTGGGGCAAGTCTGATAGTCCCCATCAGGATATCCCTAACTGGTAACTAGCTACCGGTAACTAGCAGCGCTGATGGCAGGGGTGGCGGCAGCGGCAGCGGCAGCGCTAGGGGCAGGGGCAGCAGCGGCAACCAGAGCAGGGGCAATGGAAGGTCAGAAACAGCGGTAGGGGCTTGGGTAGGGGCAGCGGCAGAGTCTGGGACAGGGGTGGTGGAAGTGCAGTGGCTGGGGCAGCAGTAGTGGCTGAAGGAGGGGTAGTGGAGGGGCAGGAGCAACAAACAGTAATGGCAGGGGCACGGGCTGGGGCAGGGGCCATGGGTAGCGGCTCTGGTGGGACTTGGGGAGGGGTAGCAGCTGGGGTGGAGCTTGGGGAGGGGTAGCGGCTAGGGCAGGGGCTTGGGGAGGGGTAGGAGCAGTAGTAGTGGCTGGACCAGTGTGTGGGGGAGGGATAGCGGTTGGGGCAGGGGCTTGGGGAGGGGTAGCGGCTGGGGTAGGGGTTTGGGGAGGGGTAGCGGCTGGGGTTTGGAGAGGGGTAGCGGCTGAGGTAGGGGTTTGGGGAGGGGTAGTGGCTGGGGTAGGAGTTTGGGGAGGGGTAGCGACTGGGGTAGGGGTTTGGTGAGGGGTAGCGGCTGAGGTAGGGGTTTGGGGAGGGGTAGTGGCTGTGGTAGGGGTTTGGGGAGGGGTAGCGGCTGGGGTAGGGGTTTGGGGAGGGGTAGTGGCTGGGGTAGGGGTTTCGGGAGGGGTAGCGGCTGGGGTTTGGAGAGGGGTAGCAGCTGAGGTAGGGGTTTGGGGAGGGGTAGCGGCTGGGGTAGGGGTTTGGGGAGGGGTAGCGGCTGGGGTAGGGGTTTGGGGAGGGGTAGCGGCTAGGATAGGGGTTTGGGGAGGGTTTGGGGAGGGGTAGCGGCTGGGGTAGGGGTTTGGGGAGGGATAGCGGCTGGGGTAGGGGTTTGGGGAGGGGTAGCGACTGGGGTAGGAGTTTGGTGAAGGGTAGCGGCTGGGGTAGGGGTTTGGGGAGGGGTAACGGCTGGGGTAGGGGTTTGGGAAGGGGTAGCGGGTGGGGTAGGGGTTTGGGGAGGGGTAGCGGCTGGGGTAGGGGTTTGGGGAGGGGTAGTGGCTCGGGTAGGGGTTTGGGGAGGGGTAGCGGCTGGGGTAGGGGTTTGGGGAGGGGTAGAGGCTGGGGTAGGAGTTTGGGGAGGGGTAGCGGCTGGGGTAGGGGTTTGGGGAGGGGTAGTGGCTGGGGTAGGGGTTTGGGAAGGGGTAGCGGCTGGGGTAGGGGTTTCGGGAGGAATAGGAGCAGCAGAAGTGACTGGACCAGTGTGTGGTGGAGGAATAGCGACTGGGGCAGTGGCAGTGGCTGGGGGAGGTAGCGGCTGGGGCAGGGCAGTGGCTGGGGGAGGTAGCGGCTGGGGCTGGGGCAGGGCAGTGGCTGGGGGGAGGTAGCGGCTGGGGCAGGGCAGTGGCTGGGGGAGGTAGCGGCTGGGGCAAGGCAGTGGCTGGGGGGGAGGTAGCGGCTGGGGCAGGGCAGTGGCTGGGGGAGGTAGCGGCTGGGGCAGGGCAGTGGCTGGGGGAGGTAGCGGCTGGGGCAGGGCAGTGGCTGGGGGAGGTAGCGGCTGGGGCAGGGCAGTGGCTGGGGGAGGTAGCGGCTGGGGCTGGGGCAGGGCAGTGGCTGGGGGAGGTAGCGGCTGGGGCAGGGCAGTGGCTGCGGAAGTGCAGCGCGGCCGCGGTAACGGCAGCGGTAGCGACAGCGCGGCAGCGAAAGCGAGGCGGTAGCAGCGATGGCGAAGCGCGCGCGGCAGTGGAGCGCGGCCGCGAAAGCGGCACAGCGCTGGCATTATAGACCCTCTGAGGAGTCCCCAGAATTCCAAACATAGACTATCTTCAGCTGGCAAAATCACACCCCTGCTAGAGCATAAGACAAATTACAATTAACTGCTGTGGATAATATGAAGCAGCCCCGTGTCCTACACCTGGGACTCAAACAAAAACATATTCACGGAACAGTTTTATGTTTTTAACCAAAATCCTTACTACACATGGCACATGATAAAAGGAAGCTGCAGTTACACTGTTATCTACGTAGTTTCACAAAACGAATTGAATAAAAATTGATATTAGTTTATAATAAAACCTCTCATCAGAACATATCAAACAAGTCTGCAGGGAGATGGCTCTGTCACGCTTGTCTAGCCTGTACAAAGTTCACCGCCCCATCCCTCGCTTTGCATAAACCAGCCACGATGGTTTATGCCTATAATCTTAAGGCTGCCTATATAAATTTATGCAACCCAATCTCCCAAGATGCATAAAACTATCAAAATAAAAACAAAACAAAACAAAGATGTACAAACCCCCACCGTTCTAGAAGGCCATACGCGACAAGGCATAAGCTGTTTAATTTTTTTTTTCCTACTAATTCTTGGTGAGTTTCACCTCATGCCTCCTATTTCAGTTTGTTCATTTCCCTATTCCTCCATATCTGCCTTCCTCCCTTGCAACCTCCTCCTCTTCAAGAGAAAATAAAAATAAAACAGAACCAAACATCGGGCTGCGGAAGCTGTGGTGTGGCAGGCCAAAGACATCCATGTGACCATGGGCTATAGACATTGAACTTAGTGACATCGACATTGTTTCAATGGCAGCATGGAACAGGCCTTATGTGGCAGGGCTGGCTTCTCATGTTGTCAGTAGTGATCTTCATGGTCCTTGCAGCTCCAATTTCACCTCTCTTCATCGCGCACAAACTGTCCTTTTTAAAAAATCTAACTCTGGTGTGACCCACCTCCCCAACTGGTAACCATCCCTGCACATAGGTAGGTACACATGGGCACATTCTTGAGCACACACACTCTGAACAGCAACAGTAAGCTGCCTGATAAAAATGAAGAAAACCATTCCATCAATGACATATAGAAGAAGGAGAGTACTTAGAGTAAATCTAAGCAAAGACATAAATGGTCAGTCCTCTAAAAGTGCTCAAAATGGGGGCTGGAGAGATGGCTCAATGGTTAAGAGCACCCAACTGTGCTGAGTTCAATTCCCAGCAACCACATGATGGCTCACAACCATCTGTCATGGGATCTGATGCCCTTTTCTGGTGGGTCTGAAGACAGTCACAGTGTACTCATATATACATAAAATAAATAAATCTCTTTTAAAAAAGTGCTCAATGCTTGATGAAAGACCCTGGAAGAGACAGGAATGGAGGGACATGTAGCCTACACTCACAGATTAGAAGAATTGCTCTTGGCAGAGTAATACATACCACAGAAAACCTTTACTGAGCTGACATGGTTTTTATCAAAAATACTAATGACATTCTCCTCAGAAATAGAAAACACAATCTGAAAATTCATATGGGATCAGGAAGACTGGCAAGCTGAAGCAGTTTTGAGCAGAAAGAACAAATTTACACACATTACTCTTTCTGATCTCAAAATGTATAATGAAGTAATTAATTCAAAACAACATGGGCCAGGCATAGTATCAGAATTAGTGACTATTGGAATAGGAAAGAAGGTCCAAGGCATGGGGGTGGTGGTAGTGGCATATGTATTTATGACTGATTAATTGTGTGTGTTAACTTATGATGTTTTGCCTGTGTGCATAGATGTGTACCACTTGAATGCTGGTGGCCAGAATCTTGAATCCTAGAGGCCAGAAGAGGACATTTTGGATCCCCTGGAACTGTAGTTACAAATGGTTGTGAGTTGCCATGTGGATGCTGGAAATCGAACCTACATCTCCCAGAAGATCAACTAATGCTCTCTGGCCTCATGACTGATTAATTTTGGACAGAGGTGCCAAGAACACATCATGTAGAAAGGGAAGTCTTTCCAATAAGGAATGCTGGTAAAACTGGATCTCTATATGCATAAGGGTGAAATTAGACCTTTATTTTATGCTGTATAGAAAAATAGACTCAAAATAGATAAAAGATGAAGCATAATCTGGAATTATAAAGTAACTAGAAGAAAACAGGAGCACAGCTCATGGTAATGGTCCAAGTGATCAATTCTAGGCTCGGACTTTAAAATCACAGACAACAAAAGCAAAAGGAGATGAATGGAATTGCATTTATGCACAGCAAAGACAGCCATTACTAAAGAGAAGGTATGTCCAGGGGTTGGAAAGAAATAGTTACAAAGTATACAGTTTCTAAATATTTGATAATCACAAGTTTCTGATAAGGGACCACTACCCAAAATATCTAAGAAAATAAGGAAAATGCATAACTGGTAAAAAAAAACAAAACCAACCAACCAACCAAACAAACAAAAAATGGATTGAAAGAAGGTAAAGGATCTGAACAGACGTTTTTCAGAAGTGGTAGGACTAAGCAACAAGTACGTGAGAAAAATGTTCAGCATCTCTGATCCACAGGCAACAGCAGTGGAAACCATCACAAGAACCCACACAACGCTGGCTAGAAAAGCCATCTGCTGAAGAGGAGAGAAAGGGCGCATTGGGTAGGATTTGGAGGAAGGACAGTCCCACAGTAGTGATGAGAATGTAAAGGACAGTGGCCATTTGGGGGAACTAATGTGAAAGGTTCTTAAACAGCTAACGCTAGAAGTCCAGCTGCTGATTACCAGGAACTGAATGCTGACGTGAAGGAAGGTATATGCTTCCTAGACTTCCTCAGCTCAGCGTCCAAGATGAGAAAAACAATGTAAGTGTTTAACAGTCGTCAGATAGTGAAAACGTGGTTCAAACGTGGGAGGAGGTGGGGTGCAGTCCTGCAAAAGAAGGACATTCTGTCATTTGTGATTACCGATAATAACACAATGTATTGGTGTTTCAAAAAAATTGCTAAAAGATGACTACATTTTTTCAAAAAAAGCATCCTCGCTGCAGGGAAAAAAATAAGTTGGTAAGTTAATTGATGTTTTGGTTAGCTTGTTTGAATCTTTTCACAATTGATAAAAACATTACATTGTATTCTATAAATATGCCATTTGTGATAATTTGTGAAGCTGGAAGATGTGCTAAGTAGAATAAGCCAGGCACAGAAAGATGAGTACTGTTTGATGTCATATGCATGGGGAAATCTATGAAAGCCAGCCTAATAGAAACAGGTAGTAGGAAGTACCAAGGGTGTGGAGGAGGAGGAGGAGGGATGGAGAAATGGAAAATTATGATCAAAGGAAACTCATTTCCAATATGAAGACATGAGTCTCAAGGAATACATTGTGGGGATTGGTGAGTGCAATTTACATGATGTATTGGTATTTCAAAATTGTTAAAAGATGACTAGATATTTTTTTAACAGCCTCACCACAGGAAAACAAAATAAGGTGGTAAGATAATTGATGTGTTAATTAGCTTGTTGATTCTTTTTACAATTGATAAAATGTTACATTGTATTCCATAAACACGCCTAATTACCATCAATTAAAAAGTTAATTTGCGAGCCAGGGACTTTGTTTCTATAAGCTCATCATATCAAAAACTTGAAGGCAAAAGAAAACTGGAAAATATTTACAGTAGACATGGAAAGTTATTAAAAGTGTTAGTTATTAAGATTTGCCACAGATCGATAATGATATTAGTGTGGCCGGGCTAAGAAAATTGCTCAGTATCATGGATAACTGCTTGCTATGCAATCACGAGGACCTGACTTTGAACTTCAGCACCCATGTGAACAGTCTTGGCATGGCGGGGTACACCGGGGAGGAGGGAATATCTGGATCTTACTGGCCAGCTAGTTCAGCCTAACTGACCAACCCTAGGTCGCTATCTCAAAAATACAAGGTGGCCATTTCTTTTGGAATGATCCCTGACCTCCACATGCATGTGTGCAAAGACTCACATTTACCTCAACATACATAAAAACACACCCCTTTCTGTTAAAGGTGAAACTAACAACGCCAGACCAGGCGTTGTTATCAGAATGTTGCCAGCTACCTGTGCTGGCTTGATTTCAACTCCTACAGGGCTGCCACTTTCTTTGCTGTGCTTGACATTTAAGCATTTCAGATAGGGGTTTGTCTTGCCCAGGTACTCTCCTGCTGTTCCTACCTGTGGATACACAGGTTAGAATGCTGTTCTGAATGGTGTGACCTCACCAGGAAGGAGCTATGTCATAGGGCAATGTCTTGGTTAGGGTTTTATTGCTGTATAGAGACCACGATCACAGCAACTCTTATGAAGGAAAACACTTAATTGGGGGATGACTTACAGTTCAGAGGTTTAATCCACTATTGTCATGACAGCATGCAGACAGACATGTTGCTGGAGAAGGAGCTGAGAGTTTTACATCTTGACCTTTAAGCAGCAGCTGTGAATGCCACACTAGGCCTACTTTGAGCATCTGAGACCTTAAAGCCCACTCCAGTAGTGACACATTTCCTCCCATCGAGGCCACACATACTCCAACAAGGCCACAACTTCCTAAATGCACCACTCCTATGGGCCAGACATTCAAACATGAGCCAATAAGGCTCATTCCGGCCACAGACATTATGATGGCCATTTTCAGATATCAACTTTAGTTATCTGCATCTGGAATTAACTGTAGCCAGAACAAGCTGCTGGATACATCAGGGAAGTAATTTCATTTATTGAATTATTTGAAGGGAGAACACCCACCCTAAATTTTTGTCTTCTGAGGTGGGAAGACCCACGTGAAATCTGGACCACATCTGGAGGCAGCCTCTACCAAAGACTTGGAAGCCGGAAGTGCTTGCCCTCGGTGTCACGGGTGAGTCTATTCCTTTGCTGGTACCAGATCCTGCTTCTTTGGGATTCTGGTAAACACCGGAAACTAGCTGAGACATCCATCCTCATGGACTGAATCACTACTGGAGTTTTGTATTTTTCCATCTGTAAACAACCATTGTTGGAATAGACAGACTCTAACCTGTAAGGCACTTTAATACATCCCATTTTTTATAAAGAACCATTCTATCAGTTTGTTTATCTAGAGAACCCTGACTCATACAGACAGGGAGGGCGACGAGGGCTGCAGCAATGAGTCACTGGCATGACCAATAGCTAGAACTCATAGTTCTGAGAAGCAGTGTTGGGGAAGTGGTTTGCTCTCTCTCTCTCTCTGTCTGTCTGTCTGTCTCTCTCTCTCCCTCTCACCATGGCTACCAATGACACATAAGGAAGGCAGCTTGTTTGTCCTGGACAATTTGATTCTATTTGACTTGAGGTCCTGTCTGCAGGTGCGGAGGTTCCACTAGGGGATGCAAGGGTGGGAGCCCCTGAACTCAGGTCTACAATGGCCCCTCACACCCATCTGAGTCCAGTCACTGCACTGAATATAGGAGAGGAACTCTCTTAACATCTGAGAGCATAGATGACAGTCTTAGGGGACACAGTGACATGCAAGGAAGGGTGATAGCAGACAGGGGGCTGTGGTGGGAGATTAGGAGGCCACAGGGAGAATTGGCCTGTGCGTTACAGCTGCCTATCAGAAAGCAGCAAACTGGGGACCTGGATGTGTGTGATTTCTTGTTTTTCTTCCCAAGGGGTTCAGCTCTGTGGATCTTTGCCTGTGCTGAGTCATGTGGAAGGCCCAGGCACTCCATCAGCCCTCTGATCAATATCGTAATATCTAATAGATTTGATATGATCCAGGATTTTGCTCCTTAATGGCTTCACCGGCTATCTGTCTCCTGAATTGCTTTCCTGCCTACTCCTCAGCCTCGTGTACATTAGACCCTAGGAATGAAATGTCTGACAGTGAAAGGAAATTAACATTTGGCTTCTCTGGGCACAAGATGTAGTACTTGGGGAAGCTGCGAGTGGAGACATTCTGTGAAAGAACAGTGCCTTGTACTGACTGGTCTGATGAACCAATTAGCATTTAATGATGGGAGAGAGGTTGGGGTGCTGCAGGACCACTGGCTAGTTAGGATTTATCTTGGGCTGCCTTTAGCATCCTCAGAAACTGGTCCCTTGCTTATGTGCATGTCTGAGCTGATATTCTTGCGACTAACAGGTAAAACCTTCACTGTGGCATCTGCAGACTATGTAGCTATTTCTCTGCTGGACTATAGTCCGCCTGGCGGATGTATTTAACAAAGTGCATTGATTCATGATATTCTTTGTTACTCTAAAAACTTCACAGGGGTCATTTAGAAGGCTCATGTCTCAGAGAGTAAAGACATTTGTTGCCAAGGCTGCTGACCTTACTTCTGTCACCTGAACACACACGGCGGAAAGGAAGAATCAACTACAGGTTGTCCTCTGACCCCTGTATGTGAGCCATAGTATAGCACGAGCACCCCCATACATGTGCACACACACACACACACACACACACACACACACACACACACACACACACAGAGAGAGAGAGAGAGAGAGAGAGAGAGAGAGAGAGAGAGAGAGAATAAATGTGAGAAAAATTCTATACAAACATCAGGGAATGGCTGCCATATTGAAATATGGAATTTTGGGTAACCTGAATATGTATTCCTGGGCTCATGGTCACTAATATTTGGTTTGAGACCAAACTATTTCATACCCCCATGAAGTAAAAACTGTGTTTTATATGATATAGGGAAGACACCATAGTGCCTTAATGTTTCTACTGACTCCAATTCTGTCTGGTTAACTTAACCCTAAATTCTTCAATAACACTTCTTATGTTTGAGTGATGTGTTCTCTGACTTTTTCCCTCACCTCAGGTCAACACTGCCAGTTCCCACATCAGAGCCTGAGACCCTCAGTGTATTCCCAACACTGCCATCAACTCTGATCTTGGACCCATTGCTTTTGCTTCCCCTTCCCCTTCCTCTGGCAAATTGGGGGTGGGGTGAGTCTCTGGAAGGCAGCCTGGTAGTGAGGAGTATAGTCTCTAAACATCCTTGCTGTTCAGGGTGACCTTCCCTCTTCTATCCCTCCCCTCCCCAAGTCCTTAGTGAGGGCCATTGGGAAGGAATAGGCCAAGCTGCATCCCCCTGTCCCCTGCATCTCACTGATGGCTGCTGGGGTGTCATGTGCACATCCTACCCACACTTTGCACCCTGATTTCTACACAGCATGCTGTGCCTGTTCTTTGCCTATGCCATGATACAAAAGACAACACCTTTGAAAAATGCCTGAGGGAGATCAGTCAGTCAGTAAAGGGTTTCCTTTCCTGTGTAGGAACCCGAGTTTGATTCCCACAACCCATGTAGAGAAAACCAGCATTTATAACTTGAACAGTGAGAAAGCTGATAGGGCAGGTTCTTGGGGGATCACTGGGCAGCTGGCCAGCTAGATTAGCCTATTGGAAGACTTCCAGGTTAGTGAGAGACCCTGTATTAAAACAAAAACAAAGACAAAAACAAAAACAAATAGTGTTGGTACCTGAGGAACACTTAACACTCTCTTGTGGCCTATACACTCGTGCATTTGCATCCTCCACACAATCACACACACACACACACACACACACACACACACAATCACACACACACACACACACACACACACAATCACACACACACACACACAATCACACACACACACACACACACAATCACACACACACACACAATCACACACACACACACACACACAATCACACAATCACACACACACACACACACAATCACACACACACACACACACACACACACACACACACACACACACACACATACACACACACGAAGAACATGGATTCCCACATACAATTGCAGTCCCAGCCAAATCATCACCAAGTGGATTGGAATAACACCAACTTTTGCTCCCATGGCAACTGCTGTTGGTTGCGCAACTGCTGACTTTTGAAGCTACTTAAAAATGTGCAAACCGTTTTGCATAAAGTGGCTTTACATCACCCAGAGCAGTGGTTTCCACTTCCCCTCAAGACTTCTCCTCCAGAAAATTTACCTCTTTTCTCCCTTAGAAACATTTCATAATTTCTATTTTCAAAGGATTATTTAAAAATAAAGTCCACCAAAATAGTTTCCTTATGCTCATGGAGGAACAAATATAAATTAAAAAATGAGAAACTTAATTCTTCCAGTTGAAATAAGGGACTTCTGGTGTTCTTCTGTGAGAGCATTTGCTTTAGAAAACATGGCTTTTTATTATTTATTTTTTTTTGAAATACACCTAAGTCTTTTAAACACCAAATTATTCTTTGGCCAGCTCTGTTGCCCAAAGACCCAGCAAAGGTTCCCTTTAAGGATTGGGGAATCATCACTTTGAAATGTAATCACCAGAGAAAACAATGTCCCAGAGTAGCCACCAACTCCCCAAACTCCAAGCTTGCCTTATAATCTTAAAGACCTGAGTTCGAATCCCCGGAACTCACATAAAGCTTAGCGTGCATTGAGAGTCTGTAGTTCCAGTGTTCTCCATGCAGAGATGCAGTGGAAAGGGGAGACAGGAGCACCCCTAGAAATTGGCAGGTGAGCTCGCCTGGAGTATTCAGTGGGAAATCAACAAAGAGACCCTATCTCAAACAAGGTGGAAGGTGAGTGGACATCCAAGGTTGTTCACTGTATAGCACAGGTGTGCTCACTGTTACACACACACACACACACGCACACACACACACACATGCACACACACGCACACACACACACACGCACACTCTTGTATGTATACAGGCCCTCAATCCTCCTTCTCTTCATACAAGCAGCTACTTATCAAACACTGTCATGTAGGTGTAAGATGAATGTTGAGCAACCCTGCTGTTGGACCCTCTCACCGAGGACTGGTTCCTGTTGACTTTGAGGATGTGAGTTTAGTGGACTGAGCTTGCTTTTCTTTGTGCCACAGTCCAGCTTGATGCCTGCTCAATAGGAAAATTCTCCTCTCTCTCCTCCTTTACCTTTGGGAAAAGGTTTCTGGGCTGGGAGATTTTGTTTTAATTGTATTCACCCAACACCCACCAGAACCAAACATTTTAAAACAGCGCTGCTAAAAGCTTTTGTAATGAGCTTCTGTGAATGTTTTAGAGTGGGGGAGTGTTGGGGAATCAGAGGGCTGAGGGATAGGCAGCCACCCCCTTCCCCAATCACCCAAGAGGTGGAGGTGGAGCCTTCACTCAGAATCTGGCTGAGATGCTCCTCCCTCAGCTTGGGGCTGTGTTCCAGCCTCTTTACAGAGTTTTCTTCAGAAGACCCCACTCAAATCCACCTGATGCTCCTGCTTTTTAACAAGGGGAACTTTGGGGTGGGGGGTGGGGTGGATCCTAGATCCAAACAAAGCCCTGGCAGGCACAGGGGGAGATGTTTTATTTTCCAGGCCTTCATCTCCCACACCAGCCCACACAACCAAGGATAAACAATGTCACTCAGTGGAGATCCCTGATTCTTGTCTGACCGCGATATGGCTGGACAGTGAAGACTTGTATGACTATTTCTTGTCTCACAAATTTCTACTCAGGGTGGCCCTCCCTGAACAGGCCGTGCCTGCCATACCTGCTTACCATACAGCCTATCTTTTTTTTTTTTTCAGTTCATCATGCGTTATTTTTTTCTTTCTCTCCCCTTCTCTTCTTTCTCCTCCACTTCCATTCCTCCCTGTTTACTCCCTTCATCTATCACTATGTCTCCTTCTCCCTCACTCCCTTGCTCCATTGCTCCCTCCTTTGTTCCCTTCCTCTCTCCCTTCTCTCTCTCTCTCTCTCTCTCTCTCTCTCTCTCTCTCTCTCTCTCTCTCTCTCCCTCCTTCCCTCTCTCTTCTCTGTTAATATCCAAAAACTAGATTTTGGGAGCCATGAGAGGAAGCTATGTCCACCTTCCTTTTAATCCCTGAGTATGAACCTGTGCCTACACACAGTTGCCCCTCAACAAGAAAAGCTAATCTGCTTTCTTGGCTAGCCTTTAGCAGCATCTCAAAGCTTTGAAAGATCACAACTTCCTGCCTAGTCATGGTCCTCAAAGGGTTCTGATTCAGCCTGTTTCTACCCCCTTTCCCTCCACCAAGACTTCCTTGAGGGGGAAGCCTGCCCATGTTGTGGGCTCTCATATTTCATTTTCTCTTGATGGAGAGCTCTTTTCTCCATCTTTAGGAGGCTTGCTGTGTCACTGCATGGCACTGGACCTATTTCCCAGCGGACCTGCCTCTTGTGGGGCCAGAATCTCCAGCTAGAGGCCTTTGTCTGACAGATACATCAAGAGCAGAGCTGCTTCTCTCACCTCAGACAAAATGCCAAGGTGAATCTGTGTGATGTATCCTGCTTGTAATCCCAGCACAGGGAGGCAGGAGGATCCAGAGTGTAATGACATAACAAGTTAGTAGACAGCCTGGTATATAAGAAACCCTGTCCCAAAGCAAGAACAGTATCAGCAACAGCAAACCCCAAATGTTCAGAAACAAACAGAAAATGATATAGAGGGGTGCAAAGGCATCTTTTCCATAAGTCAGGGCTCAGGTCCTTGCTGATGGATTTAAATGGAACTAATTGAGCTAGAGAAAGCAACTTGGATTTAAAAAGCAGCTCTCACCAGGACCACAGGCATTTCAGAAAAACTCGGGTCCAAAGGTCTGTTGGCAAAACGGTTGAATAGGGCAGATCCTGTCTGTACCCTAAGTTTGAGACTGCCTAGAACCCGAGGAAGAGGTAGGTGGCCATGTTCTGAGCTAATGACTTACAGGCCCAAATCACATGAAAGCACAGGATAAATTGTCAGTGCTCACAGCAGGAAGCTAACCAAAATAAGACAAACAAAACAAAGACATACAAATGAAAGAAAATAACCTACCTCCAAACAAACAAAGCCAAAACCCCAAAACTCCTCAGAAAGGTTTGATACTTTAAAGTATTTAAATATTCACATCCCTTAAAACCATCCTTTCTTGGGAGAGATTACTTCTCTTTTAAGAGCATATGACAGGTGCACACTCCGAGTGTAACCCAGTCCATGCTTCTGGCAGTTATGATGAAGCCACTGTGCTGGTAAATGATGTCACCTGAATGACAGTAAATACACAGGAGCAACAGTCAGCAGTCAGCGGTAGCCTGGACGTTATTATTTCTAACAATGTCGGAAGACCCCCAGAGTGCTTTTAAGAAATAAGGAAGAGGGAGGGTGCGGAGGAGAAGGAGCAGGTTAAGGAGAAGAAAATAAAATACAGAGGGAGTAGACCAGAACCTACTTTCACTTTTAATAAAAGTTATTATTCTGTCAACAGAAGCCGCTGGAAGCCACTGGTTTTTAATGTGAAAATACATGGTCTCCATGGGGTGGGATGGCTGCTTGTCAGATGCCACCTCCTGAAGCTGGAGATCAGTACAAAAGCCACACTCAGAGGGGTGGGGAGGAAGACGGCCATGGGGGGGCTGTGTAGGGCAGGGGCAGGGGCCAGGTTGCAAGGGGAACAGCTACCTGGCAACTGACTCTGCACTCTCCAGCTTCCAGAGGGGAGGAAAAAAAATACACTAATCTGCTTTTCCTGGAGGATTGGATGGTCTTGATCCTGGGGCACCCCAACCCAGGTTCTTAGGACTCACCTTTTTAGTTCATCAACTGGTTTCCAGATTGTCACTCTCAGCTAAGGAAGCCACCTGCATGCAAGAAGCACTTCAACTTCCTCACCACACTCTTGTGTGTAAAGAGAAACCAAGAAGCAGGATGTGTAGCTTCACAGATGACATACACCCTCAGAGAGCAGATGCAGGATTGGAAGTTTGAGGTCAGCCTCATATAGTGAGGAGTGCCTAGAAAGACCTAGAGATACTGAGAGCTGAGCATGTCGGTTAGTGGAGCACTGGCCTGTGATGAAAAAAGACTCAGTCTCCCCACCTCCTACTAAAGAGTTGAGAAATTCCTTTATCACAGAAGAGAGATTCAAATATATCTAAAAATAAAAAAGAATTAAGATAGGTAACTTGTGAAAACAGAGGAAACACACACACACACACACACACACACACCAGGGAGGGTTGTGAGATGGGCAGTTCTCTGTGAGTTTGAGGCCAACCTGGTCTACACAGAAAATGACAGGCCATTCAGGAATACACAGTGAGATGTTTTTCAAAGCAGACAAATAACCCCAAATAATTCTATACTCAGGCAAACTGCAAGTAAAGGGCAGGACTATTTTGCAGCCTGCTGGGATGCTGAGATGCTGAGATGCTGGGATGCTGAGATGCTGTCATTCTACATTACCACTTCAGCAGTGCTACTCTCCAAATGTGTTGTAGCAAAACAAAAGAGCCAAGCAACAACAAAAAGAGCCCAGATTCAGAAAACCCAGCAATCCACCCCCACATCAGCACAGACAAAGCCAGCGAATCCTAATGCCAGTTAGAAATTTGATAAAGAAGTCTAGGGGAAGAAGATCTTTATTGAATAATGATATTATGGGTGAGAGGGAAATTGAGACACTGGTTATAGAAATAGAGCAGAATTATAACCTTCAGGAAAAATAAATAACCATGCATAAAAGGATGAATCGCACCCGATTCCATTCCACGCATAGCATTGGGAACATCATTTATTGCCTTTGTCATTTAGTTCCTCTCTATAGAAAAAGCAAAGGCAATTTAATCTTTGTTGCAGAACAGAATATGAATTCTATTGTGATAAGACAGTAGAGGTAGGGGCTGGGGGATGGCTCAGCAGTTAAGAGCATGTTACTCTTCGGGGGAACCCCTTTGATTCGCAGCACCCATACACACTGGGTACCTTGTACTCTGTAGGTCTGTAACTCCAGCTACAGGGAACCTGGCCCCATCTTCTGGACTCCACTGGCCCTTTACTGAACTCCCCAAAGCACAGAAAATTCCTCCCCTATTAATAAGAAATATGAGGGCTCAGCCCATCTGCCACCTGGACCAGCAGTTCCCAAAGGTAAAGGCCTGGTGAGAAGGAGATCCTAGTAGCCAGGGGGCAGAGAGATCTCTGCCGAGTGCGCACGGAAAGTGCGCCCCTGCCCTGCCTGATCCAGGGACCAGGAACCCAGCATTGGGACCTCTACTCCCACCTGGCGTCTTTGGGGCATAGAACAGGGCTCACCATCCGCCACCTGGACCAGCGGAGATCCAGGGACACAGACCAGGTACAAGGGAAAGACAAGAACATATCACTGACAACAAGAGGGCAAGAGGAAAGCGAAAGAGCATATCCCAAGGAAACCAAGAAAACCTGGCAACACCAGAACCCAGCTCTCCCATCACAGCAAACAGTGGAATGCCAAACACTCCAGAAAAAGAAGACGCAGACCTAAAATCATACCTCAAGACGATGATAGAGATCCTTAAACAAGAACGGGAGGAAAAGCTAAAAGAATCAGAAGCTTTTAAAGAAGAAACAAGAAAAACACTCAAAGAACTCAAAGAACTAGAGGAAAACAGAACAAAAGAGATGAAGGAATGGAAGAAGGAATTTAAAACGGAAAATGACACAATAAAGAAAACACTAAAAGAGATAACCCTAGAGGTAGAACACCTAAAAAAGAAATCAGGAGTCACAGATGCAAGAATTTCCAATAGACTACAAGAGATGGAAGAGAGAATCTCGGGGGCCGAAGACAACATTGTAAACATAGACAAAACAGTCAGAGAAGATGCAAAAAACAAAAAGCTCCTAACCCAAAATGCCCAGGAGATCCAGGACACAATGAGAAGACCAAACCTAAGGATAATAGGAATAGAAAAGGGAGAACAATATCAACTAAGAGGCACAGTAAATATCTTCAACAAAATTGTAGAAGAAAACTTCCCTACCCTAAAGAATGAGATGACCATGAGCATAAAAGAAGCCTTCAGAACTCCAAATAGGTTGGACCAGAAAAGAATTTCCTCCCGACACATAATAGTCAAAACACCAAGTGCCCAAAGCAAAGAAAGAATACTAAAAGCAGTAAGGGAAAAAGGTCAGGTAACATATAAAGGCAGGCCAATCAGAATCACACCCGATTTCACAACAGAGACTATGAAAGCTAGAAGAGCCTGGACAGACATCATGCACACCCTAAGAGAACACAAGTGCCAGCCCAAGCTGCTATACCCAGCAAAACTATCAATCACCATAGATGGAGAGATGAAGATATTTCAAGACAAATCTAAATTTACACAATATCTGACCACAAACCCAGCACTACAATGAATTATAGGTGGAAAACCCAATACAATGAGGGGAACTACATCCTAGTAAAAACAAGAAAACTCCTAAGCAAGAAAACCAAAAGAAGAAAGAGACACAGACACAACTCAACATACAAAAGCAATAATAGCAGGAAAAAAGCAACCATTATTTCTTGATATCTATTAACATAAATGGACTCAACTTCCCAATAAAAAGACATAGGCTATCAGACTGGATACATAAACAAAATCCAGCATTTTGCTGCATACAGGAAACTCATCTCAGAGACAAAGACAGACACTACCTCAGAGTAAAAGGTTGGGAAAAAAAACTTCCAAGCAAACGGCCCCAAGAAGCAAGCTGGAGTGGCTATTCTAATATCGAATAAAGTAAAATTTCAACCAAACGTTATCAAAAAAGATAAGGAAGGACACTTTTTACTCACTACAGGGGAAATCTGTCAGGAGGAACTCTCAATCCTGAACATATATGCTCCAAATACAAAAGCACCCACATTCATAAAAGAAACCCTACTAAAGCTCAAAAAAAAAATTTCACCCCACACAATAATAGTGGGAGACTTTAATACCCCACTCTCACCAATGGACAGATCATGGAAACAGAAACTGAACAAGGACACTGTAAAACTAGCAGAGACTATGAACCAACTGGAATTAATAGATATCTACAGAACATATCATCCTAAAGTAAAAGAATACACCTTCTTCTCACCACCCCATGGCACCTTCTCAAAAATTGACCACATAATTGGACACAGAACGAGTCTCAATCGATATAAGAAGATTGAAATACTCCCATGCATCCTCTAAGATCACCATGGTCTAAGGCTGCTCTTTAACAACAACAAAGACAACAAAAAGCCCACATACACATGGAAACTAAACAATGCTCTGTTAAATGATAGCAGGGTCAAAGAAGAAATAAAGAAAGAAATTAAGGATTTTCTAGAATTCAATGAAAACAAAAACACAGCATACCCAAACCTATGGGATGCAATGAAAGCAGTACTGAGAGGAAAACTCATAGCTCTGAGCACTTCCAAAGAGAAACTGGAGAGAGCATACATCAGCAACTTGACAGCACAGCTGAAAACTCTAGAACAAAAGGAAGCAGATACACCCAAGAGGATTAGACAGCAAGAAATAATCAAACTTAGAGCAGAAATATACCAAATAGAAACAAAAAGGACCATTGTAAGAATCAACAAAACCAAGAGCTGGTTCTTTTGAGAAAATCAACATGATTGATAAACCCCTAGCCAGACTAACTAGAGGGCAATGATAGAGTATACAAATTAACAAAATCAGAAATGTAAGTGGAGACATAACAACTGAAACTGAGGAAATTCAAGAAATCATCAGATCCTACTACAAAAGTCTATACTCCACAAAGTTGGAAAATCTGGAGGAAATGGATGAATTCCTAGGCAGATACAAGATCCTAAAGTTAAACCAGGACCAGGTAAACCATCTAAATAATCCATAACACCTAAAGAAATAGAAGAAGTCATCAAAAGCCTCCCAACCAAAAAAAGCCCAGGTCCAGACGGGTTCAGTGCAGAATTTTATCATTTATTGTGGATATAACACCAATACTCTCCAAACTATTCCACAAGAGAGAATCAGATGGAATACTACCTAACTCATTTTTTGAGGCTACAATAACCCTCGTTTCTAAACCACACAAAGACCCTACAAGGAAAGAGAACTTCAGACCAATCTCACCTATGAACATTGATGCAAAATTACTCAACAAAATCCTTGCAAACCGAATCTAAGAACACATCAAAATGATCATTCACCATGACCAAGTAGGATTCATCCCTGGGATGCAGGTATGGTTTCATATAAGGAAATCCATCAATGTAATCAAACTCAAAGAACAAAATCACATGGTCATCTCACTAGATGCTGAGAAAGCATTTGACAAAATTCAACACCCCTTCATGTTAAAAGTCCTGGAAAGAACAGGAATCCAAGGTCCATACCTAAACACAATAAAAGCAATATACAGCAAACCAACAGCCAACATCAAACTTAACAGTGGGAATCCCACTAAAATCAGGGACTCGACAAGGTTGCCCACTCTCCTCCTACCTATTCAACATAGTACTGGAAGTCCTGGCTGGAGGAATTAGACAGCAAACGGAAATGAAAGGGATACAAATCGAAAAGGAAGAAGTAAAAACATCACTCTTTGCAGATGACATGATAGTGTACTTAAGTGACCCCACAAATTCCACCAGAGAACTCCTACAGCTGATAAACAAGTTCAGCAAAGTGGCTGGATATAAAATTAACTCAAACAAATCAGTAGCCTTCCTATATTCAAAGGACAAACATGTAGAAAAAGAAATTAGGGAAAAGATACCCTTCACAATAGTCACAAAAACTATGAAATACCTTGGTGTGACTCTAACTAAGCAAGTGAAGGACCTGTATGACAAAAACTTCAAACTTCTAAAGAAGGAAATTGAGGAAGATCTCAGAAAATGGAAAGATCTCCCATGCTCATGGATTGGAAGGATCAACATTTTAAAAATGGCCATCCTACCAAAAGCAATCTACAGATTCAATTCAATCCCCATAAAAATTCCAACCCAGTTATTCATCGAGTTGGAAAGATCAATGCACAATTTCATCTGGAATAACAAAAGAGCTAGAATAGCAAAATCCATCCTCAACAACAAGAAAACATCTGCGGCAATCACTATCTCTGACCTCAAGCTATATTACAAGGCAATTGTGCTGAAAACTGCATGGTACTGGTACAGAAATAGGCACATGGATCAATGGAATAGAATAGAAGATCCAGAAATGAGCCCTCACATATATGGTCACCTGACTTTTGACAAAGAAGCTGTAAACATTCAATGGAAAAAGGACAGCCTATTCAACAAATGGTGCTGGTCCAACTGGCACTCAGCATGCAGAAGAATGAAAATAGACCCTTTCTTATCTATTTGTACAAAGCTCAAGTGTAAGTGGATCAAAGATCTCCACATTAAACCAGGTACACTGAAACTATTAGATGAGAAAGTAGGGAAAACCTTAGAACACATAGGCACAGGAGAAAATTGTCTGAACAAAACACCAATCCTCAAGCTCTAAGGTCAAAGATTAACAAATGGGACTTAATGAGATTGCAAAGTTTCTGTAAGGCTAAGGACATTGTCAAGAAAACAAAACGGCAGCCAACAGAATGGGAAAAGATCTTTACCAACTCCACATCAGACAGAGGCCTAATATCCAAGGTATACGAAGAACTCGACAAGCTAGATACCAGAAAATCAAACAACCCTATTAAAAATGGGGTACAGAGCTAAACAAAATGTTCTCAATTGAGGAATGTGGCATGACTGAGAAACATCTGAGGAAGTGCTGGACATCCTTAGCCATCAGGGAAATGCAAATCAAAACAACCCTGATATTCCACCTCACACCAGTCAGATTGGCCAAGATCCAAAACTTAGATGACAGCAGGTATTGGCGAGGTTGTGGAGAAAGAGGAACACTTCTCCACTGTTGGTGGTGTCGTAAACTGATATAACCACTCTGGAAATCAGTCTGGCGATTCTTCAGAAAATTGGACATAGTACCACCTGAAGACCCAGCTATTTCACTTCTGGGCATATACCCCAGAGACACTCCAATATACAACAAAGATACATGTACCACAATGTTCATAGCAGCTCTATTTATAATAGCCAGAAGCTGGAAAGAACCCAGATGTCCTTCAGAAGATGAATGGATACAAAAATTGTGGTACATTTACACAATGGAATACTACTCAGCTATCAGAAACAATGACTTAAGCAAATTCTTAAGAAAATGGTTGCATCTAGAGAAGATCATCCTGAGTGAGATAACCCAGTCACAAAAGAACAGACATAATATGCAGTCACTGATAGTGGGATGCTAACCCCAGAGGCTCGGACTGCCCCAGAAACAATTCACAGACTATTTGAAGTTCAAGAAAAAAGAAAACAAAACAAAACAAACAAACAAACAAACAAAAAAACCCCATTATGCTCAATCCTTACACACCAAGAAAACATTGACTAATTCCGGGTTACATCCTGTTTTACATGTACTTTTTGCTCGTTGTAACTAGTAAGACCTTAATGCAGAGTATCAAACCTTAAAAAAAAAAGAAAAAAAAAAGCCAAGCACTGACAAAAATGTATTAGTATGAATTTATGCAAAAATGTTTAAAATTTTTTTCTTTTATCTTTGTTTTTTAAAATAAAGTTAAAAAAAAGAAAAACAAGATTTATTTATTTATTCAGTAGAACAGCAAGCAGGTATGAAGGCCTATGCCTGTAATCTCAGCACTTGGGAATCTGAAGGAGGATTGTCACAAGTTTAAGTCCAGCCCAGGATACAGAGTGAGACCCTGTCTCACAAAAAAGAAAAAAAAAAAAAAATTGAAAGAAAATTCATGGTTGCCAGAAGTAGAACTAGAGAGCAAAGGAGATTAGAATGCAGGGACCACTGAGGCTAAGAAGTGAGGTGTCACTGAGCCTTGGAAGTGGGGGCCACAAGGCCTTAGAAGAGGGGGGTCATTGAGCCTCAGAAGTAAGGGGTCACTGGTCCTCAGAAGTGGAGTTCACTGAGCCTCAGAAGTAGGGGGGTCGCTGAGCCTTGGAAGTGGGGGGTCATTGAGCCTCAGAAGTGGGGGTTACTGAGCATCAGAAGTGTGTGTGTGTGGGGGGGTCACTGATCCTCTCCACTTCAAATGGGAAAAATGTCTGGCAGAAATCGAAGCACTGTGCTAGTTTGTTGCTTGTATTTATCAGAAGCACATAACCAAAAGTGGAGCTCCAGTTTGTACTATAACTGTATCGACATTGTGTGTGTAGTGGGGGAGGGGTTAGAGTGAAGAGAACAAGTTTACACGTCACAGTCTTATACAATAGCAGAAAGTCAATCTTGGTACAGATTGATAAGCCAAGAAGTGGTGTCAGTAGCTTGAGATTTTGTGATGAACAGGCAGGTGACTGATTTGTCAAGTATGTGAATGTGGGGCCAGGGACGACAGGAAACTACAGCTTCTGTTAATTAACCACACGTTTAAGAAACAGCTTCATGTGTCCAAGGCTGCCAGTGGACACTATCGTGTCTAGTTTATCTTTGTCATGTGTTTGTAACACTGAGGTGGAGGGGGCAGCAGTCAGAATCAGTTCTGTTCTTTTCCAACCTACATATCAAATATATTTGTGCTGAAACAGCCTCCTGGGATCCTGGTATGCAAATGAAGACCCACTCCTTTTCAAATAACACCCTTCTTTCCTATTGAATTCTATTTCTGTAGGAGGATTGACAAATGTTCTCTATTATCAACCACAACTTAATGCACTTTCAGGGGAGGGTGTTGGCAGGATAGAATGGGACAGAAGACAATCTTCCCTCTTAAGAAAACATTGGTGGCGGTGCTAACTCTCAAGAAGAGACTGTGGAAAGTCTTGGTAATTCACCTGCCACCATCTTGGCAAATGGTCTATAAGGTCAGTTCAGCTGCTAAAGAAAAAACAGTCCATAAAATCAAGCGTGGGAAGTAGGAGCAATGCTGGACTGAGGCTCTTGGTAATCGAAGGAAGACCAAGAGCAAAGAAGGCAGCTGCAGAGAGGGCTTATGTAGAGGCTAGGAAATAAACTTGATGCTAGTCTCCATGTAAAAGCCTCATGGAGCTACTGTATAACTCCAATCTCAGCACTGGAGAGGCAGAGACAGGTGGCTTTCTTGAGTTTAGCCGACAGCTCCCACTCCCAGTGAGAGTGTCTAAAGAAACAAAGTGAATGATTCCTGAAGATAATCTTCAAGATTTGTGTCTGGCCTTCACATACAGCTACATACAAGTATATATACACATATATGTACACTATACATGCATACACGCTCACTTGCTGAGATTTAATTAAAAGGGGCAGATCCTAAATCCAATAACAGGTAACATTGGGAGTAAGTGACCAGGTATACCAGATAGCCAGAGGAGACCCTGTAGTGAGACATGCCAGCAGAGTTCTCAGAAACCTGTAACTGGAAAAGATGAATTTCAGATCATGTTTCAGGGAACATAGAAGCCATTTGTATCAGATTTGCTCACCATGGAGTTCACACATCAAGGGCATCTTCAGAATCAACAGAAGAATCCAGAAGAAAAGATGGAGGGCATTTTTTCATCCCAATTGTATTTTTCCATGTTATAGACTATGGTATTCTGGGAGTTGGTATCTACAACTGGTAAAGAAGAGGAGTTTTGAAAGTTGTCCACTGAAATGCTAAATGTGAATTTCAGAGTTGGAAAATTGAGATGGAGATTCAAAATGAATATGTCCATGCTTTCTGGGGGATTAAAGAGTCTTTTTGAGTCATTGCTCTATTTGGACACTACTCAGCCCCATAGGTTCTTGAGAAAGAAAACTTTGAATCCTCACCTCTCAGCTTTCTTGATGTTTAGGATGTAGGAAAGGGACCTCTGTTCCAGTTAATCAAGGTTGCTCAGCCAGGATTTGTTTAGAAGTAGGTGATCGGAGGAGGAGGCTGTGAGTGGAGTCTCTGTTGATGATTTATGCGGGTGCTTCTGAGGCTGCCACAGGGCAGAACCAACGGGCTGGCAGGATCCGTGAGCAGGAGAGTCCCATAGAGAGGCTTTGGATTTGATCATCTCAAACTCTTAGACTACAGCCTCACCTCTCCCAGTAGTTCAGAGCACAATGCACTATGAACTCCTGTAATGAGTTCCCTTCCTGCTTAATCAGATTCAGCCTCTATGGCTTACAACTAGGAATGCTGACATTACCATGGTGTGTGATGAGCAAAGGAATTGCTCCACCACACTTCCCTTTAAGGACATATTCACTCAACAGAAAGACCTTCACCCGAAAGTTGAATTTATTGACATTTTATTTGGTTTCCAAGGAACTAGCTAGCTTTGACTCTGACTTATAATGTCAGAAACATCTGACAGTGTAATTATGATTGTGTACCAGTTATCTCTTAGAGTGCAAAATGTAGATTTTTTCTTCTGTTCTTTTCTATTGAACTTCTTGTGAGTGGGTGGGCTTTTGTGCCTGCATGAGATTATGGAAGAGCTAAGGTCTGGGTACCTGAGGGTGGGGGGAAACATTTCCATTGTGTTATTTTCAAATGTTCTTAAATCAGGTTGCTCTTTAAATTTTTTTGGAGAAATTTAGATTCAGTCTGAAAGTGCTTGTCTACTAAAATGCACCCAGTTCAATATTTCTTGAAGGATCATTTCATAAGGGACAGAAATGACAGTAGAAAGGTTCAAATTCAAAGATGTAACTTGGTAGAAATTGTATTTTGGAAAGTCCAACTGGGAGGAAACACCTGAAAACAGATTTTTTTTTTAAATCTAAGACTAGAATTCTAAAGCAGGCTACAAAAGTAGAAAACTCAAGCCCAAAGCACCCCACTTTCCTTAGTCAGATCAATAGTGGACAGGCACTTAATTGTGATGCTCACTGCAGTTGTCTGCAATAGTGTTCACTGTCCATTGACGTGGTCAGCTATGGTGGTCACTGGGATGGTCATTCAGTCCCTGTGGTGGTAAGTTGTAGTGCCTGCTTGGCTAGTCAGCCTCAATGGTTACTCTGATTGTCACTGATGTTGTCAGCCATAGTGGCCACTGTGATGATCAGCTTTAGTGGTCCCTGTGGTGGTCAGTTGTGGTGCCCACTTAGATAGTCAGCCATAATTGTCACTCTGGTAGTCATTGAGGTGGTCGGCCATAGTGGTCACCGTCATGGTCACTGCAGCGGTCAGTTGTTGTGTTCACTGTGACGGCCACTTGAAGTGCCACTGGATTTGTCAGATCAATAGTAAACAGGCTGCTAGGGCAGTGACTCCTCCAGACAGAGAATTCCTCCCCCAACCTGTCCTAATATATGAACATGAAGAAACCAGTCAGATTTTCTCAGAGTACAAATATGGGGGCACCTATAGCTACCAACAAATTCATCCTAGGGACAAATTACAGAATCTTTGTGACTTCAGTGTGGCAAGATGTGGTTTGCAGTGCCTACCATGTTTGCTCTATGTTTCCATTTTCTCAACAGAGACATACTTGTGCATGCACATGTGTCCCCCCATTCTCTCGCCCTCTCCCTCTCCCCTTCGTGTGTGTGTGTGTGTGTGTGTGTGTGTTTATATCTATCTACCACTGTGTATTGTGAGTTTAGAAGTGGTTTCATTAGCACTTAGTCAGTTATATGACTACTAGGAACCACACTACATATGATAACCACAAAAATACAGTACTTGGGGATCCTGAGCTTAGATCTAGAAACAGTAATTAGTTATTGCTTTGGGATTGTCTTCTGTTACAAATGTTAAATTTGTTTTATTCTATTAGGGTGAAAAGGCTGAATCTTGGGTATAAGGAGACCCATTTTATTATTTTGATCATGGAGTAAGCAAAAGAAAAAAAGAAAGAAGAAGAAAAAGAGCCTCTTTACTCTTTAATCTAGACTATTAGACAGATTTACAGACTTCTATTACAACCATTACTACCTTAAATTTTATTTAACTTATCATTTTAGTATGTGTGTGATTTGTGTGTGTGAGTGTTGGCTGATGGGAGGTCAGAGAATAATCTTTTCTGTTGTGGAGTCTAGCAGTTGAACTCAGGCTACCAGGTGTGTGCAACAAAGCTCTTACCTCTAAGCCATCTTGCTGGCTCCATTTTCAGTTATATGTAATCATTTTTGCCTCTGATGGATCTTATAAGTCATTTAAATTTTTTAAAATACAAATGGAATACTAGTCAGCCAGTAAAAGGAAGAAAATCCTGCCATAGTTCACAAAATGTATAAACCCAGAGAGTGTCATGACAAGGAACACAAGCCAGCCAGAGAGACAAATACTGCATAATTCCACTTGAATCAGGCATGTAAAGTGGTCGGTTAAGCAGGAAGACAAGCGTAGAATGGTACTTGCCAGTGGCTGGAGGGAGGGGCAGATGAGGAGTTTCTGTTCAATAGGCACTACATGTCAGCCACTCAAGGATATTGTAAAAGATCCACCATACGCAAGAATCTACCGTTGCATGCCTGATAACTTATCAACAGGTAGTATCCTGCCCAAAGTTAGCAGTGCAAAATAGCATGTCCAAAATTTGTTTCAGAGAAATCTTTTTGGTTTTTTCTTCTGTTTTTCATAAATTCACAAAAGAGAATAAAATAAAAGATAGTTTTTCCTTTGTGGTTGTGATGAAATTCCATGACCAAAGACAACCTGGGGAGGAAAGGGTTCACTTGAGCTGTCCATCAGTAAGGAGGGAACAGGGCAGGAACTGAAACAGAGACCACAACCACAGAGGGTACTATTTACTGGCTTTCTCAGCCTCCTTTCTTATACAACCCAGGGTCACCTGCAATGCAAGGCACTGCCCACGTGAGCTGGGCCCTTCCACATCCATCAGCAATCAAGGAAACACTCCACAGATTTGCCTACTGGCCAGTTTGATGAAAGCATTTTCTCAACGGAGGTTACCTTTTCTCCGGAAACCCTAGCTTGAGTTAAGTTGCCGAAGCACTAACCAGCAGCAGAGGCAGAATTACCATCGTTTTAAGTGCTGTGCCTTTGTAACTATGAGGCTCAGGGAATTAATTGAAAAGCTGTTAACAATGGGCAGAGCACTCACGGAAGCTGCTGGCTCCCAAATCAATACATGAAAATCAATAACTTCCTACGTGAAAGAACACTTGGCTAGTTCGTATGAAGGTACTGGAATTTGAAAGGAAAAAAATGCTCAATCTCATTTACAGCTAATGAAATCAAAGTAAACAAGCGTTTGGTCTCACTTATTAGATTGGTAAGGCTAAGGATCGACAGTAACTACAGTTAAAGTGCTAGAAAATGGATCTTCTTATGAAGTGGTGGTGAGGCTATAAAATGGAGCAGCTTATCCGATAACCAATTAAATATTATTTAGCAGGATCAAAACACATGTCCTTACCGGTGGGCTTTTGCCCATCTCAGAACTGATCCAACAGGTAATTTACATACTCACAAAGACAAGTATAAAAGGCTGTTTATTGCGACATGACTTGAAACGGTAATTGACTTGTAGTCAGATGTGTCCTCGATGAACTGAAGACACAGCCACCAAGTGAGTGACTCAGCTTTGCCTCGTCCAGCTGTAGACCTAAAGGAACAGCATTCAGCATGCAGCAGAGATAGCTGCTCACCCGTGCTCAGGGTACCAATCAGCCCTTAAGAATAAAAGTCATGTCACTTGCAGGAAAATAGATGGAACCAGAGACCAACATGGTAGGTGAAATAAGCATGGCTCAGAAAGACAAATATTACATGTTTCTCTCATACACAGCACCTAGATGTAAGACAAAACAGGTCAAAGCAAAAGAACTGGAATTTTTGGAGGAGGAAGAGGACCAGTGGGAGGGTCTAGAGGACAGGAGAGGGGATATCCCGTAGATAAGATTCAAGTGCATGATGCCTATGTGTGAGAGTATCACCTTAAAATTCATTGTTTTGTTCAATGAATCGACACTTAATAAAAAAGAACTTGAGAATGATTGCATCTACTTAGAGTAGAGTACCGCTTGGCTGATTAAACAGATTGCACAAACCATTTGCACAGATACAGAAAAAAAAATCTTAGTCAGCTCCTACTTGCTATAGCATCATACTTGAGGTTGGGTAATTTATTTTTTATTTTTATATTACTGTGAAAATTTTATTTTTATCTCTCTTTTTTTTCAGTTGGCATACAAGATAATGGGTTTCGCCACAACATTTTCACACATATGTCGCTGTGTTTGCTTATATTCATCCCTCTCCTTCTCTTGCTATCATTGGCACCCCTCCTCCTTTCAAATGGTCTTCTGTATGCTTTTATGTCATATATATATATATATATATATATATATATATATATATATATAGTTATTATATATGCAGGTCCACATGGGAGAGAAAATATAACTGTATCTCTTCCCTACCAATTGCCTTGTCTTTTCTCCCCCACCCATCTTCTAGACAGCTTCTCACTACCTAGTTCTACTTTCATTAGTCTTGGTAATTTAAGAAACTACAGAAACTTACTGCTCACAGTTCTGGAGGTTGAGAAGTTCAAGAACAAGGGACCAGAAGATGCCATATTTAGCGAGGGATCAGTCCATTCTTCAGAGATGGCTACTTTTTGTGTGCCTTCTTCATTCGGTGACTCTCCCAGACCTCCCATTCCAAACGTGTGGCCAGAACCCTCATGAGATGATTTTCCCCCCTTGTGTTAAGAATTAGGATTCTGCATATAGATTCTGAGGCTCACAAATATTATACCATAAAACCTCCACTATAAATAGTAGGAGAAACAAAACCAGAGGGCTGGGTATACTTTCATTTCTCCCAGTAAAAATGTGTGTGTGTGTGTGTGTGTGTGTGTGTGTAATATATATAACTAGTGTTTTCTGAAAATATAAAATAAATCAAATAAAAAACCTGCTATGGTGTGACCAGAAGCGCAGGGAGTAAGGAAGCTGACCTCCCAGCGCTGCATTAGTTACTTCCCAATGAACATGGCGGTCAACAGTCGCCTGAATGGCTCCAGCACTCACTTATTCCAGTCATACATGTAATGCTTGTGGGTCCCCTTCTTCCCCCCACCACTCCACATCAGCCACTGTTCAGCTCCACCGGATACAGCAGAGAGCAGGCCATGACCACCCAATCCTTTCATCACCATGCTCTGAGATGCTCTCCGTTGTTATTTCTTTATGTGTAGTTTATGGCCCAGCAGCTTCAGGATGGTCCAGAGCATCCTCACAGATTCTACCCAGACAAGCTGGAGTCCCAACAGACCCCCAGGGAGTCCTGCTCAGTGTGGTTGGAGAGCTTGGTTGTGGGGGTGCTGGCTGTCATCCCTGCATAACCTCACTCTCCCACACTCAGGTACAGTCCCTGGCCTAGATGCAGAGCCGAGTGCATACAGAAGAGAACCAGGGAGACAGAGGTTAAATCCACAGTCCAAATTGTACTCTAACTTTACACTAATTTTTGTCCTGCCTTTTCTTCCAGGAGTTAACAACTAAATAGCTTTGCTGTATTGTTGCTATAGCAACAGAGTCCAGGAGCACTTTTACCATTTCCCATTGCAAATAGCCTCCCGACTGCCTCCCCACCTCCAACCAAGCCTGCTTTTGGTTAATCAAAGCTGAAATCAGACACATGGCAGTTGGGACAATTACAGTCCCTGGATGGTACAGCAGGTGCAGTAATTGCCTGACTGTGCGTCAATGTAGAACTATATAGAATTATGCTCAGTTGACTCCCAAATTCAGCACAGTCCTTCCTTCTCACAGGGGGAAAAATAGCGTCTTGACAATTTTGTGTGTTCAGTTTTTAATTCCCGAAGTTTATTTTTCTGTAGAAATACAGTAAAAATATTAAAGATGAAAATAAGCAAAAATTCCCAGTCTGAAGCTCAGGCCCAAGAGCTCCTGTTAAGTGACTGCACAGTTCCCTATGAAAGGGAAATAAAGTGATACAGTAATGTACCTGGCTCAGAGTACCTAGACCCACATAGTAGGTCCACTGTCATTGAGGAACATAGGGCCAACATCATCATTTAGTGGGTCTATTGTCAGTGAAGCACACAGCACCAGGCCAGCACATAGGTCTAACATCTATAAGGCACCTGGCACTGAGAAAACGCTTAGTGGGTCTACCAATGTGGGGGAGGTTTTGAGAGTTGCTTCTCTGTCAAATGGTGGGGACAAGGGGACCATGTGGATCACTTTCCTGATTTCCAACAAAGCCTAGTCTTTTAGATTTTATGGATGTGACATTATGGTCTAAAGTGACATAGGGTCATATGGCACCTAATTGGCAGAGAAGAATTGCATAGCTTTAGATAAGAGGTTTTTGTCTCTGGACTTTCAAATATAATATCCTTTGAAATGTCATATCCAGTTGAACTGCACTGCAGCAAAGTGTGCACACTTCTATGTGCCAGTAAATGGGGTGCCATATATGTGCACACTTCCATGTACAGGTCAATGGAGTGTCCTATATGTGTATAACCATGTAGCCAGAACCTACAAGGCATAAATGTGACCAGCACCTCTTCAAGCTACCTCTCTAAAACACCTCTCCAAAGGTATTGTTGTCACCTGTAAGTAGATTAAATGCATGCAACTCATGGCTTTAAAGCACAGGAAGCAGCCGTCAGCACCACTTTCTTACACATGCGAAGTTTGGAAGTTTTGTAGTAACAGCAGTCGCATTGAATAATATGTATTGGCTGTTTCCTCTGTGTCAGGCACTATGCTCAAAGCATCCACTCACCCATCCACCCATCCAGCCACCCATCCACCCATCCATCCACCCACCCATCCAGCCATCCAGCCATCCAGCCATCCATCCACCCACCCATCCACCCACCCATCTATCCATCCATCCACCCACCCATCCACCCATCCACCCATATACCCATCCATCCACCCACCCATCCACCCACCCATCCATCCATCCATCCACCCACCCATCCACCCACCCATCCAGCCATCCATCCACCCACCCATCCATCCACCCATCCACCCACCCATCCACCCATCCATCCACCCACCCATCCACCCATCTACCCAATCTACCCATCCACCCATCCACCCATACATCCACCCACCCATCCACCTATCCACCATCTATCCACCCACCCATCCACCCATCCACCCATCCACCCACCCATCCACCCATCCACCCATCCACCCATCCATCCATCCACCTATCCACCCATCCACCCACCCACCCACCCACCCATCCACCCACCCATCCACCCATCCACCCACCCATCCACCTATCCACCCATCTATCCACCCACCCATCCACCCACACACACCTATCTATCTATCTATCTATCTATCTATCTATCTATCTATCTATCTATCTATTACCTATGTGTTTATTTTTCTATGTATCTATCATCTATGTACCTATGTATCTGTTATTTATGTATCTATGTATTTCTATATCTATGCCTCTATCTGTGTATCTATATATTTATGTATCTATGTACTTATGTATCTATCTATGTACCTTTGTAGGTATATATATTATGTATGTGTGTATGTACGTATCTATTTATCTATCTATCATTAATTCATATATCTATCTAGCATTTCTCTTTCTACCTGCCTACCTGACATTCCGTGCAGAGAACTGACTTCCCCGTATGGGCTGGTTGAGTGGGCCCTGCTACTTCTTTGCATCTGATGCTGGGTCATGAATTCCACTAGGTATGCATCTGAGAAGGGAGTTATATGGAAAGCAGAGAGGAGGAGTCACTCAGAATCAGTAAACACAAACTAGAACAAAGTGATCAGCTAACTCCATACCTGTTTGCTCAGAGCTGAGAGAGTATCTGAGATTCAAAGCTTATGGTTTTAAAATTGGGGAAATTCCAGGATGTTATGGTTACTCTAGTTGGAAGTCAGAGAAATGGCTGAGAGCTGCTCTTGTCAACCTTGACAAAATGGCGTCTTACAGAAGAAGCTGATTTCCAGCTGTGGTGCTAAATAATAGATATGACTCAGAAGTGGAGCTGAATGATGGACATGGCCCAGAAAACGAGGAAGCTAGAGGGACTTGGGGGCAGGAAGAATAGCTGTAGGCTCCACCTCAAGGAGTTAAATGACAATTTATATCAGCCACAAAATGGCTGCAAGCTTCACTTTGGTATGTCCAGGAAAGGCATAGGGTTGGGGAGGGTGGTCGGAAGGGGAGGGCTGCTCAGCCAAGTTTATAAAACCCTTCCCCTTTCTTTCTGAGGAAAACAGCCTCAGAAGTACAAAGTCACTTGCCAAGGTCCACAGAGCTAGCAAGAAATCTTGGATCTGGAGCTCTGTCCCAACCAGGCTGTGTCTCCCAGGCTGTGGGAAGCTCATGCTGTTAACAGATGAGGTAGGGGTGGGGCTTCCAAATTTCTATATAGTAGTCAGCACTCAGGTGAGCATCCCTGGACACATACATAGGTATGTGGTGTGGGCTGGTATTGTACCCGCCCCAGCAAATCATTTTGCTTCAAGGTTAAGTGGGCTCACTATAGCACCCATTTCACATGACATCTATGAGGGTTGAGGAAGTCGATTCAAGGACTCCAGAATCCAGTGAGTTACTCAAGAGAGTGCAAGTGTTCAGAATTTCTTCGTAGAAGAGATGCTTTCATGGGTGGACAATGAGAAAGGTATTTTTTTTTTTACCCTAACTCTGGGAGTAGTCCCTCAAGTCTAGAGGATCAGAGGAGATAGAATGGAACCAGGATTATACAGCTGAGGTAGGGGTAGATGCATCACAGACCATGCAGCACAGCAGAAGAGGGTCCTTGTTGCTCCTCCCTGCCAGCCTGCAGCACCAGGTGAGTCAGCAGGTCTCCTGTACATCAGGATAGACCATAAGCTGAAGTGAAGCAACCTCCTTTACAGCCAGCTTTGCCGCAGGCGCTGGGGGCAAATGCACCAGTTTCTCAGGGTTTGGTGCTAAATTTAGAATCTAGCTTCTTAGTGAGCTCAGCCTGTGTTTAGTCAAAGGTAAAATCCAGGGCTGATGAAATACACCTGCTGATTGCTGTCCAGTTGCCCCATCCTACAGTTAATGGGGCTTGGGGTGGGGGGCATACATAGTTAGGAAGTTGACAGTGTCACAGTCTGTGCCTAGGTTTGGCCTGCACGGTGACCATGGCAACTCTATGACTGAGCCATGGCAACAGCTGCCTCAGACCTATTGACCAAAAGGCACTCTCAAATCAGGGTCTGTTCAGAGCATGCCATCTCGAAGTTTCTGCTGCCTTTTGAATTTAGCACTAGGAGGAATGGATTGACCATGGGGTCTTCTGAACCCTGGAGTTCTTGTCTGCTGGTTCCAGAGAATCAGTTATTTCCCAAGGCCAACCCAGTTCATTGGCTTAGTGGAAGGCAGGAGTGAGTACCTGTAGGGTATGCTCGTGTGTGAGTGTGGGAACTGCCAGACCAAGCAACCGGAAGTGTCTGTCCATTAGGTCATGAGATCAATTTAGTGGTTCACAACCAGCATTGAAGGGAATGAAATATAAAACAAAATCAAAGAGTACTAGGAAAAGAAAGACTGGCTGGAGTTTTTGAAAACTGTCGTTCGTGAAGGTGAGCACTAGAAGAAGTGATAAAATGCATTTGTCACTAAGGCCCAGAGAGGCTCTAATGCAACAGAATCCCTTTGAATTGCATGCTTGCCGTGTAAGTATGAACAACGGAGTTTAGTTCCTATAAAAAGCTGGCTGTGGTAGTTTACATTAGTAATTAAGGTCACATACCTGTAATCCTAGTGCTGGGGAGATGGAGACAGGAGGATCACTCACTGTAGCTAGTTTCCAGATGGTTTTTAACTGGTAAGCTCCAGGTTCAGTGAGAGGCCTTGTGTCAAATTTAAGGTGGAGAATGATCGAGAAAGGCACTCGACACTGCGTTCTGGTCTCCACATGCATGTATACATACATGAAAGCACACATACATGCCCACCGTCTATCGCTACCACACACAAAGAAGGGCTTGGATTTAAACCCTGGATCCCTCAGTGGCTGTGTGGCCCTGGTCCATGTGGCAGCTCTAAGTCTCCATCTTTCTCCTCCTCTCCTTTAAAACAATAGATGTCTCTAAAGGCTGTTAATAAAAGCTAGAGCTGATATGTGCCCAGGGTTGAGAATGAGGAGTAGGTGCTCAGAACCTGGAAGCTACCCTACAGGGAGCACCGGGACAGCTGGGTAGGGATGGGGACGAAGCTCGCTTGGGACCCAGAAGAAAATGTCCACCAGAGTTGACAGCTAAACAGACCCACTATATACAAAGAGGCATGTGAAGGAAAGATGAGGAGCGCAAAGGGTTTTTTAGAAGAGCAGTTATGGCATTGGGCTGGTACACAGAGGAGTAAGTAGCAGGTAGGATGTAACAGAATGTGGCTCCAGATATTGTGATGGAAATGATGCTTTGGGGACTGAGCATCATCCTGGGGGGGAGGGCAGAAGGATATCTGTGATTAGATATGGCTGTTGCTTTATTTTTCCTGGGGAGACACACAGAAAGTCCATTTACTCCAGACAGGACACCAACTAAAGAAATGGTTCCAAGTAAGGCTAGTTCGGTGAGGGAGTGAGTTTGTTAAGATTATACACAGGAACATGAGTGACTCTTAGGTAGCTGCATTCCTGAAATGCAGTCCCATCCCAGCATTGTTGACTACTCACAAAAGCATTGTCACTAGAACCGCTGTGTAACCTGGGCATTACAACACCGAAGAGTCTCTGGTCCCTCAGTAGTTTACCTGTTATATCTTGGGTGGAAAGAGGTGTCTTGTCAACCTCTGCCTCCTTCCTCAGAGGATATCAATGGTCCCAATCTTGTGAGGGTTTCAAGTGGATGATCGAGTTCAAGGTGTCATTGACCTGACCAGAATGGATTAGGTACTTTTCTGTGGCAGAGATAAAATACCACGACAAAATAACTTACAGAAATACGACTTTATTTTAGTTTGCAGTTCCAGAGAGAGAAGATGTGTGGAATTAAGTGGGAGAGGTGGAGGCAGGCGAGGGCGTCCGAGAGATCACTTCTTCATCCGTACACAGAGATCAGAGACGGGGAACTGGAAGTGGGGTGAAGCTATGAGCTCCCAAAACCTGTCGCCAAAAACTCACTTCCTCCAGCAAAGCTGTATACTAACACCACAAACAACGTCAACTGTGGACTACGTGTTCAAACACCTGAAACTGTGGAGTACATCTCTCATTCAAACCACCTCACTAGAGGAAATAGCCACCCACCAATGTCCCTTCCAAAATGGAAGTTTTAAACTTACTGGTCAATGGGATTGTATTGAGAGGTAGGATCTTTAAGAAATGATTATGTCATAAGGGTTCTGCCCTCATGAATGGGGCTGAGGTTCTTATAAAGAGGCTCCTTGCCATTCTATCTTCTATCATGTGAACATGGAGCAAGAGGACCCTTATCAGACACCAGGCCAATATCTTGACTTCTGATTTTTTGGCTTTTAGAACTAGGCACATTATATTTCTGTTGTTTATAAACACTCAGCCTTAGATATGGTGCTGTATATCTGGATCAACGAACTAAGTAAGGGGCTTAGTGGGGGCACACGATCAGATTTTCCTTGGGCTTAGTCATTGTGATGCTTTTCTCCAAGGGTAATTTATAAAACCTTCTCTATTCTGAGGTTCCTCTCACTTTCTTGACCTAAGGAGAAGTCTTCTATTGTCTAGGTCATTAAATTTAGCCTAATAAGGGGTGGGGGCATGAACTTGATTGTCTGGATTGTCCAGTAGTGAGATCAACATTCCTGGAAGTAAACAAGTGGAAGCTAATACAGCTCTGGAGAACAATAGGATAGAGAAGAAAGTGTTAAGCTCTGAAGGATATGATTGGATCTAGTGCCATTGAAGGGCTCATTTGTTACAGATACAGGATGAAAAAGGCATCCTGAGAGCTGCCCTAGAAATCCCTCTTTTCTTTCCACACTCAAGTTTGATGATAGGGTCTGGGTCAGAGAAACATGCATGGTTTGAGCCCAGGCATCTTTCAGAGTGCCAGAAGGAAAATATAATGTTGTGTCCCTATAGATGTAAGCTGTCCTATATAAGGAGGCAGAGACCCCATGAATCCCTGCCAAGCTGACACATGACCTGGCATTCCTGAGCAGAGGGTAGACACATGGAGGAGAGACAGGGTTTTTAATCCCCATGCATGGGTTTGGAAACTGCATCTCCTCTCCTGGACTGGGTAGCTTCACACAGCTGTGAAACTTGTGGGTCTGAGATACCCAGGTTCCAAATGGAGGGTGGTCCAATAGGATTGCTGTGGGGGTGCAGAAACAGGCAGGTAGGTTAAGAAATCTACAGCTAGTAGTTGTGATGATGATGAAGATGATGATGAGGATGACGATGACAATGAGGATGAACATACACACCATTTTTATTAGTTATCACAAAATGCATGGTCCTTGACCCACTTAAAAAGCTTCCATCAGGACTTGAATTGCAAAGGATTCTAGAAGGCCCGTGGTGAGCTTCCATGTAAGGCCAGAAAGGCATACAGGGTCATAGTAAACCATAGTTAAGCCTGGAGGATCCTTAGGACATCTGCTGAAGAGGTTCAAATTTCCTAGGAATAGCTTCTTAAGTGAAAAGATACTGAAGACAAAGAGAAAGCTTTGGAGGGGAGGGGACTGGACAAAATGACCTTGGTAGAAGGGTGGTGAGATGGCTTAGTGAGGAAAGATACTCACCACCAAGCTTGACTACCTGAGTTCAACCCTTGAGATCCACATGGTGGGAAGAAAGAACTAGGTCCTGAAAGTTGTCTTTCCCCTTTTCCCCCACCACATGCAAATCAATGTATACTTACTGTCGGTTCTATTCCTCCTTGCTCCTGGTAGGTTTTGGATGCTTACTACCTCGATTGAGAGCAGCTCCCACTCACAAAATCTACTGAGGGCTAGAGAGGAGACCACAGAGATCCAGAGTGGCCCCCGCCATGGTGTTTATGACTTTGCCATTCTTGGGTTCTGCTTTCCACCCTAAGATGTGGCAAAGGTGTCCCACTGGCACTGTTGAGTGTTACGTAAGGCTGCATTTTAGCAGACCGAAGCTGACTCTGTCTTTTGGGCTTTCTGAAGGTACCAGATTGTTGGAGACTCCCACATGGCAGGGAAGCACAGAAAGCTTCCAGAATTTGAGTGGCCTTCAGCCAATACCCGGCAAGAAACTAGGGTCCTCTGCCATATAGCCACATGGAAATGAATTGTGCTAATAACCCAAGTGAACTTGGAGTTGGACTCCTCCCCAGTCAAGCTCCATATAAGAATGCAGTCCTGCCGGCACCTCCATTACATCCTGGCAAGACCCAGAACACAGAACCCAGCTCAGCTGTGCCTGGACTCTTGCCCCACAGAAAGGGCGAGATGGTAAATGTTTGCTTTTCAAACTGCTAAATTGCGATAATTTACTATATAGCACAGAAAACTAATAATATCCATTTCCAACATGAAGTATAGCTTTTATCCACTCAGTCTACTGTTCCATTTTCATTTCGTATTCCACATAATATATTAACATCTAATAAACCTATACAGTGCCAACATTTTAGAATTTGTGAAGGATTCCTATGAAAACATCTTCCCTTGTGCCTTGTTCCTCAGTTTCTCTCCCCAGGGCAACACGTGCCACCGGTTTCTTATTTATCTTTCCAGAAAGTTCTTCCATCTGTGTGCAAATCCCACTCCATATGTGGTTCTCTCTGGCGTTGCCTGCACCTTCCTCCACAGACCGCTCTGCCTTCAGTATGCAGGCTTGGAAATCAGGCTTTCTCATTCCTGTCTTGTCCTTTGGAAAGATGGATGGTTTGTAATTTAGTGGCCAGTCTCCAGCTGATGGATTTTCAAGTTGGTCGTCTAATCTTTTTTTTGTTTTAAACAAACAATATTGGACCATGAGTTGGTGCCTTTGTGATGAGATGCAAGTCTGTTCTGCAGGAGACACGGAATTCTGGAGTGCTAAAGCAGATATCTTTATAATATTGTGATTGCTTTTCTTCCATAAATTTATAACAACATTCCTCTATAACATCCAAATATGAGTCTGCTTCTTTTACTCTCACCAAGCAATCGCCATATTTTTGCCCCTTGATACACTATCAGGTAGAAAATACTTTGTTGGCGCCTTTAAACAGACAGTGAGAATACTTCCATGGGTTAAGAAACATGTATATTTTTTTCCACCAAACTTGGTTCATATTCCTTACCCATTTTCTTAATTGCTTGTGGGTCTTTTATTTTATTTTGCCAGATTGATGTGTAGAGTGAGTGCTGTATCTATTAGAATAATTAGCTTTTTGTTTGGCATTTGAATTGCAAATCCGGTATTTTTCCTCCATCGAATTTTGATTTTGTTTATGAGTCTTTGCAATGTTGTTTTCTTCAAAGTCAAGTTTACCACTTTTCTCTCCTCTTTCTCCTTCTCCTCTTCTCTCTCTCCCCTCTCTTTCCTCCCTCAGCTGCCCCCCCCCTTTTTTTGCTGGATTTGAGTCATACTTATAAAGTCCTTCTGTACTCTGAGAAAAATAATAAAAATGTCCAATTATTACACTTCAAAAATAACAGTTAAATATAGTGCAAGAAAATTGGTCCCTTTGAGACCAACCAACAAAAGAACCTTTGCTGTGAACCATGGAAAAAGGAAAAATTTCAACTTTGAAGTCAGAACATGAAGCTGCCTCTCTTCTGGGCAGAGACTAAGAAAAGGTTAAAGAGATTCTAACTCAGGTCAGCCTGACCCCAGCCCTGCTGCCCATATTGAATTCCAGTTCCTGGTCCTGACACCCAAAGGGCACAGAGCCGGAGGTACCAGGGACAGTGTCCTCACCTGTAGAATGGGAACATCACTGTGCACTTCAGCTTGTCTGTCCTGCACAGTTGCTCTGAGAATCAAATCATTCCGACCAATACAGAGAGGACTGGACACCACCCGCACCCCTGTCCTACATGGCTGTCTATTGCCTCTCTGGGTTTCCCAGCATAAATATGTCTTACTCAGTTAACACCATGGAACTGTCGTACCTGGAAAGCCCCAAGCCATCCTTCACATGTGTTCCCTAGCCCTTCACAGCCAAACAGCTCCAAGGCCCCCAGCCAGCATCCTGGGATGCCTCTGGTATCTGTTTTCCTTGTTCTCTTTGGACCATCCTGGCTTTGCTCTCCTTCTGTTCAGAGCATTTCAGTCATGTCCCCAGGGACTAGCTGTTACTGGTTCTTTTTCTCCCCCACTCTGCTGCTCCTGGCCTTGCCTTGGAGATGTCCTGGCTACCCCTGGTTGGAACTGATTTTTCTCTTCACCCACCACTATCACGTTTTCCCCTGGGGCACAGAACACTAGTTTAGTTGATATACTAGGTTCTAGGTCAAGCAGATGTGATTCCTTATGGCTCAAGCCAATCATGGAATTCGATGTTTCTTGCTAGTGACTGGTTTAAAGGTGGGCATGGGACACAATTTTAGTCAATTAGATTCGAGAGGAAGTCAACAGAATTCTGGAGAAGAGCTTTTTGCTTTGAAAGGGGAGAAGTATTTTCTATTGTTGCGTACTCACTGGTCTGGATGTGACATCGGGGATGGTGATGGGTACCTCCAGCTGATAAGGGTAGGAAGGAAATAAAGCAAGTGTGGTCTAATAGTCAACAACTGCCCACTGAATAACAAGCCCACCTCTAGGCTCAGGATTATGTAAGGTAAATAAATTCATTGGGTTTTTGTTATGTGGAGATATGAACAATGTCACTGCTATAAATCGGACATCTTTAGACATAATGGGGTGTTGTGTGCTCTGTAGTGGGAAGACATGAACAAATATCTCTTCTCTCCAGATAGAGCAATGATTATAAAACATAGAAATTCTACTCAAGTCTAACTTGATGAACCAATGAGTTTACTGGAATTACTTATAGGAGCAGGATTGATTCAAAGACAGCTACACGATAAAGAAACCCACCTCCGTGTGGGTGAAGTCTCAAGACAACTACATCATTGGAACTCACCACACTAGAGAGCCTCTTCTCCCAGAAAGTAATTACTTTATCAGTCCAGGGAGGTGCCAGGAGAATTTGTAGCCTCCTTTGAGTACCTGGACTCTCCTGCCTTCCCTACAGTGGAGAGATGTTTCAACCTGAAGGAACAGAGTTCCCTGACTGGAGTGGAGCTGATAAATGGCTGTGTCTATCACTGGACTATCTTGTTCAGCAAGGGTGTGTTTGCTTGGTTAATATATTTCCTTGTCTTGGCCTAGAGGAGGAGGGAAGGTTTGGGGATCTATCAGGGATGGTGAAATGAGGAGACTGGAGGGATGTTAGAAACACTGTCTTCTCCCCTACTGCCTCCACATGAGCTTTCTGGAAGGAAAATGCTTCCTTCCAGTAGGGCCAGGAGACCGAGGAACCAGATCATGGAAGATGGGATGAGTCCCCAATGTTGGTCAGTTTTCCATTGCTACACCAAATCTCAAGAAAATGAACTTAAAGAATGAAAACTTTGAGCCTATGGTCCCATTGCTTCTGGGATTGTGAGAAGACAAAGCTTCATGGGAAAGAACATGTGGTAGATTCAAGTTGTTCACCTCAAGGCATACTGAAAGCAGAGAGCAAAAAGGAAGTGGCCACAGATAAGATACAGCTCTTGTACTGGCTGGTTTTCTGTGTCAATTTAACACAGCTGGGGCTATCAGAGAGGAAGGAGTCTCAGTTGAGGAAAGATTCCATGAGATCCACTTGTAAGGCATTCTCTCAATTATTGATCAATGGGAGAGGGCCTACCCCATGATGGGTGGTGCCATCCCTGGGATGGTGGTCCTGGGTTCTAGAAGAAAACAGGGAGAGAAAGTCAGTGGGAGCAAGCCAGTAAGCAATACCTCTTCATGGCTTCTACATCAGCTCCTGCCTCTAGGTTCCTGCCCTGCTTGAGTTCCTGTCCTGATTTCCTTCAATAATAAACAGCAATATGGAAGTATAAGCCTAATAAACCCCTTTCTCCCCAGCTCCTGTTTTGGTAAATGGTGCTTCCGTACAGCGATTGAAACCCTAATTAAAACAGCTCCATAAGGCATGTCTCCAAAGACTTCATTTCATCTACCTTCCACATGCTTCAGTGGTAGTTTATCAGCTTATGAGCCCATCGATGAATATACTAGCTCTCTGGTGAAGTCAGAACCCTCAAGACCCAACCATCTCCCAGTTGCCCTCCATCTGAACATTGTACATGAGGACAAGCCTTCAAGACACAAGTCTTTGGGGGCCCTTTTAGATCTAAACTGTGACAGGCTCTAGAATGAAAGTTGATCCAGGGCTCAACAGGTGGACAAGAATGGCAGCGAGGGGGGTGAAGGAGACTTCTGTAAGAACCCAAACACGAAGGAGAAAGTGGCCTGACCCTAGATGGTGACAGTTAGTTGTGAAAGATGGCTAGACAGTTCTCCCCAGGTAGAGGAATAATTAGAGAGGAACTTTACCTAGCCACAGAGCCTGAAGCTCTGGCCTGGCCATCTGTGAGAGACACACCACCACTACCAGGAAAGAGTAGATCATGGGTGAAGGGCAGGGAGTCACATGGGACAGCAAATGGGTGGACACAGCTCCTACTCCCATCCTCAGTTAGATGGTAAACAATGAGATAAGTCACAGATCTGGATATGAGCCATCTAAAGTCCTGGGTTTCTTCCAGAAATGGAGGCTGTGGAAGTTGGTGGGCAAAGGCACGGGGGGGGGGGTGTTTCTCCCTTGGTTTTGTATCCACCATTGCTTCGTTGCAGTCAGTGGTATTTTGGTACCTTTTGCATTTATGGCTGCTCCGTTGTTGGAAGAAGGCAGCCTTGGGACTTTGCATATACACCCAGGGGTAGAGGCATCAGCATGAATTTCAACAGATCCACATCATGGACTCAATTACTGTGACCTACGATTTCTCAAACCATATGAGACCTTTCTGTGTTTGTTTTCTCTGTTCCCGTACTAACAGTCCTGTTCAGATGCAATCAGAGTCTGGCCTTGATACTGGTGACAGGTGGGCACCTGCAGCTGGAGTCTGTTGTCATAGCAACAAGTAGGGAAAACTGCCCCAGAGCTCTGGTCTGATTAGCCCCCAGGGCCAATCCACTTTCCCATCATTAGCTGCTGTCTGAGAATGTCTGGGTTCTTCCAAAGCAGGAACCTTTAAGTAGACAGAAAATCAGAGGTGTAGCTGACTATACTTGTCCCCTTTCTTTCTATATAATCACTCCCTATCACCATCCACATATAGGCAATTTCCTGGCTCCTTGTACATTAGTAACAGTCATCCAAAAGGTGGCCCCACCTCTTGTGACTATTAGAGTTATAGGCAATGAGACCTGCTAACATGAAACATTTTCTGGGGGTCTCACAGTCTGCGGAGCCCCTCTCTGTGTACTGAAAGTGGCCATAGGGTGCCTTGCTTTTTTCCAGCTGCTACAATGAATGCATACCATAGGTCATCAGCTTAAACAACAGCCTGTTGTTTTTTCCATATTTGGGAGGTTGGAAAGTCCAGGGCAGATCAGATGCTGGTTCATCAGCTTTTTCAGGACTCTCCCGGCTTGCAGATATCTACCTTCTCCTTGTGCTCACGTGGTCTTTCCTCTAAATGCTTTTCGGGTAACATCAAGCTGCCTGGTCTCTTCTTTATATGGCTCTACCCACCCTCGTCACCTCATCTAACTCTAGTTATTTCCCACACTACCATATGGCAGGTTAAACCTTCAACATATGAGTTCTTGAGGATAACATTTACTTAATTCAAAACACAGAGCCTACTCAATTTGAAAGTGGCCTATCAGGACCTACAAAGACCTATTTCTTATTTCATTCATTTATTCACTCACACACTCACTCAATCATTCCATAGGTGTTTTTGTCTCGTAACTATAACCTGCTCAGTCTATGTTATGGTACTTGTATGTATATGATCCAATTCAGGGCCTCTTCCCTGAGAAAGACTCTGTTTCCCATTCTCAGCATCCCTTAGCTGTTGTAGTTCTTGGTCCAGGGTTGAGGTCCGATGACATCTCCCCCTTGCATGTTAATATGTTGTTCATGTCATCCGTGTTCAGGTCTTGTTTAGATGGTCCTGTTGATGAGACTTCCTGGGTGTGTAGCTTCCCTGACCTTTCTAGAAGACAGTCTCAGGGCAAACCTCTGTCTCTTTGGCTTTTACAATCTTGCTACCTTTCCTTTATGAGCCCCGAACCTGAGACACAGGATTGTGTTGTAGCTGTATCAGTTGGGGCTGGGAATTATAGGTCACTGGTTCTCTACTTTTGATTGGTTATTGGTTTTTCTGCAATGTTCTCCATCACATAGTACTTTTTGGAGTGTCAGGCAACCGTTTAATGTGCTAGGGTTAGGGTAGTGAGCAAAACAGACATGCGTGTCTACTGCCATGTAGTAGTAAGAGATGGAAAAATTAGAAAGAATAAAACCAGTGACAGGACAATCAAAGTGCACAGGGCAGAAGGGGCTACAGAGATGGTTCAGTGGTTAAAAGCCCTGGCTGTTCTTCCAGAGGCCCTGAGTTCAATTCCCAGCTCCCACATGGTAGTCCCCAACAGTATGTGAATCCAATTCATGGAGATCCAATGTCCTCTTCTGACCTTGATAGGCAATGAACATATGTAGTGCACAGGCATACATGCAGGCAAACACTAATACACATGAAAAAATCACAGAGCAGAGGAGAGTGAGTGATGGACTGCGGAGTGACAGGGGACCCCTTGTCTTGTGCGAGGCTGTGGATCAAGGTGGGTAAGACTGAGGGAGCATCTGTGTCTTGATTGACAGAAGAATCTTGCAGTCTCTCCAAGCACAGCAGCTACTGTAGATCCCTCTCTGCTGCATTTTCAGAAAGTCGTTCTGCAGGCTGCTTCTTGCCAATGGCTGACATCCCTTGTAAGCTCCCTGAGGGTTTTGCAGTAATTCCTTAACCCCACAGCACTCTCTCCCTGTCTCCATGCTGCCTTCATTCTCCCAATTGTTCTTTAGGGACCGCACAACCTCATGATCCCACTACAACCCCAGCCGCTGGCTTATCCCCACTGCTTTATTCTGTAACCAATATACCCTCATTGTAGCACAGAGGAGTTCTGAAGAGATCTTCCCCACACACCCCTCACCAACAACATCTGCTTCTCCAAGGACTGTCACTGAGGCAGAACTGAAAAAGTAAGTATGCCCGTGGGCTGCTGATGCATCCAGTTTTACTTTACTGGCTAATGGTCACCATGGTGACTGTTTCTGGGAGTGGGCCAAGACTCTAGTAGTCAGCTCCACATTTCACTGGTCAAAACAACTCAGGAGGACAACAGGACTGGTTTGAATGGAAACGGGCTCTCTTGATGGAGGAGCCACAGACACAGCCTGAAAAAGATGTCTATAGGATGGAGAACAATCACAGCTCTCTTTCCCGTTCACCTCCACAGTCAGACTGAAACTAGGTGCCTAGGGACTCGACATAGAGCAAAGTTGTTGAGGCCACACGGGACACTTCCGTGTTTGGTCTTATCCCGTCTGTAATTTGACTGCTCCGACAAGATCACACAATCTGGTCGAGGGCCAGGGGCTGTCTCTCTGTCTCTCTGTCTCCCTGCCCCTCTCTCTGCTGGCCCAGGAAACAAGGCCTCAAGGGCTTACGAGACCTTTGCGTGGCTCACACTCTGCTTTTTGTTGGCAGAAAGCACAGGAAAGGACTGAAACAGGCCGTGTCACTAGCCTGTTTTGCATACTCTCCTCCATATTATTACCCCTTCTCCATACCAGAGCTCAGCCCTGGCACCAGGAACCAGCTTGCCACCGAGTAAGGAAAGCCATTCGCTCAAGCAGAATGTGTCGCTGCTGGAAGTTTCTCTCTCATCATTAACTAATTTGCTGTGCTTTGCCACGGCCCTTGTTATCTATAACCATGGTAACGACGCAAAGAGCTCTCCGTGCATTAATTTTGGACTCCAAAAGCCCAAGGGGAGTGTTTTTCCCACTAGACTTCAGAGTGCTTGGGTGGGGCTAGACTTGGCTGTCCAGCCCTCTGGGGATGTTATTTTTCAAGTGTGACATGAGGGGGTTGGGGAATCAATGGCTGCTGAGAACTCGGCCAGCAGAGATTTCCTGCCATTGCTAAGGGTGTGCTGAGGCTCCAGAGAGAGGAGACTTTTCTAGCCTACTCAGGAGGCTGTGCTGTGAGTGGTTGAGAATCTGGGGATGACAGTGGTGCTTTGCTGCTGTATCTGACAGTCCCTCATTCTGCTAATTTGATGTCCTCACTATATAATTACACCGTGAAATTCCCTGACTGAAGGAGACTTTTTTTTTTTTTAATATATCCTTCCCCAACTCCCACCAGTCATTGCCCAGATTCGTGAATGGGGAAAGTGGGTGTTCGCAGCTTTTGGAGGAGAACAGTCATGTTATGCAACCTGCCCTTCCCTGGATTTCCGCAGCACCACCCCCACGCTGGGCCCCAGAGAGGAGGAGGAGGAGTAAGGCTGTTCAGAGCCAACAGATGCAGATTCAGACCTGTTTGGATCTCAGTTTCTTTATCTGGAAAACAGAGAGAAAGTTACTTGCCCGTGGAAACACCCAGAAGAACACGCGGTACCTTTTGACTGCCAGAGAGTGTGACAGAAAGTGGACAGGCGACTTCACTTCCTCAAGCCTCCGTTGTGCCTTCTGGAAATGGGGCCGATAATAGCCCCCCCCTGTGCCAGACAAAGTGTGGGGGATTAAATGGGATGCAGCCCATTCCCAGATGTTCCTGTTGACTTGTTATACACAGTCTGGATTACTCATGAGGGTCAGAAAAGGTACAGGGTCTGCTGACATGGGTGTGTCTTACAACAGGCAGTGGCTGGGCTGTCAGGCTGGTCAGATGTGGCTAGAGCTGTCAGCTTGATTCAAGAGCATGCCTGGGAGCTTCCCAGAGGCAGGTACCAATGCCACACTAATGAGCACCCATCTCCTGATGGGCTCTTGGCATTTTCTGCTTTGTGCTCCCCTGTTCGCCCTGGTCAGCAGCCGCACTGAGTCACAGTGGCTCCCTACAATCTTGGCTGCTCCAGGCTCTGGCCATGAGGTGGCAGTCAGTTTAGTAGAGCACTTGGCCAATATGATAGCTTACTTCACTGGTATCTCCAATGTTCTCTTTTTTTCCTTGTCTTATTTGGCAGATGTTACTTTATCTGTTTCTTTAGTTTTGCTTGTTGGAGACAAAGTATCACACTTTATCCCAAGATGGCCTTCAGAGTCTTCTGCCTCAGCATCTCAGATTACAAGCATGTACCACATGCCTGGTTTATTCTTTCTTGCATAAAGAAGACACCCAGATTGTTATTACAATGCCTTTGACCATAGTTACTCATTGAACATGCCAACATGTGTTTACTTAATCACAGAGAAAGGTCTGGAGGGATCTGGAAACTAACAGTTGTTATTTCTGGGAGAAACATTAGGGAGACAATGGAGAAACACCTTTTTGTAGAACTAAGGGATCAGAATTAGCAAAATTAGCTTCATTTTGATTTAAGTGAGTGATGTTTTGTGTATTTTATATTTCAAAATGTTTTTCAAAAGCAAACAGCTCTTGGATCTTGACATCTGTGTATTACTTGAAGAACCTGTGGACTACAGGAAATTAAAACAAGACCATTGGCGACAAGAAGGATGAAAGATATTAAAAGTGACACAGCAGAACACAGGTGACAAGGGGGGAAAGAAAGGGGGAACTAATAAGGAGGAAGATTTAGCGGTGAGGATAGGAAGGTTGGAACAAAGAAGGGGGGAGAGGAGAGATAATTAACGTTAAGAATTTTTATTTTAGAAATTACATGAACCTACAGTTTGATAACATACACACACACACACACACACACACACACACACACACACACACACACACACGGGGTGGGGGTTCTTATGCTTCTTCCAGAAGCTGTAGGTGCCAAATGAAAAGCCCAGTATGGCATGTGGGTTTCCCCCTCCTGCTGTTGGTCAGAGGTGTCCCAGAACCTCTGCCCCAAACAATATAGGCTATTGGCATTGCTCTTGGTCACTCATCAGAACTTGCTGAGGAAACCTGATTGCTGAAGACAACACACATTGATCAGAGGATATACAGAAATCAAGCTGAAATTGACCAGACAGCCTCCTTCCTGCTGGTCAGCTCTCTAGTCTCAGAAGGTGTTTTTGTTGGCTGTTGCTGGGAAAAGCTCATTATGAGTCTTACCCAGCCGTGACACCTGTAAACTACAATGATGATTGATAGGCAAGGTTTACCCATGGGTGTAATATTGGCATGGCAGTTATAGGAGCAACCAGTCAATTTCTATTAGATTTCAGTTCTATTCCACAAAAAGAATTATATACAGGGAACTTGTCAAGAATTCATGGTTGGGGAACTCACAGCCCTCAGGGTTGAACGTATCCTACTAAGTGAACACAATATCAAACTGTTCTTTAAATTTATATCCTTTTACCTATAGATTAGTGTAGCTACTAGACCTCCTCAGAGAAATTTTTTTGTGCAACAAATATTAGTTAATAGAGAAGCTCACAGCCGGTCAAAGTATAGACTTAATATGTCTTTTGAGAACTCAGTCAAATATGTGCGATTTGTATCAGATCCCAACCCAGCTTCAAGAATAAGTTCAGAAGTGGAGTTGGGAAGATGGTAAGGACCAGAAGTCTCAGAAGACTGGAGCAAAACAGTGTCTTCTGGACATGACAAGACCAAAGTACTCATAAGTTCATAGCATAAGACCAGTCTAGTCAACATAGCCTGGAGTGAGGCACCTCCTATAACTGAGGAGCTATTGACAGTTGGTGGCTTCTGGTGAAGGGAGAGTCAGTTTTTCTTAAATAAAGGGTGTGGCCACTGGCTAGGTCAGCCACATTCTAGTAATAGCCCCATACACACGAGAACATGAGTAGTACAGGGTTAACTAGAGGAGTTAATGGGAGGAAAGGGGGTAAATACAATAACATATTGTATGAAATTCTCAACCAATATGGGGGGACTATTTCAGTTCAGATCTGAGATTGAGACCCTATTATTTAAAAAGTTCATTGTTGGCATATCAATGTGTTTGCAATCCCAATGTCACAAGAAGGCAGAGACAGCAGGATCGCCTGGGCTTGCTGGCCTCCCGGTGCAGTGATAAACTCTTTTCCAAGGAGTAAGGCAAAGAGTGAGAGTGCAGGACACTGCGTGTCCTCTGCCCAAAGTACACACTCATAACACACACACACACACACACACACACACACACACACACACACACATAGTGAAGTAAATAACATGGATGATTTTGGAATTGGAGATACGGTTTCAAGCTTTGTAAAGAGCGCTCTTTAACCCCCTTTGAAGGGACTCCACATCCTAGCGTGGATCATGTTTAAAGTGAGTTTATTAATCAGCTCTGGACACTTGTACTTAGTGATTAGTCTGTATTTTCACAGCCCTCCACGGGGCATTGCTCCTCTGTGTTCTTTTCATATCATATATGGGACCGTGTATCCCCTGTCGTGACACTTCCTGTACATGACCTCATCCATGCATATTCAGTGCTGTGAAGTTACCTCCCTTGGTGGTCCTCCATACAAGAAAAATAGGTTGATGCTACGACCTGTCTTCTTGTGTAAGCCAGGCTCAGTACAGATTCCATGAAGCCTCAAACATGGCCATAGTATCTTTGGGGAAAGATACTCTGGGATGGAGAACCCCAGGCTTGACAACCCCAAACCACTCCAGAGAATATATAATTACGTGAGAGGCTCTGCTTCCTGCCTGGAAAGAATATCTTAGTTTGAATCTGAGGGATATCTAGTCAATATCTATCTACCCCAGGGGCCCTGGAAACCACAGGGCCCTCGCCACTTCCTGTCGGGGTTTCCAGATTTCCTTTGAGTTGCTACTTGTCCTCCCCCCCTTTTTTAAATTAGATACTCTGTATTTACATTTGAGATGTTACCCCTTCACCCTGCCCCTCTCCCATTCCCCCTCCCCCTCCAGTTGCCTTCACAAAGGTGCACTCTCTCTGATCTCCCTCTCCACCCCATTGCCTTGTCATTCCCCTACATTGGGAAAACATGCCCTCTCTGGAACAAAAGCCTCTTCTCATATTGATGTCAGACACAGCTATCTTCAGCTACATACACAACTGGATCAATAGGTCTCTCAAGATGCACATAAAAGTTGGTGTTTTACTCCATGGAAGTTTTGAAGGGTTTGGTTGGTTGATGATGTTATCTTCCCATGAGGCTGCAACCCCTTTCAGCTCCTTAGGTCCTTTCTTTAGCAACCTCATTTGGATCCCCAAGTTCAGTCTGATGGTTAGCTGCAAGCATGCTCAGCTGTATCTATATGATTCTAGCATAGTCCCTGAGGGGGCATCTCTGTCTGGTTCCTGCCAGTAAGTACTTTTGGGATCAGCTATAGTGCTTGGATTTGGTGACTGCATATGTGGTGGATCCCGCTACTTGTCCTTTTAAACAGAGTCAAGTGATTGTCATTCCTGGTTGTGTCACTGACAAATTGTCTGAGTTTAAGTAAGTCACTGCTTTGGTTTAGATAAGCATTCTCCAAATGCCCCTGTGTCAAAGGCCTGGCCTTCAGCTTCTTCTACAAGCTTTCATAGGTGGGGTTTGGTAGAGACTTGTAACCACTGGGAACAGGACCTTGAAGGAGTTGGAAGGATTTTGGCCAGTTTCTTCTTTGCTACAGTAAAGAGAACAGATTGTCTCTGCCATCCTTTTCTTACTGTGCGGTGCAATATTACCACCAGAAACCCAAGGGTCCAGCCAACACACTAACTGCCTCACTTCTCCCAACTTGTTGAAGAGATCTGTGCGTTCTTACCGGCCGAATCTCCAGACTTTGTCTTCAGGCCCCGTAGGATTCGATGGCTGCTAAGGTATCAGATTTTCTCAGCATCACCTTGGCCTCAGATCCCAGACACCAGCCTACATGGACCTGCTCAAAGGCCTGCCATGCTTTGGGTTGCCTTTGAGTCCATTTTCCAGGAAGACATTGTCTCTGAGCTTATCTTCTCTGATCTGGGGTACCCTACCTTCTTTGACCATCATCCTGGGCTCGTAAACTAGACATCTCTTCTGATTTGAGGCAGAGATAGTGTATTCTCTTGGCACGGTATAGGGCTGGTAGGTGGTTTAGCTTTCTTGGGATTACCATGAGGGTAGATCCCCTCTACTCCCATGTTCCTCTCTGAGTTTTGGCTCTGCAGTGCCATGGGCCTTCTAAACATTTCCTATAAGTCACATCCTACTCTTTACTCACAAGACTGCACTGGGTACATAAGATCATGAAGCTTCTAGCTTTTCCCTAACAGCAGTCCTTGGGACTAGTGTTGTTTCTGACCTTCAAGCCAGCCTCCGGTGTGCCACTTACTCAGAATTTGGGGGGCACCTGCCAGACCTAGCTCTAATCTCAGGGTTGAACTTCCACCTTAATGCCTAGGTAGCACTGACACTGGCTACATCAAGAATTGTCAGTGACCCAAGAGAATGTGTCTCTCCAGGGGTGTGAAGCCATGTAGGGGTGCTACCGCACCAAGACAGTAACAGGAGGCTTAGAACCTGTGCCTGCCTATCCTGTCTTAAAACTTGAACACAGAACTTACCCCTGAGAGTATACTGAGCCCAGTGAGAAGTATCTAATGTTTCTTTTACCTCTTGGAGCCAAAGCAGGGTAGGATGGGCTAGTCCAAAAAGCAGCATGGAGAGAAAAGTCCATCATCATCATCATCATCATCATCATCATCATCATCATCATCATCAGCAGCAGCAGCAGCAGCAATAGCACCACCAGCAGCAGCAGCAGCAATAGCACCAGCAGCAGCACCTCCTGTCAGACTAGAGCAAGACTATGGGTCTCACTACCTTCGACTCTCCCAAATCCCAGGTTTGGAATGTTCTCAAATAGCCACAGGGCCTAGTCCACCACAGTCAGTGCTATGGTCCTTCAATCTAACAAAGCAGCCCCAGGGCCTGCCTGGCCGTGGGCTGTTTCTCCTGATGCACGATTGAGCTGGCTGCTGGTAGGTCAACTGTATTGAAACACACCTTTGTGGGTGTCAGCTGCTTCTTTTCAGAACTACAGTCTGGCCCCGGGGCCAGCAATAGGCATGAAAAAAAGAACTGTAATGAGCTGGGTAATACTGGAAATTAATAGTGGTAATTAATTCTCAAAGCATACAGAGACCATGGCAACAGACAGAAGACAAAAAGCATTTCTGTTTGCAGGCTGAGCTCCAGAAGGCTCCGTCTCTTTTTAAATAGCTCGTGGTAGTTCAGGTCTTGTTAGGAAAGCACCAGGTTTGGATAGAGTAGGTCTTGCTTCTGAAGCTGTTCCCTCCTGCTTCCGGGCTGTGCAGCTCCAAGCGTTCCTCTGAGCCCATTTCCTTGTACCGTGAAGTCAAAAGAGGATCCAGTTCACAGATCCTGAGAGTCATTGTGGTGTCATGTGTGAGGAGGGGGACAATTCAGCCTTTGACTGTCACTGTATGGGTTGAAGTAAGTCATCAACCACTCCGAGCCTTAACACTTGTGCCTGCAAATCAGGGAAGAATAATGGCTTCCATAATGACATTGTCAGCGTCATCATCATCATCCTCATTATCATCATCATCTTTGTTGTTGGCATCACTGCTATTGTGATTTAAGTAGTAAAGCTATAATCACATACAAAGTCTGAGCCATTTTAGCATTTGCTATGGACCCTGTAAACACCTCACCATAAGCTGGCTAAGGCTCTAGGCTCTGTACCTAATGTTACCGACACTGGTAGCATTCACTGAAAACTCATAATCTGTCAAGGGCAGCTAGATCCCCTTTGACCTGTGTGTGTTTTTTTTCATCCCTTTCTTAACCCCTCAAAATGTTTCCATCATTCTTGTTTTACCTAAGATTAGACTGAGTTTAGATTCTGGTGTTGGGGACAGGATGCAGCCTGTTTCTAGAATGCCTAGATCCGGTGTTTGAACCTTGACATTGAATTTAACAGGACTATGGAAACAACCACTGGGGGAGTGAGGAGAAGTCTAGTTAAGCCCCTCCAGCTCCATGGCATCTCAGCACATTGTGACTTAGGTGGTGGGACTTTCTGGGGCCCTTTAAAATGCAGCTGTGGGACGCCACCTCTGGAGGTTGCCTGGCAACCTCCACTGTGACGATTTAAGATGCTTCCCAGTTAGGTGGTTGGGGAGATGACAGTGTGGACTGGGTGAGCTCACACTTAGCACTGCAGAGCTGGAGACGGAAAAATCCCTGGAGCTTTTGGACTAGCCAGCTAGCCAAATGGAAAAGTCCCAGGTTTGGTGAGAGAAACAGAAAACAGGAAATGGATAGGAACAGATGTCTCAGAGAGAGGGTACAAAACCTCCTGGGTTGATACCCATTCCATAGAGAAAGCTTTGGGCGACAGGTGTGGCCGTGATACAACCTAAACACACCCCCAAGCCCTGCAGACTGTTTGGATGATCACCAGTAGGGGAGTTGGAGGCTGCTAGCGGTATCCTGTGAATAAAGGCCAAAGACAAGTAGAGGCTGGCAAAGATCCCGCCATACATGGGCAGACTCCCATAACATAGAATGACCTGGTTCACACTGTTCGGAGTGCCAGAGTGGAAAAACCAGTCCTGTGGGCATATGGGAAGTAAGGGCAGAAGACATAAACCCATTTGGGAAGATCACTAAGATATTGAGCAAGAGTGGAAGAATCTGTGTTTAATTCTCCTGCAAGTCACTGGTGAAGAGACAGCATGTGGGGAAAATGAAGGTAGAGCTTGGGGAAAGAAAAATGAGTAGAAATAAGCCACCAGCCACATATCCTGCTCATAAAACTCACCCCTAAATCCAGACCATCCAATGGTCCCTGTGAAGGGAACTGTGTGAGATTTGGGGATGAGGGTTGATCCCCAGGGAACAGCCACACTCCAGGGACAAGTAGAAATAGCAGCATCTTTGGGTGAGCCAAGCACTGTCTCCACATTGCCCCTGATTTTGTAGTGTCTGCAATGCCCCATCCACTCTGTATCTTCAGGCATTGAAGACAATAAATAAACATATCTGCTGTCCAGTACCCCTGATTTTATCATCCAGTCTGATGTTCCCAGTGGCTCAAAGTGTTTGAAAAATGACTCTTTCCAGATTCTGCATACCTTAGGAAATCCTCCTCTGGTCATGGTGTTATGCCCACAAAACAGGGAGGATAAGAAAGAAGGCATCTTTCCATCCCCAGGTGCACCTCTGTTCTGCACACTCCATTACATGCTCAGAGGGTGTTCACTGTTCACAGTTGAGTGCCTGGCTCAACTAGAACATGTTTTGTGAATAAATGGGAAACCAATGCCATTAGCTTTGAGAACCGTCCCCAGACTGGGTAAATAGTGCCTTCCATAAATTCATGTCCATTGGGAACATGACCTGCCTGGGAAAAAAAATCCTTTCTGCCAATGAATTTTTTGATCTTGAGATGTCATTCTAGATTTAAAATGGGGGCTAAATACATATCTGTGCATGAAGAGGAGAGGGAAGAAGAAGACAATTGGAGAGGAGGGTTACACAAAGAAAGAAACATATAAGTCAGGCTACCACATGCCAAGGAACACATGGAGTCTTCAGTGCAAGACAGAAAGAAGGGAGGAAGGGAAGGAGAGAAAGAGGGAGGAAGAAAAAAATAAGTAAAGGCAAGAAGGAATTAAGGGGGAAGGAAGAAGAAATAGAGGAAGAAAGCAGGATGGAGAGAGAGAGGAAGGAAAGGGAAGGAGGGAGGAAGAAGAAAGAACAGAGGGAAGAAAGTAGAGAAAGATGGAGGAAGGGGAAGGAACAATTAAAAAGAAAGGGAGGAAGGAAAAAGGGAGGGAAGGAAGAAGAATTTGTCACTAGTTCTTGTAGAGGGAGCACAACCGCCCCCCCCCCCAACTTGGTTTTAGACTTTTGTCCTCTAGAACCATGAGAGAGAATCGGTTTCTAGTGTATTGAGTCACCTGGTGCGTGGGGGCTTTGTTCCGGCTGCCCAAGGACACAGGCAGGCTCTTCTGTTTAAATGCCAAGTGGATGCACCCTGACACAAATATTGAACTCCAGCCTTGCTTGTCAAGTTCCCTGAGATTTATTGTTTGGGCAGCAAAGGAAGATTGGAAATAGGAGGCCTCCAATGTCTCTCTTAAAGTCCGCCTCTCATCCTTTGGTGACTCACCTTACAGGGAAGCAGGATCTGAGGTTTTGATGAACTAGATAGATACAAAGTAGCCTCCAGGAGTCACGGAAACAGTTGCAGTATGCCACAGCTTCTGATTCTAAATAGCAGCAGCCTACATCTGTATAACAATTAACATTTATTGGGTACTCTGTGCTTTTAAATTTTTTTGCTAGCATCCCTGTTTTGTTGATGAAGAACCAGACACAGAGGTTTATTTGTTTATTTTTAAGCCATACAGCTTATGGAAGCAAAACTCAGACATCTCCCTAATCATTCAGGAATTAGGCATCTAGGCTGTTTATTTCCCCCACTAAATCAAGGTGACATAGTCATTGGATGGACATCCTCATGGGCTGGATGTTGTGGCTGCTTCTCTTGGATATCTGACTAGACACATCCTGGGATGCCTTAAAGATCAAACTATATCAGGGATCCCACAGGCCACCCTTAAATTCTCTTTACAGAAAAGAGACTCGCTTGCTCCAGTTACTGATGTGGGCGCTGCTCCTGTCTCCTGACTCTGGCCCTGGCCTATCTTTCTCCCTCTCCCTGAAAAGAACTGGAGGATTCAGATTATCGAAAACAGAGTGCAGTCTGGTCCAGCATCCTGGAATACCCAGTGCTACCAGGGAGCTTGTTAAGTAGCAGACTCATTTGTAGTTCTTATTTTTTGAGTCGGAATTTGTTTTAAGAGGATGCCCGGTGGATTGTGTGCATACAGTAGAGGCAAAAGGATGGAGGCAAACATCCAAAGGAAATTCTGTGCTGTCTTGATAAGATGAGCTGAGATCACAGAAACTGACACTGCATGGTCCTGGGTTTCCACATATGGGAACAAATGTCAGGTGGCTTCATTTAAGGCTATCCCAGGCCCAACCAGTCCTGGGATCTGCCACAGCCAATTCTTCCCCTCTGGCCCCCATGTTGGAGATGCCTTTGAAAGCTGCAATGGCTCTCAATAGCAATTAAGAAATGGATGGTCAATCACTGTTTTCTTAGTCTTCTTCCTCATGGGGGAGGGTTGGAAACTTCCAGATTGCCAAGGTCTATGGATAGCTGAGCCTGTGCAAGGCTTAAAGCATCAGATAAGCAACCAACAGACCTTTCAGAAGTCTCTAGAGGGCTCAGCACTTGGTAGGGAAAGGGTTGGCTAGCTTGGAGATGCCTAAGGCAGTGCTGGGTTAAACTGCTGCTCTGACTCAAGTCCTCAGAACATCCTGTCTGTGTAGGATGGCCAGGCTCAGTGCAGACAGTTTTGGATCAATAGCCATTTTATACCCAGTGTCCATAGCGGTTCTGATAAAGAAGGTGCTTCCAGTTTAGATGAGTTACAGGTGGGGGTATTTTTTATATACCAACAATTATGCAATGTTCAGTCGTGTGGTCTGAAGGTCTGAAAACTCCAGAGGGCATCAAGGCACGTGGGTGGCACTCGTGTTTCATGCCACAGAGCAGGCGCAGATCACCTCTGACACATCTCCCAAGGCAGGTTGTCCTATGACAACCGACAGGACAATGCAGGCGGCGCTGGGCCTGGCTGTCCTTGGCTAGGAGGATGACTCACACGGAGCCTTGTTAACCTGTTTACAGTGAGTCATCTAAGCCCCCACAGGCCCAGCTCCCTGGGCTGTAAAATAGGAGTACTAATAACTGCTAAGTCACCTCATAAAGGATGTAAGTTCTAAATCAAAAGGCACTAAAGGTGGCATTCATGTACTGTGGACTGTTAAGTACTTACAGGTAGCTCAGCACAGACGCAGCAAGCCCGGCTTCTGCTTTTCGTGTGAGGAGCCGGTCTTCTGGGGCATGCGCACAATGCCTAAAAGACGGACAGATCTCAGCTCTGTTTACGTATAAAATCTCCTGCCCAGTGTTCTTCAGAGCTCTCTCTTCAGGCAGCTGAACAGAGTTTTACAAAGGCCTTTACCGACAGAGACCCCAGGAAGGTGTAGGGAGAAGGAAAGCCGTGAGGATACTGTTGAGAACAATGTTGGCTGCGGGTCCGGCTCTGCCCACTTGCCTACTTCGAGTGACACGAACGAACGAACACTTGTCACCAGCCTTCCAGTCTCTCCGGCCTCCTGCCTTCTTAGCTGTCTATATAACGCTTATTGCTAGTTATAGGTTATTGAAGAAATCTCCCTCCCCCCTCTTTTTCTCTCTCTCTCTCTCATTTCCTCCCTCCCTTCCCTCCCCTCCCTTCCCTCCCTCCCTCCTTCCTTCCCCTCATTAGATCCATTCACAGGAAACTAAAGAAACGTTGGTGCATACCGTCCCCCCAGGCTCATTTGATACTGAAGTTTTAACACTTGCCTGCAGTTGGCTGAGACCTTTGTCTCTTGATGTTCTCTCATCACCTCCAGTTACCCTGTGTGTGACACTGGAGGGGTCATGGGACACAGCCATAGTGTGGTGTTACCAGTGGCTTGCAGTCCAGGAATGTGGCACCAGGTGTGCCATCACAAGGATCTTTGTACTCAGAGAGAACTCACAGTCATTAGCTCTGTATAGAATGGCCGGGAACTTCTCCACCACCTGAAATTATTACCAACTCAGATTCATTTAAGATTGAAAAGATACTCATTTAAGCCTTGTAGCACAAGCTTGGGGCATTTTAAAGGCTATTTTTAAGACTTAGAAGAAAACTTTAAACACAGATGCAAGATACAAAAAGTTCATTTCGAAAAGTTAATAAAGCTCAATTACACCACTTTAATTGAGCCTTACTAAAATTGGTGAGGTTGTGGAATGGTTTCATCAAACAATTCTTAACTTGGCTATATCCTTTTGATGTCTTTCAGTTTATTAATTAAAGAAACAAAAGAATATTTGATTAAGAATCAATGATAAGAAAAGTCTACAGAAATAAACAAAATGAACAGAAATTATTCTGCTGCCGAAGACTGCAGGATGGGGCTGGAGAGATGGCTTAATCATTAGTGTTCACTGGGCAAGCGTGGGGATCTGAGTTCAAATCCCAGGCATCACCTCTAAACGGTGGGCTGTGGTGGTGTGCTCCTCGAATTCTAGGGCTGGGGAAGCAGAGCCAGGTAGATTCCAGGAGCTTGCTGACAAGCTAGTCTTACACAGGTTCAGTGGAGAGTAATAAAGAGCTCATTGAATTCTGGCCTCCACATGCATATGCACACAGATGTGCCATGTGCCTGTGCATATAGAACACACACACACACACACACACACACACACACACTTAAAAAGAGTGAATTATAATATATGCGATTCATTAAGAGGAGAAGAGACATTTTGAATACAGGTAATGGATCCATTTATGGCTGGCTGGCTTTGGTGGGTTAGTTAATGAAGAGAAATCACTCAAAAGAACATCTTTGAAAGATATTTAAATTTTTTTTGCCTCCTTGGAAGAAGCACTGACAGAGATGAAGACAATTCGGAAGCTATAATAGGATGTTGTCACGGGACTGTTAACAAACTAGCTGACAAGTGTTCTCAAGTTCAGAGGAACCTGAATCACACTGAAGTCCCGTCGTTCACACAGAAAAGGTCATCAGTAGATGTTTACCGCAGTTGGTAACTATATAGTTGGAACATAAAGTGTCCTCTAGAGACACATGGAGTTGGACACCTGATCCAGGGCTTTAGGCACTGTTTTTGGGGTGTGTGTGGCCTCCCTGCAGGAGTGGGTCACTGAGGCGAGCTTTTGAGTGATATGGTCTGTCTAGTTTTGGTCTAACTTTTTGCTTCCTGATCCTCCAGATGTTGGGAGCTGCTGCCTCTCCATCAAATCTCGATGCTTCTCTACGCCGATGGCCGTGCCTCTGGAACTGTGATCCCAAGCAGACCTTTCTTCCTTTAAACTGCTTTCTGCAACAAATTTTGTCATAGCAACGGGATGGTAATGGGTATAATAGCCCCACTAAATATTAATACCCATTTAACTGAAATTACCAACCCCATTTTCTCTGATCTATGAAGCTGGAGGAAAGATTGACTTCTCTTTACATTTTTCTGACAAGAAAAGATGACAGTACAAAGTTCTTGTCTTCCGCAGAGACTGTTCAGTGATTAAATGAACAAGGATGTCAGAAAAAATGTCAGAGTCAAGTCAGGTACATTGATGAAAAAAAAAAACAATGTTCTTTTCCCAACTTTTGTTAAGTTGCTAATATTTTCTAGTTTAAAAAATCATATTATGTGATTCTTTTTTCTCATTTAGAACCAGTCTTGGAATTTGTACTTGATTTTGGTTTTCTAACCATTTGTTCGAACAGGTTCCCACCCCTCGGTGAGTAAGTATACAGATACACAGACAGATACACACAGAGACATACACAGACACACAGACACACATAGACACACAGACAGACAAACAGACAGAAACACATAGACACACAGAAACACCCAGACAGACACACACAGAAACACACAGACACACAGAAACATCCAGACAAACAGAAACACCCAGACAGACACAAACACACAGACACACAGAAACACCCAGACAGACACACACAGAAACACACAGACACACAGAAACATCCAGACAAACAGAAACACCCAGACAGACACAAACACACAGACACACACAGAAACTCCTACACAGATACACAGACACACACAGAAACATCCAGATAGATACACACACAGACACACATAGACACAGACATACACAGACACAGACAGAAAGACACACAGACATACAGACACACAGAAACACATAGACAGACAGACAGACACACAGAAACACATAGACAGACAGACAGACACACAGAAACACATAGACAGACAGACAGACACACACATACACAAGCACAGGACACCCCTTTATAAGCTTCAGATTCCATGTAGAGTGGAACAGCCCTAGCATACCCGTTCTGATTTCAGACTACCATCTGGGAGTGTCATCACCATTCCCTGACTTATGGCAATTGTTTTCAGACTCCTCTGAAAAAAAGAACTACATGATTTTGGTTTCTGTAGCTGTGTTCAGACACTTAATGTGAGAGTCTGAGTGTGAGGGAGCCTGGGATAAACAAATGGTCACTGCCCTGTGGAGCCCAGACCACTTACATGGTGCGTAGATGCCTGGGCACACTTGCCTGTTCTTGTGTAGAAAAGACTGCTTCACTCGGGGATCCACATATCTTATGTGTAGGAAACCACATACCTTCTCAGAATTCTTCCCCCACCCCCCGTGAAGGGGGCACAAATCCTGGGCAGCTTTCTCCCCTAGAGAGTCACCAGGCTGGCCCAGGCTGTCTCTGGAAGGCTGACTCACATCAAAGAAGAAGATCTGGGAATGGCTACAGAGTTCCTGGTGGCAAGGCAGAAGAACTGGGCTTGAGTGGAGGGATGCTGACATTTATAAAAGGGAGAGGCAGTCACTGGGCCTCAGGGTCGGAAGCTTTGCAGGTACCCACCAGTTCCTGTTTTTTATTCAAGGGTTCCCCTAGAGAAACTGAGAACAAAGTAAATTTACCCTTGAGAACATCTCTTAAACACCACAAACCTCATTGTACCTGATAAAATCAGGTTAGGGGAGAAAGGGTTTATTCTGGCTCTCAGTCCACCACAGCAGGGAAACTGCACCAGCAGTAGCTTGTCCCACTACATCCTAAAACAGAAAAAAAAAAAAAAAAAAAAAAACAAAAACAAAAAAAACAAAAAACCGACAATTACATGCAAGACAGTGCTTAGCCCTCCTTCAATACTCACTCCCGGGCCTATCCCATAAACGGTGCTGCCTGCGTTTTACATGGCCTTCACAACTCAATTCGCCCAATTATGAAATTCCCTCCTAGCCTGCCCTCCAGGCCAACCTAGTCTAAATAATTCCTCATTAAAACTTCCTTGCCAGGTCATTCTAGGTTGGGCCAAATCAACAATCAAAACTAACCATCATACTCGTTTTCCTTTCTTGTAAACAGTGATGGATATTGGGAAAAGCAGACACCTTTGTCAGATGGAGGCTTCTAGATGTTTCTGAAATAGAGTTGTGAAGTTTCTGGATGACGGGCGTTGTGTGTGACCACCTAGACCAGCAATTTCCATATCCCAGCCAGAATCCTTGGATCAAAATCTTGCACAGAAGCCCACTATGTGCAAGACTCACGGTAGCATAGGGCGCAGAAGCTCACAGGTGCTCCCTCTTGTGGGGCAGTCCGCAAGTAGCATTCCTCGTCCTGGTGTGGAAGGGAAAGCGTATTCCTTGTTGGAAGCCATGACCCAATCTAATGTCTTACATGGGAGTGAAGATCACAGGGAAGAAAATGACCTAGGATGACTCAGGAACCCTTTGCTTTCTCCTGGGCCTCAGTTTCCCTATCTGTATCTGATGCCGCAGTCTTCCGCGATTTTAACACCCCAAGCACGTTCTATATCAACGCATGACGCCGGCGCCCCCCTGTGGTAAGAAAGGGCCTTGGATGTCGGAGGAGCTGATGTGTTTGTAGGTTTACGCAAATGGAGGCCATAAGGCCTTCCTGCTTTCTGACCGATTCTAGTGCTTTGTCTCCACAGAGGGCTGCGAGGTTAGCGTCTTCTCTTGATTGATCCTTATATTCTCACACCAAGTGGAGCATCAGGAGGCCTAAAAAGGCATGATGGGGAGTGTTCCCTTGGCGACGCCACTAACTACGCATGATTTTCGCCTGGGCCTTTTGCCGGAAGCAGGCTTACATAACGGTGGTGCTGGAAGGGGGGGTTGGGCACTGTCAGCCTTAAACCTGGCATCTAGGGGTCTGTGAAATCTCCTGAACTTTAGGGAGACTTTGTGCAGACAAGGGTCCAGAGTTTTGTTTGCTTTTCTTGAGGTGGCTTTGCCACTCTGCGTGCATTAGAAGCCCTAGTCCAGAGGCTTCAGTGAAGGGGCTTACTTGTAAGAGTTTTACCCTCAGAATGCTCACATTGGACAAATGCTTCTTTGTAATCACCAACACTGAATAGAAGTGCTTAAAAAGCCAAAGAAAAATAAAAAACCAAGTCCCCTAGACCAGAACTGCCAACCCAGGCAAATGGGCTGAGCTCGGCACACCTCTGCCTGCTGACTTTCCTGTCCTGTAGTGATCCCTGGGAACTCCAAAGACAGGGACTGACAACAGGCAGACCTCGCAGGGCTCTGTTAAGCTCTGTTAGTCGGTTTCACACTGTCACCAGATAGGACCTCTTCCATCTCCTCTTGCAAAGCATGCGCAGAGAGAGGAACAGGGTCACAGAGGTGGAAGAGGGAGGCTAAGTCACCAGGGTTAGTTCACTTGATTCTCACAATAGCTCTGGAAAGTGGGCCTGTTGTCACCATGTACTTATAGAAACTGAGGCTTGGAATTGGAGAGTGACTCGTCACATACCAGAAAATGTGTTGGAGTGTGTTTGTGTCCATGTGTGCATATATGTGTATATGTGTATATTTGTTTAGGTGTGTATGTATGTGTGTATATTTTCATACATGTATGTATATGTGTGTTTTATTTGTGTACATCTATGTGGCTGTATATATTTATGCATGTATATTTATGTATGTGTATATTTGTATATGTGTGTATGTATGTGTGGATTTGTGCAAGTGTATGTGTGTATGTTATGTAAGTATGTATGTGTATATCTGTGTGTGGCATATATTCCTCTAAGTTTTACTATGTAGATTTTTAAAAGATAGCATATATTACTTAGGCATGATAGTGGGTTTTATTATGACAGTCTCCTAACACATACCATGTATTTTATCCCTATTCATCTCCTTTACCCTTTCTTGACACTTTGCCTCTCCTGCCGAGCCTTCCCCTCACCCCAGCTAGGCCCCATGATGTCACTTTCTTGTATTTTTTTTTTTATTTTATAAAAGGTGTTATTACAGGAGAGTGTGCACCTTATCAGTGCCACTGAAGACAATGTCTGCTCCTCTCCTGGAAACCGCAGACTGCTGGGCTTTTAGTTGTGATTTGCAGCTGGCCCACGTGGCTCTCACAGTGCTGATGGGGGCGCTCAGACCCTCAGGAGACACCACGTCCTCTGCTGGAGCTAGGAGCTGAGCATGCCGCCAAGGTGTTGACTGAGGTATTTGCCCCAGCTTCTGGGTTGAATTTCCTGCTGAAGAACAGTTTCTGAAAACCGATCACTCTCCTGTTTCTCATTTCCTGGTGACAGGATCTTATCTGGACACTCCCTGGCCCACACCCTGTTCTTCTCGGTCACTGGGCTGGGCAATTCACTGATGCAGAAGTCAACGTCTCCTCTTGGTTCCCTACCAGGCCTGTAGTCTGGCAGCTCTCCTGGACCCCTTCCCTGCACAACAACACAGGGCCACACCCGCAGAACAGTTTATCTGCACCAGACACTGGCTCTCTCTGCCTTCCCACCACACACCTGCTCCCCACCCCAATCCTTCTGTACGAGGGTGTCGTGGACACTTGAGAAATCACCAACCACTCAAATGTCATGCTTAGGTTCGTCTTTGGGGTTTGAGAGGGCTGGGGTCCCATAGATGTTTTATATTCCTAGCTAGAACAAGGTCCTCCACCCCTCCCTTTCTTCTTCACACTGACAAAGACTATGGCCAGGTTCTGTGCCACTTCTCCGTCTTCTCCAACCATTGTGGCCATCAGATCAGCCTCTGTCCACACTGGACAGTTCCTCGCTTGCCCATGACATGGTCCTCATCTCCTTCACTGCATTACTGAAGTCCGGATGCCCAGAATCCAGGCATGAAGTGCACAGCATGCTCACTGTTCTGTGGTCCCCACTGTCATGGCCACTGCAAACCTCTACACCTATCAAACAAGTGAACGCATGGCTGGGTCTTGGATCATAGCTGACAGGACTCTCCCAGCCACTCTCAAGCCTTTTCCTGCCATACTGAATACAGCCTCAGTTGGCTCTCGGATATTATTACATGCCGGATTTCACTTCCATTCCCATTCAGTACAACATGTTCATGCCCTTAAGTGCTTTATAGGCAGAAGCCTTCTTAACCCTCCCACTGATTTAGAGAGGTAGAGACCTAGGGAATGATTGACAGATACTCAACGCTCGAGCGGCTTCCAGAGACTTTGAGCCACGAAGGCCACCGTTCTCAAACTTCCTAATGCTGTGACTGTTTAATACTGTTCCTCCTGCTGTGGTGACCCCCAGCCATAACATTATTTTTGTTGCTACTTCATAACTGTGATTTTGCTACTGTTCTGAATCTGATGGACAGGTAGTCTTAGGTGACCTCTGTAAAGGGGTAGTTCAATTCCCAAAGGGGTTGAGAATCACTGTATTAAGTGGTGACACTGGGACACCATCCCAGGTAGGGTTAACTCAGATCTGAGGCACAGAACACAGCATTCTGTGGCGCAATCTGAGTTCTGTGCTGTGTCCAACCATAGGGTATTTGCAGATGAGATGCACCAGAGTCCCAGCGCCTCCTCCAAACTACAGTGGAGTCCAGTTAGGGCTCGAACCCTCCCACCCCCAGGTGTCAAACGTCTTTAATCAATAGGCTTTGTCTAGAGTTATAAAGTTGGCTTCCGATGACCCCGGATGCATAATTCTGTTTGGCTGCAACACATCCGTATGGCTGTCATGCCACATCCCATCATTAGGCCAAGAGGAAAAGTACCTCCAGCAAATTCCAGACTGATCTTCTGAGCCTGTTTTCTCAAGGAAAGAAGCTGGGTTATTAATGACCACTCTCCGGTGACATCCTTTTCTTTCTGGGAAGTTTCCCTTGGCTTCCTTTCCGTTCTGTCATTCATGACCTATGATTAATGACCCACTAGCTGTCAGGTTTAGAACCTTGGTCCCCACTTGTTCCAATCCCATTACCTTAGGCAGCTCTGCTGAGTCCAGCAGATGTAGAGCAAGAGAGAGAAACGGGAAGGTGTTTTTGAAGTATTTTTACACTAACCATTCCCTTGGGGAGAGCATCTGCTTTGCAACCACAAAGAGAGGCACCCCAGGGAGATGGGACAGGTAGATGAGCTGGCTATATTTGAAAGTGGCATTCCCAATACGAATACACTAAAAACTGTTAGAGCCTGTGGCATGAGACTATCTAAGGTCTCCAGATGTTTTGGGCGAGTCAGGGTTTGTACATCGACTGTCAGAGACCATAGTAGGTGTTAAAGATGAATCTTTTTAACATTAAATGCATAGCCAGTCTGGGATTGTACCCTGGGGCCTGCTGAGTGATGTGGGGCCTGGATCTCTTGGTCTTGCTTCTGAATTATTCAGAATCCAGTCCCACCTCTCTGCCCATGACTTTCTGAGGGAGCAGAGTGTTTGGGATGAGGAATTCCAGCGTACTCATAAGAACTCTGTCTGATATAAAGCCTCATTATGTCTTTCCTACCCTCACTGCGAGCTTTTGAGTTCTGCTGAGATCATTAAAGACTACTATTCCCTTTGCTGGTCTGTCTCTGCTGGTATTTTTGTCTGTCTCTCTTTCTCATCAATTTTCTACAAATTCAATAAGAGCTTTAAAGATTTTTTTGGAACCTCTCCACCCAAATCTGAGCATAACTTGATTTTTTTTTTTTTGTTTTTTTTTTTTTTTTTCCCTTTCTTTCTTGGAATTAAAGGGAATGGTCAAGTGACAACATCTAATACTGATTAGTCAGAAGTGGCTGCCTGTGATAAGGTGTGAAGGGAAAGGCTAGCAGACTTGTCCAGTTGATGCCCACTACTGGCCTATGTGAAGGGGGCAAGCAGTAGCTACTGAGCAACCTTGTCTCGGGAAGATTCACTCAATTATGGAGAACAGAGGCTGTGTGTGGGGCTATGGAATCGACCAGAGACAGGAGCAGCACTGATGGACCATGAGAGGATGCCATAGCCACTCCCCATGGTTATTCCTGACCCAGTTAATACATATGGAAAGCCTCATGGGAGTTCTATGCATCCAGCCACCCCTTGCCCGCCCCGCCCCTCTGCAGCTCAGCTTGATACTGCAGACTTATCCCTGAGCCATTTCACAGAGGATCCCAGTGCTGGTGAGAAGCACTTCAGAGCTTCCGTGGAACCTGAGGTAGGCTCTTGTCTGGGCTTAGGTCTGCTACCTAGTATCTGGCCACAGTCCTGCTCAGATGAGGCTCAGCCCAGGAAGTCTTGCCATGCAGAGACAGCCTAGTAATGCTAGCAACACATTCTTGCTCATGACTGCTAGGGTGACCTTGCCTTTGTTTCCCCATTTTCCATACAAATAGTATCCTCCCAGAACATTGCTGGGCTTTAGATCCTAGCGTCACTTGTGTTGACCGGACATGCTAGTTGTCAAGCTTCTACTTCACCCCACATTGTAATCCCTGTTGATACTGTAGTACCCGCTTCATGGAAACAAAGATGGCTGCCAAGAAACACTGTGCAGTCCTCTGATCTGTGCAGCTAGCCACAGGCAGCTCTGACATGATGATCTTCACAGTCAGAGCTCTGTCTTGGCCCCAGCACCACTGTTCCTGAGCCATCTTAATCCCCCATCTTTTCTGATGAGATGCCTGCCACCTTTATCACATCACTGGGGGCACAATGAGTCACCTTCCTGGCATGACCATGGCTTTGGGCTCTATTTATCTCCCAGGTTTCACAGGCTCTCTTTAGACGTCAGCTTTTCTGTTTCGATGCTCATTGGAACGGTGTCTCAGCCTCTGCGTGTGCTGTTTCCGGCTGGCCAGTCTCTCTCTCTGAGGGCCTCTGCATCCACTGATTTGTGCTGTGTCACGGTGGCCGCCAACGCACAGGCCGGGGAGTGGGGGGAGGAAGAGAAGAGTCAGGGCTGATCACTTCATCATTAGAACAGAACCGATTTCACACAGCCAGCTCTCAGGCTGCCTTGTGCCGCAGAACCCGTGACTTCTACCTTGGTATTAGGAACCTCTCTATATCCCTGGGATCTTGGCTGTGTGCAGGACACCTGGCCCCAGGCAGGGAAGCTGCAATAATCATCTATCATTCCATTTAACAATAATCTCATCCACAGTTTCAGCTTCAGTCCTGGCTGAAGTGGAGAAATGTCATTAGCATGCGAGAGTGTCTCCAACGTGATTAGGATCTCGGCTTTGAGTGTTCCCGAGAGATGCAGAGCCCTGAATGTCCCAGACTGAGCTTCTTATGCTAGGCATTCTGGCCCATTTACAGAGGAGCTTCTGACCCCTCTCAGGCCTGCAAGCAAACACACACACACACAATGGCACACACACACACAGCTTCTCTTGAATCAGCAGCTGTATATGATGCCAGGATAGTTTAACCCCACATAAAACACAGGTATGCTTATCGCTGTACAGAGGGAGAGGCACATCTGAAGAGCACATATTGGCGCCACCTTGGCTCGTGTGTGCTGTTACCACTGTGAGCACTGAAGCCCGTGTGACCTCTCATTTTAAAGCAGTGGTATTTAAAGTAAGGGCTGCACAGTGCAGCCGCCTGGGGAGCCCTTATACCGATCCCATGCCTGTCCAACACGCAGAGTCAAAGTCTGACATCAATGGATTAGCTTTGGGGACAGGTGTTTTTAATGTGCACAGTAAATTCAAACTATGGGTCTGAATGCCATCATCTGGGTGGTAGGTGGCATTTAGGAAGGTGAGCTTTTCTAAATAACTAATTATTCCTGGACTAAAATACCACGATCATCCCAGTGGCTTCTCACATGGTCTTGTGGCCAGAACTGTTCATTGTGCCCCGACAGGAAACAAGGAAGCCAGAAGCGGCCATTAACTTGAACATACTGCCCTTCCTTTGGCAGTTTTCACATGTTGCTCCAAGTAGTGGCTTGGTTCTCACTAAGGATCAAGTCACGAACTTTTATCAGAGAGAGAGAGAGAGAGAGAGAGAGAGAGAGAGGGAGGGAGGGAGGGAGGGAGGGAGGGAGGGAGGGAGGGAGGGAGAGAGAGAGGGAGGGAGAGAGAGAGAGAGAGAGAGGGAGAGAGAGAGAGAGAGAGAGAGAGAGAGAGAGAGAATCATGCCTAACACTGGGACCAAGTTTGTCTCCAGAATGTTGAAATGGCTGCCTGCCAGTTTAGTATTTTTCTGGATTCACAACTCCAGTTAAATGCTGTCAGAAAACAGATCTTTTATCCTGGCTGTTTGTAGTTGTGATTGGCTATGTTAGGACTCCCCAGTGCTACGGAGTATTGTTTTTAGATTTGCAGTTTTGGGGCTAGCAGGAAAGCTTGCCGGTCAATCATGAATTTAGATCTCATCACCTACGGTAGAAACCAGATGTTCCTAAAACCCCTGTAACTCCTGCTCCAGGAATCCTATGTCTCTTTCTGCCACTACATGGATGGTTTGCACCCCCATGTGTGCATACACCGACACACAAAAGAATAATCCACACACGTCGAATAAATTATTATACTGAGTGTGTCCTCCACTCAGAGCCAAGCCTGATGCTCTCATCTGATGCTCTTGAAGGACTGGTTTTGAAATAGATATTTTAAGGACTTCCCAGGTGATTTTAAAGTGCACTGTGAGTTGGAATTGTGAGTTTCAGTACCACCATCTGAGTGATGGGTAGTAATAGAGTTGGTGGTCTATTCTAAGTAAGTCGTTATTCTGATACTGAAGAGGATTACTCTCAGTGTGTGAGTGGGTGCCTGCAGAAGCCAGAAGAGGATGTTAGAGTCTCTGGGGTTGGAGTTATAAGTGGTTGTGAACCCCTGATGTGCATTCGAAGAACTGAATTCATGCTCTCTTTGGAAGTGCTCTTAGCTGCTGAACCATCTCTCCAGCCCAGAATGACTAAAGACAAAGCAAACAAAACAAAACAAAAAACCAAAATAACAATAAACCCACCAAATAAAACAAAACCCCTAAAACTGCAGCTTTGTCAATCACGGCTATGTTTTGTAGGGTTCTCTCTGTCTGTCTCTCTGTCTCTCTGTCTCTCTGTCTCTCTCTCTGATGATCTATTTATTTGTTCATATCAGTGGTTTCAAAACAGTTTTTAACAAAGAGAGAATGTTATATATTTATTTATTTCTACGCATTATTGCTTCAGGAATAAAAAAAAAAGAGTATTATAAATGAGCAGGTATGATTCTAACGCAATTAGGCATCATCACAAAGTTATGCCTTTCCTCAAGAAAATGTTTTATATCCATATTTATTAAAGTCTTTTTAAAAACGTTTCTCTTTAAATGGAAGCATTTTTACACAATTTCAAATCTATGTGTATACGAGCGGATCAATGGATACACTGCGTAGCCATAACACACACACCCAAATGTGAGACAACAACGTTACTGATATGTGACGCTGTTACAGCTGTTACTTGACTGAACTCTGATGGAGTTCTTCCAGGTACAAAGTTAAGCTTCCCGAGGACTGTAGTTTTGTTTTGTCCTCCCTCAGAATTCTGTAGCATTTGCTTCCGTGCTTTGCTGCATTGCCCACATGCTCCAGAGCAATGCTTAATCACGGTGAGAAGAGCTCTTCTTGACAGTCCTCCCTTAAAGGCAGCAGCCGCAATGTGCACGCAGTGAGTAGGTAGCGATGCCTTTACATTGAGAATGTGGTCGTGGGGTGACAGTTCACTGACCACATTCTCTAGTTGCACTACACACTGAACTTTATAAAAATAGCGGTTGACTTCTGTTGGTGATCCCTTTGTATCATATTTTTGTCCTGTTGATATGATTGAAATAATTTCTTCCATCACTATATTAGATTCTCAAGAAATTAAAAAAAAAAAAAAACAACAACAAAACAGAAATCTTTGGGTGCTGAGTATCTTTTGTAGATGAACTCTTAGTCAGGTGCATGGTACTTGTCTAACACCCTAGTATTCAAGAGACTAACGCAGGAAAAAAATGAAACTTGATGCTCTCGAGCTATAGAGTGAGACCTCATAACAAATAATAAAGAGACTTCTTTTTGGTATTTCAAATTATTTTGAGATTAAGAATCAATTAAAACACATTTGAACCCACTAAAGAGAAATGTATTATGTGTTTGTAATAGAAGTAGCACTGACTTTCTGTATGAGGTTTTCAAAGAGCCAAATATGATACACATACAGCATTTATACAGTCACAAATTTTGCTAAAACTCAGGTGAGCCAAAACAATCTTAATCAGTAAAAAGAACTTCTAAGGAAATCCCCATCCCTGACCTCAAGCTGTACTACAAAGCAATAGTGATAAAAACCACATGGTAGTGGTACAGAGACAGGCAGGTTGATCAGTGGAATAGAATTGAAGACCCAGAAATAAACCTACACACTTACGGTCACTTGATCTTTGACAAAGAAGCCAAGACCATCCAGTGGGAAAAAGAAAGCATCTTCAACAAATAGTGCTGGTCTAACTGTCAGTCAGTCTGCACATAAAAGAATTCAAACTGATTCACATTTATCAGCCTACACAAAGCTCAAGTCTAAGTGGATCAAGGAAGGACCTCAGCAGACTTCTTCCTAATTGACTTCCCAAATTTATTTTTGCTTTGCTCGATGACAGGTGTCTGCTCCACCACAATTATCCTCTCCTTTATTTGTGAGTTATAAACGTTGTCAAATGGGTCCTCTTAAGTAATGAGGCTTGGGTGTGCAGTTATCCCCATTTGCTGGAGACAGGTCTGGTTTGTTCCTTTGGTTGTAATGAAATCATTGCTTTTAAACATGTGCTAGAATGGACAGTGAATTGTATGGCCACCTTTTCCTTCGATAAATATACCTTCTGCACAGGGTATTAGGATGCTTATTGTACCAGTGAGCTGGCACCCAGTAGGTGTCCTATACATTAGCCAGGGTTATTTGTTGCACACACAAAAAATGGCATGAATTTAAAAATCCTTATGTAAGAAGAGTTCTTCTAGCAGGGAACCTTCCTCCTCCTCCACAGTGTAAGGTCCTGAGATTTTCTTACGGTATCAGAAAGCACATTGCTCCTCAGCCAGAGGCCAGACAGGGCTGGCAGCCACATTTCCTTAGAGTAGATGAGAAGGGAGTCCGGAAGGGGCTTCTGAAGGGACTTCTTGTTACTTCAGGATCTTAAAAAACACAATTGTGGGTTTCAGTCTAGGAGAAGAAGGTGGAAGGAAGGAGAGGGCAGGGAAAGGTCTAGAAGACAGGGCAGAAGCAGAAAGAAAACCAGGCAGTGTTGCAGGGAGTGGGGAAGAATGTGGCAGGTGGGTGGAAGAGGGCCAGATGGAAAGAACATGGAGAAAAGAAGATAGTGGTTTCCCCAGCACCAGGCTGTAGCCCTATGGTGGCTCTCACAAGCTATTTTGGAGGTGTTAATGTATTATCTATTTGGGGAAACTTTGCAGGTGCACCCACCTATCTGGAACGTCTCAGGCTTCAGCAGCCCGTGAATGCAGAGTAAGGTCACACTCTCTCGAGCTGCTCGAACTAAAATTAGAAAAAATATGCTCTTCTGCCTTCGCTCTTAGACAGCTCCCTGAAGAGCTGTGAGGATCAAGCCTGTCCTTGCCCCTCTCATGTTTTTATACCACAGAGCCCCCTTTCTTCTGCTTTGGACTAATGACCTCAGTGGGCCTCACCTTGCAAGACCAAGTGGCCCTGTACCAATTTCCCTGGTCTCAGGTGAGAAGCTCTCAGGCCCTAATTTTTACAAGATGTTATTGAGCAGTTGGAGAGAAGAGTAAGTTGAACAGCCCAGGAGCAGTTCGTCTGAAGGGTCTTCTCAAGCCTGGCCCCAGCTTCGCTCTGTCAATGTTTGTTCACCCTGATAGAGAACAGAGAGGAGACGATACGGAAGGACTCTATCCAAGTCTACTTTGGTGAACTAATGACTTTGCCAGGCTTACTTACAGACACGTGGGTGAGGGGATACTTCTGGGAGTGTGGGTGACCCCCAAAAGGCCACATCCATGGAAAGTCACCTTCCACTGCCCATATACTCTAGCACTTGCACACTTTGTGGCATGGTTATTTATGGCTGTGGGTGTGCAAAATGGAGTGAGTGTGGCTGGGACCTGAGATGAGGGCTGGAATCCCCTCCCCCACTGCTTGTCTGTGAGAATGTTAGGAAGCCTGATCTTTCGGGGTCTAAGGCAGTCGTTACGTCCACTTCAATTTCTTTGATAACAGAGTAGTGCTTTTATCAAATCTGGAAGATGGTATTCTACATCAGGCCCTCTCCCTTCTGTTTCTTGTCCACATAGCCCTCAAGAGGAAACAACTTTACCTCTTCCCACTCCCCTTCAGGGCCTATATTTGTCTCTTAAGGCTGAGTTTAACAAGTGACCACAAAAGCAGGTGGTTTCCAACAAGAGGAACGTATTTTTTCATCATTCTGAAGGTCAGAAGTTCAAACTCAAGAGGTTGTTATAGTGTCTTCCTCCCAGAGGCTCCAATGGAGAAACCAAGTCTGGCGTCTCTCCTAGCTTCTGGTGGCTGCTGACATGTCTTATGTCTCCCTATCCAAAAGGCATTTATTAGGTATTGGAATTGTTTTTGAAAATATAATGTAATTACTTTTCTCTCTTTTCCTTCCACCATATCTTCCCAAATACTCTATCCAATCTCTTTCAAATTCATGGCTTCTATTTTTACTAATTGTTATTACATGCATGTATATGCATGCACGCGCATGCACACACACACACACACACACACACACACACACACACACACACACCTAAATATAACCTTGGACTTTTTAAGGCTACATTTTAGCCCATTATAGTGTCTTTATTGTTTCCAGAATACCTTTTATTCTACACATTATCCAGTGAGTATGACCTTGTTCTGAATTCTGAGACTCAGCCAAATTTCTTCCAACATACCGAACTAATATCTGTCTGCGTTCCACAATTATTTCAAAGGTCAACTTGCAGCTATTGGTAGAGTGAACTAAATGAGCATTTGCTCTGTGACCAAGAAGAGAGTTGTGTGTGTGCGCCATATAATGATGAGCAGTAAATGCTGATGGAAGTGGCGTGTGTGTGTGTGTGTGTGTGTGTGTGTGTGTGTGTGTGTGTGTGTAAGAGAGGAGGGCTCTGATGCTCACATCTTAGATGTAGTCCTGCTGGCTCTGGAAGTGAAAAAAAAAAGAGGTACTGTCGATATCACTAGCCAATTACAGGAGGGGTGAGCTGCCCATGGCTGGAGCCCATTAAGGGTCAGGTGCTGGCAGATGGAATTAGAGTCAACCACAGCTGCTTCATAGCACAGGTTTTCCTCAGTTGTACCCTCTCAGCACTAATAATCTTGCAGTGGAGACTGAACACTGTGGGAGATAGGGGAGAATGAGTTCTGAGGGCCCAGCAGGGAATATCAGGGCCTGGAAGAGACTAATTTATTTCCACAGTGAGGAACCTGACGGTTGGCGTCTAAAGCCAGCGACTGTAAATTGAATTGTGTACAAGCTGAAGAGATGTTGCACCAGAAGGCACTGGGAGATGCTGGAAGGTGTGTACCTTGTTAATGGGGACAGAGCTCATGGCGCAGGGTCTATTTTGATTGGATGATAGAGGGATAGAGGTTGCTGACAATGAGGGGAGGAGGCACAAGGCATGGCCACCAGGGGGAACTGGACAACACACATTTTCTACAGAGAACACCAGGGGGAACAAAAGCCAAGGGGAAAGGATGGAGAGACCCTGTGGGTACCAATGTTTCCCTCCTCCTACCACAGCCGCAGCGTTTTGGGTGCCACGGGCTTTGCATGCTTGCTGGTGCAAAATGTCAACGTTCTGGGCAACTCATGTTAAAAACCAGAGAAAGCTCCCCTGCATATTGACACCTTCCTTCTGTTCACCAGTCAGAACGTGTGACAGGAACAGTTCCACAAGGAGTTCAGACACCAGCCTGGGCCGCTCCACCTCAGCACATCCCCTTTGTATCCATGTCTCTTGCTTACTTATTCATTGGGAGGGTGGGTGTGACAACCCAGCCCCCAAATAGTTTTAATCCCTCTCTCTCTCTCTCTTTCCCATATCTCCCTGTCCCCCCTCTCTCATCAGTTTGCTTGTGCTTGTACAGAAGTCAGAGGTTGACTTCTGGTATTGTTTCTCGGGAGCCACCTATCTTAATTTTTGAGGCAGAATCTTTCACTGTTACTTGGGATCATGGTTTTAAGCTGAGTTCTCAGACCTGAGAGCCCCAGGGACCTGCCTATCCCTACTTCACAAGCACTGGGATTATAATTAAATCTCCACAACTGGCTTTATAATGGATTCTGAGTAGTAAACTCATGTCTTCATGCTCATATGATAAGCACTGAGTTAACTCTTCAGTCCCCAACTGCAATAATGTCTTCTGTCGTGTTATATGTTGGCTGGGCAATTCTGCTTCAGGGTTTCTTAAGGGATGCAGTCAGATAGAAGCTGGAGCTATGTTCCCAGGCTGGGACCTTCATTTGTATGTCTCTGGACTGGGGAGACTCATATAGCTGGGGTTCTTCAGGCACTACTCTCCCCACATGGTCTCCAGATAGTGGCCCCTGACATGGCAGCTCAAGGGTTATAGTGTATTCCAAGTGAGCAGCAGAAACTATATCTTTCCAAATCCTGTTGTGGAAGCTCATGGGACAGATGGGGTGGCTGTAAACACTGTTAGGGTCACTTCCATCTCATCCTGTCCTTCAAGGCAACCAAGGATGCTCACCTAACCTTAGGAATGGGGTATGGATCACAGTCTCTACCTCTAGAGGAGGATGAGTTGCAAAACATTGGTGGATGTTTTCAAATCACTGTACTATGCAGTTAATTGAACCAATAATCCCCCTTCAGAGGATGGAAGATGCATAGATTATTCAACTGATTTTTCCAGGGGCCATTTTGGTACTTTCAGCTCTTTGGTAATAACATACTGTGTGACCCCTTTCTCTCTCTACTTTCTGCTCTTACTTTGGGAGGGGATGCCAAACATGAAGATTGCAAGATCAAAAAAGCCAGGGACTTTACAATCCATTCTCCAGTTTGCAAACCCCTTTGAAGCTGTGCTGAGAAGACTCTGACTCACCCTCCCACACCTTGTTGGTGTGTGCATGGACCTCGTGGGTGTCCGAAGCCTGAGTGGAACCTTTAATTTTTTTTCCCATTTTGCCTTTATGATGACTAATTGGAAATGATTTTGTTTGTACACAGATAGGTCTGGAGCTCCGTTCTCTTCAGGAAAGGCCCCTCTTCTGGGCAACTCTGAGGTGTCCTCAAGGAGCTGGGGACAAGACAAAGCAGGAAGGAAAGGAAGGAGCCGACATGGCTCTCTCTAAGTAGAAACATAAGCCCATGTTCCCTCCCAGGCGCTCACTTGGTCTTGTGACACCTTCACACTCCCATTGTTGTGGGGGGAAGCATTATAGAAGGTGTATGTTCATTGAAATGAGATCCTTTTGAGCTGCCTTTCTCTACTAAATATGGGACCACATATCTGGAGTTCTAATCTCCACTCTCTGCTAAACGTCCCCGTTCTCCTGACCAAGACTTAGAGAAGGTATAAAACTTCGGCAATATTTAGATGACTATCATTACAGTAAAACTCCCCTGGGACTAACTTGTCTAGATAGTTGCTTACGGAATTGATGTCCATTCACATATGAACATCACATATGGAGATTCAGTCATATATGGACTTTCAAAGGCACATGACACCCGAACATGGAAAGGGATGATACTTTCTACTTTAAGTTTTTTGCTGGGTTCATGGAAACCAATGCAATGCCAGGACTTGTTTTTCCTTTGTGAATTTGGAGTGATCCTAGTGGGAGTTGGCACTTAGTCACATTGTTCCACAAGAACATGGCACAGAAGACCCAGTCGTAAATTTGAGAACCACAAAACAAAATCTTTTTTTTTATAGTTGTCGTTTGCCTGGTGGGTGACTTTGGGCAGGCTCTTCTCTTTGATGCTTTTTAGAATCCCCACAAAAATCTGGTATACATGTACCACAGCTCTGGGATTTGGTGGTGGCGGTGAGGCATCTCGGAAGAGTTTTACTTCAGTATCTCATTGTCTTAAGATTGTTTCCCCTGACCTACTGCCATTTCCATATGGACAGGAAGGTTTGAGCATAGAGAAGTAAATACCGTATCCTTGGTGAATGCGTTTCTTAGCCCAGTCAACCATTACAACAAAACACCACACATCATGTGACTTATACATAAGAGTAATTTCTTTTCACAGTTCTAGGAGCCGGGAGCTCCGAGATTAGGGTGTTGGCCTCCTTCCTTATAGGCCGTGCATTTTGCTGTGTTTTTACCAGGGAGAAAGAACAAGATAGGTCTCTGGAGCCTCTTATGTAAGAAAAATAATGTAATCACGGCCCTACCCCCACATCACCTCCATCTTTTCTCCATAGAACTATCTTGAAAGTTAGGATTTCAATATGCAATTATGCAGTGGTCATATCTATTTAGAACTCACAGGTGTTTGACATGGGAGGGTTTTTTTTTTTCTTCTTAAGTTAGAATTGGAATGGGCAAAGGGATGGAGAATAGATTGCAGGGGCAGGAGGTATTACCTGTATCACCAATTGCTCCCATGTGGCTAGAGACTCAACATCATGCAAAGATGTTAATGGATGAGACAGGGAAGAGGGGCCAGTGGTTCTGCCTATATCTACTGAGTGTCAGTCAGGGGAGGCATGCATAAATAGTGGGGCCAGGTGAGCCACTGTGGCTTCCAGAGAAAAATGGAGAGAGGTAGGTCTACATAGAATCCTGACTGTCTCTATGAGTCAAAACTTAGAAATGGGTCTGAGTAGGAGGGTAGTTTTCATGGAGGCTTCTGGAAGGCAGCTTGTCAGTCTTAGCTTTGTTGCTTCCTTTAGGAGAACAGATCTAACTTGAACCGTGATGTCCCCCAGAGACAAGCCCTCTTGATGGCTACGTTTCGGACTGTCTCTGTTTACTTTTCATCACCTTGCATGAGATTGAGGTTTGTAGAGTGTGCTGGGTCAGGCTAACTCGGAAATTGCAAAGGCAGAGACAGTTTCCTGTGGATTATTGGAAGCTGGCTTGCTGGAGGGCACGGAGAAAGGGATGTTTGATTGGTGTTTTCTTCAGATTCTAAGGGTGTTGAAACCGGGTTCTGTATCCACCAAACCAAACTTAACAGCCCTCCGCTCACTAGCTGGGAAGTTGTTCTACTCACTCATACTCACCAATGCTGAGCTTCCACAAACACAGTTTCTGCTCTGCACTTTCGAGGCAGCGATGAGCAAACAGACAAAACTCTCTTAGCCGGGGAGACAGAGTAAACTAAGGGCTGAGTGGTGCGCAGTGTGATCTACGCCCTCTCTAGACCAGAGCGTTCAGAGGAGAGGCCATTCCTCTTTCCTCAGCTGGTCAGACCCTTCCCATCTATCTGCCTCTCAGCCCTGCTGCTCACCTGCCACGTTGCCTTATGAGTCCTGTTGCTTCTAAACACAGGTAGCTTCTCGGTCTCTAGGCTCTTGATTTAGTTGCAAACCGGGTTTCTAAAACCATTCTGATGACACCATTTTCCCCTCCTTTTTCTTTTATCCTTAAAGTTTTTGACTTAGTATGAAACCAGAACCAGAAGCTGGGTTGGGTTAAAGAATTCTGGCTCCATTTCTAAGCCTCTGTTGACTCCTTTACACCCCTAGTCTGATAGCATCAGTTTCAGTCCATAGCCCAGTGCATGCTTAGCCAGTGTTTTCTGATCAAAGCCCAGATTAGCATGTGGGCTTCAGCGGGAGTCAGTTCAGGATCCTTAGGGTCTAGTGACACTCAGGGAAGGGGAGTAGCTTCCTTGATTCTGATGCCTCCAGCCCTTGAGGTTAAGCACAGTCAGGCTGAGAACAGCCTGACCCAGATGCTAGTCCAGGTTCACAGCAGTTCCCCGGGGCAGGCAGGCCCAGGGGCTCCTCATCATACCTCAGAGCATGTTCATCAGGTTTGAGGCCTGCTCTGGGTGTTACCTCCCCCTGCCCCCCATTGCCAGTGGATGCTATCCAAGGGCTGAGCTGTGTGATCCTGCAGGTGGATGAGCAGGGCCTCAGCCACAGTTCAGCTCAAAGATGCCAAAGCAAACACTGGGTGTCTCAACTGGTTGCATTCCTGAGCTCATTAAATGGGATGAGCTGAGCTCAGCTAGATGGAAGAGAGGGAGGAGCCTGATGGTCAGAGAACCAGGATACAGGAGCCAGGCAGTGGCACCTGCTAGAAGGGGCTCAGTGCTGGGTCATTTCTGTCCCTTTGCCTGTCCCGATCCAGTCCCTTCTATAACTTAATGTGCCTCAAACATGGTGCAAGCTTTGGGATTTTTTTTTTTCCCGATGAGGGAATTTTTGACACTGCTCAGAAGGAACTCAATGGCAGGCAAGCAGACAGGCTTGGGTGGAGGCAGTCAGGCGACAGGAAAGGATTATGTGAGATGCAAGCTAATGTGACAGGCTGCCCAGCCGAGAACTGGCAGGCTGGGACTTCATAACCTGAGTATCGTCAGGCTATGCCAAAGGAAGAGAAAGTGCCTTGGAGATCTTCAGGGTCACTTTTCAGACAAGGTGTTCATGAAAGATGAGCCAGGCATGACTTAGAACCTTGGTAATTGTTTTGCTTAACCTTCACGCTAGATCCATGGTTAGGCTGTTCTTCAATGTGGGGCTAATCGGAACAGAAAATGCATTTTATGGCATGTGTGACTTGTGATGTTTGTGGGAGTCAGATACTATACTAATTCACTGCTTTATGCACTGACAGAGTGGATGATGGAGAGAATCAAATGGAAGTGCACATAGGTTCTGATTCTGAGGAGCTATGAAGCCTTGGGAAACTTCCCTGACCTCTCTCGGTCTGTTTCCTACTGTGTATCGAGGACAGGGCTATCCTGAGACAATCAGGCTTCTGGAAAGTAATTTGCATCAGATGTGGGAACATTTAGGTCAAGTATTACTTTGGCCTTAGTGTATTTGCAGTGCGTTTTAGTGAAAAATCACAAAGATGTATATGGAGGGCTGGAGGAGAACACACTTCTGGAACCAGAGGATGAGTGAACCAATGAGAAGGGACCAGGTGAGGCAAGTGGCCAGCTGTTGTGAAAGGTATCTAGGTTTACCTGGCTGCTGTTCATGTGTTGGTGGTATTTCTAGGAACAGAAGCCTAAAGACAATGAACTTGGCCATAATCAGAAGATAGCCACACATTGCCTGGTCATGTAGCCCTGGAAAGAGAGTTGGAATGAGTTTGGAAGGAGTGTTGGGGACAAGCTCGGTGGCAGAGAGATATGAGTGACAAGCAATAGGGCTGCACTAACCTGGGCCCTATCAGTGTCTTGGGATGGGCTCATGCATGGATTTTGTCTCTCTGATAAGAACAGGACCCGGTTAGCTACACCTTCCTCAGCCGTAGAGACTGAATTCTTCCCTCTGTGTTCAATACTTACAGACACTCTTTGGTGTCTGTCAGCTGGATTACATCAAATGAGAAGGAATTCAGTAGGATGACTATAAGAAATATACATGTTAAACAACTTAATTTAGATACTGAAATGTGAGCTCTCTCTTTCTCTCTCTTTCTCTCTCTCTCTCTCTCTCTCTCTCTCTCTCTCTCTCTCTGTGTGTGTGTGTGTGTGTATGTGTTTATGAAGAGCAAAGACAAGAGGGACCTTTGCAATGAACTCCTACCTGCTAAGGCATTCCCTTTCAGTCATGGAGGTAAAGTAGGAGTCATCTTTGAAGATACTCTTGGAGTTTTGAATACTTGTGAGTGTTCATGTATTTAGTGAGGCTCCTCCAGGGTCGTGGCAAAAAAAAAAAAAAAACTGTGGGAGCCTCAAAGAGACAGGAAAACTTTTCCTAGAAGAAGAGGTGAACCTCTGTGTTTTCTCACAGTTTGGGTTTCTGACAGGTGGTCAGAGGGCCCTGTAGCCTGACATCTTCCAGTCAGACAACTGCTTTCCCCACTCCTGCCACCTTCCTTCCTCCTTTCTGCAACTGGTTCATTCTATGCTCTGATCAAGTATGAGATTCAGATCTGCATCCTTCAGAGCTGACCATACTTTAACCCTGGCTCTGCTTTCTCATCTGGAAGAAAAGGTATTAGCACTGCTCAGACCCAGCTTCTCCCAGAGGCTGTCTTTAGGGGTTTGGGGGTGGGTTGTAATTCAGATTTCTCCTGTCTTTGACTGTTCTAGACTCCTTCTTGCACACCAAAGCACTAATTTCTTCAAGTCCCAGGGCTGCCTTTGATTGTTTTCAGGACAGAGATCTCAATCCCACATCTCTCATCGGAACTTCTTTCCTTTAAGTTAGAGGGTGGGAACTCTATTATTTCTTGGTCCTGCATAGGAAGCTGCCCACAATAGATGCGTATTTATTCTTCCTGTACAGATGGCAAACAGGGCCAAGTCTCATTCACATGACTGGCCTAGTGTGAACATCGTTCAAAGCACCATAGTTTTTAGAACATTTGCTAAAGTCGTGTGGTAGGTCCTGTGTCAAGGCTACTGTCTATAGAGGAATCATCTTACTAATGTCAGCTGTGTCTCTGTTAAATTCTCTGCGCTGAGTGCTTTTGGCCGTTTGTATGGAATGAGCTTCTCATTTTCCGGTGGGTTTGGGTTGTCACAGGTGTGTCACAGATATGCCAAATGAGATGGTGAGAAGTCATAGAACCTCACAGAGCCCATGGATGGTTTAGATCCAGGCCAATTGAAGCACAAAGACCTCGGTAAGTCTGAACCTTATACAGGGCATTGCAACCCCCAAGTCAACTTCTGGCATAGCCTTTAGAACACCTCACTCTTTAGAACAGGAAATTTGGAAAGTTTCAGAGACCCGTTGAAAGTGATTGAGCCTAGAATTTGAACTTGGTGGTTTCGATTGGTTTTCCTATGAGATTCTCACACAATCTTGGGACTTAGTCATCTGTGTCTGCAAGTTCCATGTTTATAGCTTAAATTATGGGGGAGGGTGGAAATTTGGAGATAAATCATCTATGAACTGAATGTGTGTAGATATATTTTTTTTCTTGTCAGCTGTTAAGCTGTTCAGTATAATAATCTGTTTTATTTATTTATTTATTTATTTATTTATTTATTTATTTATTTAATTTATTATTCACTTTCATCCCAATCACAGCCCCTCCCACCTCTCCTCACAGCCCCACCCTCACAAATCCCTCCTCCTGTTACTCTCTCCCTTCTCCTTTGAAAAGAGGAGGTTCCACCTGGGCATCACCCTGTCCTGGGACATCAAGTTGAAGCAGAACTAAGCACTTCCTCTTCCACTGAGGCCTGACCAGGAAGTCTAGCTAGGGGAGGGGATCCAGTGGCAGGTAACAGAGTCAGAGACAGGCCCCGCTCTGAGTAGAGGACCCGCATGAAGACCAACTTGCACATCTGCTTCAAACGTTTAGGGGGCCTAGGTCCAGCATCTCCATTCATGCTCTTGGGTTGGTGGTGCAGTCTCTGTGAGCCCCCATGGGCCCGGGTTAGTTGACTCTGTGGTTCTTATTATTTTTAATTATGTGTATGAGTGTATATCTGCATGTGGGTATATGCACAGGCATACAGGTGCCCACGGACTCCCTGACACTGTAGTTACGGATGACTGTGAGGTGCCAGTAGGTGCTGGAAGAACACCAGGTGTTCTTAATGCTGAACCATCTCTCTATTGCCAAATACAGTGTATTTATTTACATCGTCAAACATTGTGTTAGATATTAAAAGTTCTATAGAGATTATTTATGCACACAGAGGATATGAATTTTATGTATTTTCACATATATGAAAATTATGTGAAAAACACTACACCGTTTGGTATAAGAGAGTTGGGTATCTGCAGATTTTGGGTTTCTCAGGGCTCCTAGAACCAATTCCTCATAGGTACCAAAGGGTCAACTGAACACGATTTCATGGGCGTAGAAACTGAAGCTCAAGCTGATGTCACACTTCTCAGTCACCCATAAATCAAGAAACGTTCAGCAGACACGATAAAGTTGTGCCTTCCCCACGACACACCAATTCATTGTTCAACTCGGGAGCATTTCCCCCTTGATTTCATAGCGGAAAACGGAGTGGTGTCAAGGTCTCAGTGGTGGCAGCTGTTCCGACTCCTTTTGCTTTGCAGAGGTTCTGTGTCTGAATCGGTATGGAACGTGAAAAGTGTTAGCAGAAAGAACCTGACACCACGGGACCGTGAGATGGTTGCATGAGCACCCACTGGCCGTTAGACCCGAACTCCACCCTGGCATAATTTCCCCCAAGGCTGTGCAGCGAGGCCGACACGTCCAGACAGAGTGGATTTGCTGTTGATGGGCCCTGGACTGAGGCCAGCCTCTCTGGAGGACCAATCCTGGCAGGAGGAGGAGACTTCCTGTAGGGACTTTATGAATGGCATGTGCGTGTTGGCTTAGCAGAAGACCTTGGGAGGAGCAGGACTCACCAGGCCCCCGGCCTCAGACCTGCAGGAGCCCTCTGGTTAAAAAAAAAAAAAATCTTTGCCCACTTACATCACACTAATTTTTAAGCTGAAGATCCATTTTTTTTTATAACTTTCAGTGGAAAATTATATATTTAAAAAAGAAATCGAAGAATCCACTACTTCCCAGAGCTGTCTGGAGTTTCTGTTTCTGGCCCCTGGAAGCAGAGGCACCTCTCAACTTGTCAGAAGGAGAGACTGGGAGTGGCCAGGTCAGAGCAGAACAGCCAGGCAGGTGGGTGCTGAAGACTGGGTGGGCTGTGAGGATGGGCGGGTGGGAAATCCGGTGTCAGCTTTCATCTGCCGGGGAGAGCATCATCAGAGGTTTTCTGTCTGCCGATCACATTTCCTTATCACTTTTCCAGCCAGCTTTGTGAGTCTAAATGTTGGACGGAGAACTGATAAGGGTAGGTGACTGGCGCTCCCTGCCTTTGGAAGCCTTTGGCTCACCTGCGCCTTCTTTCCTTCTTGTTGGAAAAAGCCTGATGCTACCCTTGGATGCTCTGGGGTCCCGCAGGACTTGAGGAAGAGGTCTCCCGGGAATGGCAGCAAGACTAGTCTGAGCTTCCTGCCTGAGGATGCTTGGGATAGACTTGGTGAAGTTTTTATTTTGCTTATTCAAAAAGTACTTTTTGTACCTGGGCTTAGGGTCTCCTCTAGGAGGGCAGTGGGTGGGGGATTGGAGTTGGGGATCCCTTACTTTGAGACTATTAAAATAGATATCTGGGCGGTGAGTGAAAAGGCCATGGAACTGTGGAATGTTATGGGTCCCCCCCCCCCTTTTTTTAAGGGTAAGAACAGGAATTTGTGATTTAAGTCAAAGTTGTATCCTAGAAATTGTTTTAACAAATGACAGATAACTCACTAAACTCTTCTGTTTTTTTTCAGTTTGTAGGACACGCACTAAGGGACATCACAGCAACGACCAGACACATTCTTTCGTATTAAAGATGGCTGTTCATTAGGCTGTTGATTCAGACTGATTCTTTAAATATCATAAACTACCAAATGAAATCCAATACATTTCTGCAGATGGGCAAATAGTAGTAATTAATGACGTATGCATGAGTCTAACTCCGCCTGTATGAACGAAGTCAGGCCACAGGTAAAAATTCCCGTATCCTTCCATATACTGGATCAATAATTAAAAATTAACAAGCCATGCTTTGTAGCTCAATGGAAAGGGTTTTTTTTTTTTTTTTTTTTTTGGTTACAATTAACTGCTACATTTTCCTTTTGTAAAAAATACAGTTTTAAAATTAAGATTGTACATGAAAACAAGTTTGTTTTGCTTTTTGAGATAGGGTCTTACTGTATAAGCTAAGTAGGCCTCCAACTCATGATCCTCTGGCCTCTTCCCATGAATGCTGGGATTAAAAGCATGCACCACCATGCTAGCAAAACAGTTGTAGTTACATATATATGTAAGCATATATATGTGTACACACACACACACACACACACACACACCACACAAATGATATGTGTGCATGTCCATGGGTGTGTGTGGGGAGATTAGAGGAGGATATCAGGTGCCTGCTCTGTTACTTTCTGCCTTATTTCCTTGAGACAGGTTCTTTCACTGAACCAGACCCTGCCATTTTAGCAACACTGGCTGGCCAGCAAGGTCTAAGGGTCCTCCTGCCTTCCCCATTCCATAGCCCGTGCAGGCAGGTATGAGTAAAGCCTGGGTTTGTATGTGGGTCCTGGGGATCTGATCTCTGGCCCATATGTTTGTGCAGCGAATGCTCCTACTGAAAAATGGGGTCTCAACTGTAGCTGCTTCTTGCTGTAACCTGGTGGTTCTGAATGCTTCAAACTTACAGTCAGTCACACCAGAACTTCTGCGGGTGTAGCTTGGCTAAGCACAAATGCAAAGGAATGTCCAGAAGGCATTTGGTGTCCCACTGATGGGGCTCCTGGCTCCAATGCAGTAGTAAACAAGCTTGGCTCTCGGCTGCTGTGATGTGTGCCTCATCCTCACGGATTTCGCTTTGATTGATGTGGATGTGGCCTCGGCTTCGCAGCTGGGCAGCATTTTCTCACGGACATCTCAGACTGGCGAGTACCGCTGCAAGGTCAGCTGATGCTCTGGGAGTTTGGGGGGCTACTTTCACGCCCCGGATGGCTGCTCAGTGCCTGCCTTGTTCCTCCTTATGTAAACTGGATCTTAGGGACAGTGAGTGAAGTGGCTGTCTCTTCAAGGTCCTGCCTTCTCTTGGAGTTTCTTGAGTGCTCTCATGAGGTTTCGGTTACCAGAGAAAACTCAGGACCTGGTGCTTGGATCTCAGTAGAGGGGACGGAGCACCTTAAGTGACTATAGAAGATATGTCAGAGCAGCTTAGAGGACAAAGTACAGACAGAGACTCTGTGGTTCCCCCACCCCGGTCCCTGACCCCGACCCCTCCAGAGGCCAGGTTGGCTGACAGTGGCTGTATAGAAGGTTTGTCGAGAAGTTCCTACCCTCCCTTGTCACATCTGATTCTTCAGGGATGTGAGAGTTTCCTGGTGAGACCCTGCTGGGCTCCAAATCATAACATAACAGAATATGACATACTTCCTGATAACTCCATTTTTATACAGACTGTTCCCATGGGGGGGGGGTTGGTCCAAAGACATACACATGAAAAGACATAAACAGAGCTTGCTTGTCCTTGGGAAGATAAAATATTAGTGATTAAGAGTAGATGTCCCGTTTATTTAGGGCTTACTAGGAACATCTGTGAGCAAAACTCCCTTCCATTTAATTGTTAATTAACTCATTTAATCATGACTCCTGTGTCCTGAGCTTAGCATTACTGCTATCATTTCTAGATTATAGTTGGGATACTAGAACTCAAAGTGGGTTACTGACACGGAACACGTCACATAGAGGATGGAGTTCATATTCAAACCCAGGACATATGGCTGGTAAGTGCAAAGGTTCAAATGGGACCTACTTTCCTGGGATATGACTCAAACACCCAGATAGAGGTTGGCTGAACGCAGTGGTGTTGTTGACTGTATTCATCCCTGAATCCCAAGACTCTGGTACGTCGGGCTTGGCATATGATGGGCTCACACTCAGAGTCTGTAGAATAGAAGCTTCTCGGTGGAGATGTGCAAAAATGCATTGTCTGCTCTTATAGCCTCCAGCCTCAGCCACGCACAGCCTCTCAGAGATGCAAGCCTAGGAATGACCTTCCCAGGAAGAGGAAGAGAGGGCCTTTTGTAGATGCGTGTCAACACCTGACTGGCTTCTTTGAGTGTGCTCACCTTTTCTCCCCAGGCTTTGAGTCAAAGCCATGTAGGACTTCCTGGCCATGTTCTATCTACCATGCAAGGCTCCTCAGACAAAAGAGTTTTAACTCAGATTTGGGCAGGAGCAGATCCAGGGCTATGCCCAACCTTGGGTCTCCCATTGTGGCCCTGATAACTCTCTACCAGTCCTTACTAGGCAGGGTGAGAGAGAGGGGAAGCCTGTATGATCCAATATCTATAGAAACCAGCCAGGCATGCAGGCACCCCTTCAGGCTGTATCATGATTGCTCATGAAAAGAAGGCTTACTTCTGGCTGGAAATCCCCGAGGCAGCGGATTTTGGTTCAAGCCATCAATCCCAGGGACATCAGGGGAATGCAGGCTTGTCTGCAGAGCAGAAAAGCTGCACTGAGTTAAACACAGACGTTCGCAGGAATCTCGGGGCTTTCTCAGGGCTCAGGCAGGTGGCTCTAATATTAAATTTCAGCAAAAGAATGTCTTCATGTTTATGGATGGCGGAAGAAACAAGAGCTTATGAAAAAAATGAGAGACAGTGGAGCCAGGATCAGCCAGTCCCCATCACATAGAAGAAGAGAGGTCCAAGCTGCCCAGGGGCCTTTCAGCCTTGGGTAATCTCTAAGTGAATTTGCTTTGCTGAAGTGTGGGTGTGGGTCGCTGTCATCTGTCTCTGCTAAGTAGCTGGTTTATTTTCTATAGTTCTACAAGGCCAGGGCTTCTTCATTTTTTAAACTTTAAATATTACATCAAATTACTTGATTATTTGATGTATGTGTATACTTGTGGGGGTCAGATGGTAACATTTGGGAGTCAGTTTTCTCCTTCAAGTATGTAGGTCTTAGACATAAAACTCAGGATATCAAAGTCGGGCAAGCGCCTTTACGCATTGGCCCAACTTGCTAGCCCAAGACCAGAAATTTTGATGACCAGAAAGATTATCACAATGACAATAGGATTTGCCTCTCCCTAGTCAGCACTCTGGCAGCAGGAACGCATTTGATTTTTGCAACAACTGAAGGCACCAACCATTATTCCCATTAAGTGAACCAGAAAACAACTGGCCCAGATATAATCTACCAGGCCTGCTCAAGAGGCAAAGAAAAAACCCAAAACCCAGCTCTTACTCCAGTCTCCAAAGGCTCACAGAGAACTCCAAATCCATGAAACATAAGCCCACAAGACTGGGGCTTTGTGCAGGAATTGCTCTCAGAAGAGTTGTACACACGAACAGGTTTAATCCTTTTAAAACGGCACCAGGAATATACAATTAATTATCAGTTGTTCCTTGTTACCTTTGTGGAAACAGGGGAAGGGCTTTTAGGGATGTGGGCTACCAGATGGCTGGTGGCAGTGTTGGGACTATTTTAGAATCTCATGTTCTTAGCACTTGGCCACTGCTCCCCTTTAAGAAGGTAACTGTTATTTGGTTCCTCAACTGTGCCTGGTCCCACTTCATCCAATCTTCACAACTGTTTATGTAGCAAATCCAAGAGTCCCTAAGAGACATATTATACATAGTGTGGTGGGTGGAAATTTGAACCCAGGTCCTTCTTATTCCAGAGTATGGGCCATTGTTTCCCACTGTCCATGTGACCCAGGTGTACTGGGTACAGATGTCATGGGTTACAGGTCCCTGTGGGGGTTTCTGGAATAGGATGATTTGGTCCAAGCATTTCCGTGGGAGGATGGCATAGGGCTGGAGGTGTGGAGGGAAAATGGGGCCCTGTCAATCCCTGCTTTAGGGCTCGGTGGGGATACATGTAAGGAAAGTAGTTTAAGGTAACAAGAGAGAAGATGAAAGGACAAGGCATGTGACAATGATTAATTGGAAGACATGGAACTCACACTGTATTACATTCATTCTATACAGAGGCCAACGAGGGCATCACAGTCTAAATGTGAAAGTAGCCAAGTTCTCCAGGTCTGGAGTCACTAGAAGGTTCATGGCTCCACACTTCCTAGAGACTTAGGCTTAGTTAACTCTGCCGGCACCATCTAAAATTCTAAAGACATTAAAAAAAAGGAATCTGGCATTTTCCCTTTGTTCTGGACCCCAGAAGTGATGTAGCCAGCCCTTCCTCTGAGAGAGGAATGCTAAGAAGACCTTCCGTTAGAGTCAGCTGTGGTTTCCTTCTGTCAAAGGAACTGCATCCAGGCTGGCTGCATGGGTAGAGGCTGAGGCCAGAGTGTGGGAAAAAGTCACAGAAGCATGTGACGGTGATGAAGGACTTCGGGTCTGACAGCAAGTCATTTTTGTGTTGCTGCAGCCGAGCACAGGTGACTTGGGGTGAATGAGCCACAGAGGAGATGTGCAGGGAATCGATGTGGTATGTGTGTGTTACTGTGCGAGCCATGTGCTCTCAGAATGTCACTGTCACAGTCTTGGCCCTTTGCCTTTGCTCTTGTCCCCGCATGCTTCTTTCTAACTGTTATTTGTATCTGATGCCTCACTTTTGTAATTTAGGGAGGGGACATTGGCATTGGAAGCACTCCCCCAGCCAAGGGTGAAGACAAAACTATTTTAAGTCTGAAAATAGAGCATCATTGCATAGACAATGTATAGCTGAACATTAACAACAATGTAAAGGATGCAAATATGTGTGGAAGGAAACAAAATCACAAGTATAGGCTTGATTTGTAGCCGCACTGTAGGCTAAAGACCTAGGCGCTGGGTCGAGAGCCCAGTGGTCATGTGCTTCCTGCATAAATGTGAGGGTCAGATTTCATTTTCCCAGAGTCCACCTAAATGTCGGGTGGGCCTGGCACCCTGCCTGCACTTGCAGTCTCAGAGGACAGGAAAACCCCACGAATGTCCTGGGGGAGCTCTAGGTTTGATTTAGGGTCTGTTTCACTTAATTAAGTGGAAAAATACTGGAAGATGATTCCTGACAGCCACCTTGTGTCTCCATATGCATTCATATATGTACACTTCTACATTACCACACATACACACACACACACACACACACACACACACACACACACTCATGTGCAAACAAACATGCACACCACATACATGGGGGTGAAAAAAGAGAAAATAAAATATTTAAATATTTAAGGGAAGAACATAGTAACATAGTGTAAAATATTGGCCAGACACATCGAAGCTTTGGGTCTGGCAAGACAGTTGAGCATCCAAGGACCTGTGCCACTAAACTTGGTGGACTTGAGTTCTAGCTCCTGGTCTCAGATAATGGAAGGAAAGAAATGACTCCCACAAGTTGTCCTCTTCACTGACACTGTGACACGTGAGTGTCTGCCCCTCTCCAGGCAACAAACAAACACATGTAATTTAGAATACTTTAACCTTTAAAGTAATAATCTTGGGATAGGCTTGGCTTACTTATTGAGGGAGGGCATACTTAATAATCACAAAGAAAAGATTACTAACCGCAGTTACTATAGAAATTCCTAGTTAGCTTGGGAGGCAACATAAAGATGGATGACGGGTGGTGGGCAGAGATACATACGAAACCCCTCATACTCTAGGAACTGTCTATTCTGGATCGTGAGTGCCACCATCACCAGCCACAATGATCTACTGACATGTGAAGCTAGGCTGCTGTGTCAAGAGAAATGAATTTGACGTTTTATTTAAGTTCAGTTAATTAGATGCAGATAGCTGCATTGTGGCTAGTGACCGCTATACTAGCCAGCACAACCCTTGTAGAATATTCCTGAAACCCATATACCCAGCCAAGTACAGTCACACAAACAAACCACTCTAAAGGGTAGGCCCCATGCCCAGCAGTAGATTGCCACACCAAACAAATCTTACAGGTCCTTTGAACCATATGATGACTTTCGGTTTTGTATTTTTATGGGATTCCTGTATGCTCATGGGTGTGTCTCTGTGCCTATATGGTTTTCTTGGGCATTTTAAGAAAAGCTCCTTGTCTTCTGTTTGTTTTGTCCAATTCTGATTTTTTTTGTTTTATTTTATTGTTATTTAAGTGCCTGCTTGTTTTCTAACAAGAGGAGAAAAGCTGCGTATGCAGATGGGAGGGTAGTTAGTAAGGAACTGGGAGGAAGAGGAAAACTATAATCAGAATATATTGTATAAAAATGTATTTTCAGTAAAGGACAGTCACACACATTGATGATAAAAACGACTAATAGCCAAGACAGAAAGATGAATGAAGTATACAAGATGGAAATTTATAGAAAAAGAATACAGACAGAAAAATAAATATTTGCCTAAGTGTAGCAGAATTTTCTCCTAATTGATTAAATAATAAGGATGACAAGAACCCAATCACTGGATGAGAAGGAGGTGGGCCTTCCTGTCTGGTCTGAGAGAGGAAGAGGGAAGGTAGGAGGGAGGGACTTCCTTTTGGAAGGTGGGAGCAAGGCTGACAAGATAAAGGCTGGGGGCTTAGTTCAGGTAGTGGAATCCACCAGGAAGAGGATGATAGATTCAGTGCCTGGCAATTGTGTCATTCATGATTCTAAACTAAGATTGTCTGCTGTTTTCCATTTGCTGTGATTCAATTGAGCTCCAGGGAAAGGTAGTGGAGCCTTGGGTTGGGGAGAGTGTGCTCCCAACCAACTGTGGAAATTTGGGTGTGCTGAGCAGGTTTGGCAACAGCCAGCCAGCCCAGGGAGGAGAGATGATTTCTGAGCTCTGGAGAGGCAGAGCCAGAGCCAGCACTGGTGGAAGAGGTGCTGACAGGGGAAACATGTGGCTTTGGTAGTGGGCTGGGAACGTACCGAGATCACTGGCCAGTGCCTACCCGGCGATAACATGGATTTTTTTTTTTTATATTACATGCAATACCTAAGGACATTTGTTAAAGGTATGGAGAAATGTCACATCCTCTATCACTGATAGGAATATAGATTACCATGGACCTTGTGAGAAATTCTCTGTTGTGACTAAAATCGTGCACAATTCTGGTACAGCTCACCTTCCTTTTCACTTAGGATGCATTTTTAAAACAGGAATTTCTAATTCACACTCATGCGTGTGTCTGTGTGAGTATAGTCACGTGTGTGCAGGTACACTCGAAGGCTAGAAGAGGATGCTGGGTCCCCTACAACTAAGTGACAGGCAGCTGTGGTCTACCTGATGTGGGGCACTGGGAATAGAGCTTGGGTCCTCAGGAAGGGCAGCGAGTGCTCTTAATTGCTGAGCCGTCTCTCCAGCCCCTAAGAACGCATCTTGTATTAACAGAAAGGGCCTAAGGGCAGATGTACCAAACATCCTGCCACTGTCAATCAGAGTCCAGCACTGGGACCATCCACGAGATGTCCGGAGGACATACTGATGGTTTGATTTCATTTTACTTTATTTTTGGAAATCTCTCACTTGTGTACAATACGTCATGGTAATACCCATCTCCCTTAACCCCCCCTCCCCCTTTCCCTGCGGGCTCCTTCTTTCTACCCAGTGCTTCTCTTAGATGTCTTTAACATTGCTTTTGCTACACTGGAGCTTGAACTGAGAGCCAAACCTTGGTTTACTTTTAGTTTTGAGTTTCACAGGCTGGCCTTGAACTCACGCTGGAACTCTGAAAAGCCTTCTGTTTGCCATCCTCAGGTCTCAGCATCCAGAGAAGCTGGAATTACAGGCGTCTGCCATCATAAGTAGTAGGTTTCAGTGTGATGTTTCGTTTTCGTAATAAGTGTCATATACTTTGCATCCCTATTGCCTCCCCTGTGCCCTTGCCTCTGGTCAGCCCTCTCCATCCACCAAGTACTCCTCTCTTTTGCTTTATTCTACATATACTTTATTACTGTCGTGTCCCCCCCCCCAGGCGTCTTCCTTCCCACTCATGCTCATACAGAGTATAAGTCTAGATTTCACATATGCGAATTTGCGGTATCCGTCTTTCGGAGCCTGGCTTACTTTCATTAACATGATAATCTCCAGTTCCATCTGTTTCTCACAAATGTCTTAATTCCATTGTTTAATTTACATCCAAATGAGACTCCACTGTACATATGTACAACATTAAAAATACATTTTTAGCTTTCTTTACAAGGATTAAATCACCCCAAGTGGGCTGCTGGGTTTAAAGTGTAGGGATTTTTAAGGATGTTTAATAAGTATTGCTAATTTATCCTTTTCCGACCTAGTCAAGCTAACTTCTTGTTGTTCTCAGAATCTACTGTGCACAATTATTGTGATATTTTGTGGTTAAGTGACAACATTCACTTATTTCCCCCACAAAATTGCACTTTAGACAAGGGTTGGGAGGACTAGTTTGCCTCTCCTCCACGTAATGTCTGCTAGGGCCTAAGAGGAGAACTTTGAAGATATTTCACTTACATGGTTGGCAAGATGGTGCTGTACCTCAGCTCAGAATTGTCCTGGGGGTGAGTCTGGAACACTGGTTGGTATTGGCTTCTTCACCGCATGGCCAAGAGCTAAGAACCAGTGTCCCAAGAATGCCAGGAGCAACTGGATTGCTATCTCTAGCCTGACACCTAAATCATGTCTTTCATTATCCTAGCAGATCCAGATTTAAAAGAAGGCAACTCAGACTCCATTTCATTATAGGAGAAAGCCCACCCCCAGACCAAGAGCACCAGTGGGAGGCAAGATGCTGCTGTGATCCCACTAGAAACACAGCCATAATTGTCAAAGGTGGAACCCATGGTGCAGTCTAACATTTGGACGCTAGAGGGGGGACTCTTGAAGCTGTTTCTGTCTCCAGTGCTGGAGGCCCAGTTCCTGGTTTACTTTTGTCATGCAGAAGACCACACACTTCATAGCACGGATATCCTTTCCGTTGAGAGAAGACTGGTAGCTTGTCCATAGCAGTTCCCTGGGAATACCGTGGGGGGAAAAGATGCTTATTTTCCAAAGGCTTCATTCATGCATTTACTCATTCATTCATCCACCCACCCACGTACCAGCTATTCATTCATATTCTCCCTCCCACCCATCCACCCTATTATTCACTCAGCCATTCACTCAGAAAACATTCATTGTGCAGCTACTATGATCTACTGATCCTTGCTGGATGCTGAGGAAACACTGAGTAAGCAGCCCCGCTGACAGGCTCTTCCAGTTTGGATTGTGGGATTTCTCAGTAGCAGCCTGAGACAGCATTGCAAACTGGTGTTTTCTATTCTCTGGTGCCCAGTTGGCAGATTGCCCCAACAAGTTCCACGTTTGTAAGCACAGCTGTTTTAAAGGAATGGGCAGCAATGTCTTGCCCCACAAATGATCTTAATATGTGGTTTGAGTCTTTTCATAGTAAAATGGGACCAGGGTTTCCATCTCTTATAGTTGGGTCTGTCTCTTACTGTTCTCTGTTTTTTAAGACAGGGTCCCATTTTGTAGCTCTGGCTGACCTGGAGCTCACTACGTAGGTCAGGTTAGCTTTGAACTCACAAAGATCTACCCAACTCTGCTGATACTAAAGGCATATGCTGATATGGTTGAGTTTTTTTTTTTTTTTTTTTTTTTTTTTTTCTTTTTGTCCTTGAACTTTGTCAACCAGTAGGGCACATAACAATAGGTCACTCAGCTTTTGAACAGAGAATTCCCCAGCATTTAGCAGGCTTCTGTCTCTCTTTGCCTGTACTTCAGCCTAGGTTCAGAGCCTGGCATTCCTGTCCCCTCCCCATTGTGGGTGGCCATGGCTAGCCTTTATAAAGAGGTCTTTTGATTCTCTGTTGGGCAGCTCTGCTTTGGCAGGTATCAACAATTCCTTAGCCTCGCCTGCCTGTTTCCAGATTTAGAAAGCCTCTGAGTTAGCCAGGTTATGAACATGTAACTTGTTTACTGTGTGGCTGCAATGTGAAGAGAAGGTGCGTTGTTCTTTTCTCTCCTGTAAATTCCCCCACTTTTACCATGCTTTCTGGATAATAGCCCTGCCAGGGATGGTGCACTCTCCTTTCAGAAAGTTCTGTCCATTGCCTTTATGAAGAACTCAGCACAGGATCGTTTGCAAAAGCTGATCTCACATCTATTTACAGCTCCTTTTTTCCCCCAGTGCAGGTGAGACAGGGTGAGCTTGTTTGAGATGAAGCCTGGAAGCTAGAGTGGGGTGGGGGCATGCTTTGCTCTTTCTGCCTGTACCACAACATCCTCCAGGGTCAGTGAGGATGGAGAAAGGGAGGACAGCTGTTTTCTTCACATCTCTGTTGCAAATGCCTCTGTGCTTGGCTAACACTGCCAGGTGAGTTGCTAGAACTAGGTATGGTCCACTTTCCGTGTTCTTGATTCCTGTTTCCATGGTTTTGCCTCCTGACCCCCATGACATCTTGTTTCTCCAAGCATAGCTCACACAAACATAGATGGAAGTCTGAAGACAGAGCACACCTCTAACTGGGGAGCCAAATGCAGTCTTTAGATTTGGAAATCGCCCTTTAAATTTATAAGTTCTCCCAGGAGCCCACTTCAGTTTTGGGGTGGGGAAAGAGAAATACCTTATTTACTACCAGGAAAAGGCCTGCCAAGAAGAGCAGGATAAAATTCAGTCTTCTGGGAAATATGGCATCTCCTGGATAGTACTTGTTCCTGCTTCTGCTCTTCCCTGATATCCAGGGCTAGGGCAATGGAAGGTCTGCAGGACTGGCTTTCCTATCTAGCAGCTTTAATCTGGCCTCACTTCTGGGACACTAACTACAGGGCTGCTGATTGGATTTCAAGTGTGAGGTGGCACCGTTCTTTGTGAGAGGTGGGTTTTAGAACAAGAAAACTGATAGAGACCCCATCATTCCTGGACACCCAGTGGTTCTTCAGGGGGCTATTTGTGAAGGAGTGAAGTTAGAACTCTAGACCTCGAGTTCCGGGTTTTCTCTCCTACTTCCTGCTGTCCCAGGCACTGAGTCATCCAACAGTAGGGGTACTGGAAGAAGCTGCTGGACCAGTAATGTGTGTGTCACCGGCACATGAATGGTTTGAGCTCTGTAAAAATACCAGCTTGGGTCCACAAGGTGGCTCCATGGGTGAAGGTGTTTGCTGCTGAGTCTGACTACCTAAGACTGAGCCTGGGGATCCAGATGGTGGGGGAAGAAGCCTAATTCCTGCAGGCTGTCCTCTGACCTCTACTTGTACATGGGCCTCCCTCCTCCCCGACAAAATGAGTAAATGAGTAATGAGAAATTAAAAATATAGTTAAAAAATACCAGTCTTGAGATAGGTTCCCAAAAGCTATCCAGAGGGGAGGCTGTGGGCTAATGGGAGAAAAAGAGGAGGGGGCTGGAGTCTGCAGCTGCATTGCTCTTGTTTTGCTTGCTTTAAATCTGCACTGTCAAAATATACCCCAAGGGCTCTGTCTCTAGGGGCCAACCTAGTCGTGGCTGAATGATCCCTGGCCCCATGGGGATTGGTTATAGTACAAGCAGAACAGACTTTAATCTGCTGCTGTCTACACACAGGATAGCAAAGTGTTCCCATCCCAAGTTTCATCAGGTCCCCATGGGTATTATATAGCTCCTGTTTGGGGCTGTTTGCAGTACTGTCAGAGTTCTGTGTGACCTCAGGTCTGTCTTCCCAGCTAAAGAATGCACTGACCTGACTGATCTCCAGAAAACGGTGTCAAAGCTCTGATCCTTGGAACACCAGGTCTTTCTACTTTCAACTATAGCCCTTCTTTGTTGAGCCTGGAACCTACCCTAGACTCTGCTCTCCTCTCTCCTGAGGTCTGCACTCCCTGACTCAACTATGTCAAGTGTGATGGGCTTCTCCCTTGTCTTTGTCCTCATTTCCAGACATTCTGCCCAGGACTACTCAGATGCCCCAAGGACCAGGCTAAGGGGGACTGTCCCCTTTTTCACATGTCCATGTCTAATGGGACTCTGTGGACACCATTATCGGGTGAAGTACGGCCATCCAATTCAGGCCACTATTAGTGGTCCTAGCCTTCCATCCTGTAGCAGCTCTGCTTTGCTGAAGAAACGTCGACGGGCTCAGAGGCCCTGACAGCAGTGGGTTGAGTTGTCCTAGATGCTTTGCTGAAGGCTAAAGAACATGGTCATTTCAGCGTGGCTCACACAGCTTCCCTGTATCCATGTGGCTCGATGGTACTTCTCTCATTTCTGTAGAAGCTCGGTGTCTGATGATATCCTTTAGCATTCTCACCCCCAAAGCTGTGAAGGCTTAGAGAAAGATTTCTGAGCTATTTGGGAGTGCAGAATGCAGAGCCTCACCTTAGCCGTCTATGTGTCCACAGAGAGAGCACCCGTGTTCTAGCAGAGTACCTTGTGTTGAATTTGGGAGTCTTCGATTCTGATCCTCTGGTTTCAGCAACTCTCCTGATATCCTGGGAAGCCTCAACAAAGGGATTCTTTTGAACTAAGGGCAAGTTACTTTTGTAGGTTCGCTCTGCTCTTGCCTTCTGATGAAGAGTCCTCCTTTTGACTATGAGATGCTCATTGTCATGGTGATGGAGGAAAGGCCTGCATTGGAAAAGGGGTGATGATTAATGCTGACATATCTCTGGGAGTCTCCTGCTTGTGAGCTGTTGTACAAAATCCTGCGTCGTCTCTGTTCACATGCTGGGAACTTCTTGAGGTCATAGAACTCTTAAAACCCTGTGGGGACCCAGACTGATCTAACTGCTAATATTTTATGTAGGCTTCAGGAAGAGGGCTGTCTTGGTTGTAGAAAGACTCTCTACCTGCCTGGCCTTTGTTATGAGTCTCTTTGTCCCCTATCCCTTCACTTCTCTGTCATGAGTCACAGTAGATAACATACACATTTGTAAGAGACAGTGTCTCATGTAGCCCTGGCTGGCCCCAAACTCCCTACATAACCAAGTATGGGGAGTGGAGAAAGTCCTGGTGAATGAGTGTTGTTGATGTAACCATAGGCATGCCAAGGACCCAGGGCCTCAGACTCATGGGAGTAGCAACGCCTTTCCCAGGACAGGCTTGGGGAATTGGCAAAGCCTTCCTCCAGTCCAAATGTTTATGAATGATCGATGAATGTCTGAAAAGACTACCAACCACTGCTTGTTCCTTCTGGATGACTGCAAACCTAAGAGTGCTGCTTTACAGAGACCTCCTGCAGACATTAGCTAAACCTGCATCATTGTTCACCCATATACCACAAGGCATCTCTTCTTCTCAGGCATAAAATGTAAATATACTGAACCTTTGGGGTCTTGGGCACAGTTGGCACTCCCTATCAGAGAGGAACCCCCAGCTTTCCTATACATGCATTTATCCTTTTTTTTCATTCCCCTATCACCTCAATTAGGTAAAACATAAAACTTCTCATAGGGTACCAGCCAAGGATGACCTTGAACCAGGGTCAGCCAAGGATGATCCTCCTCCCTCTACCTCCAGAGTCCTAGGATTGCAGGCCTGCATCAGCATGTCTGTTTTATGGGGTGGTGGAGCTAGACACCAGGGCTGTTCCATGAATGCTGGGTAATCTCTCTACAAATGGAGCTGCATCCCCAGTGCCAGGAAGCATGTATTCTAGTTTTCTGTTTTTGTTCTTTGTTTACAGTTCCAGGCATTCAGCAGTGCACAGATACCACGGCCTGGTTTGAGTGCACCCCCACACGAGTGCTCCTCATGACTTCTTTTGTGTACATGACTGAGCTCGGGGGATTGATTATTTTCTGTGCACATGCTGCATTCATTAGTCATTTCTCCTTTGCATTTGGTCCTTTCTATCCCTGCTTCATGGCCTCTGGTTCCTGCCAATCCGAAATACCTTCTCTTTAATGACAGGAAGGGTTGCCATGGTGATGAGATACTGTTTTAACTTTACAATTGGTGTCTTCTCTAATTCTTTTTGGCAACTGCTCCAGCTGAAGTCTGCACACTGCTTCTTTAAGCAACCCTATAATATTAATGAGTCTCTCTGGGTGAAATATGAAGTTAAAAACTACCAGACACAGCTGCTAAAGAAAGCCATCTTGTCAGCGAGCCCTTTCTTTCGAGGAGAGAAACTTAAGAACGTTTCTGTTTTCCTAGCAGCTTTCGTTGGCTTCATTCTAGGCCTACCTCAGTTGTCCTGTTAGCTGATTGGAGTGGGCTGGTATTGAAGCTTAGCCTGACTTCTTGGGTTTCTGGTAAATGGTTAGGGTGCCACCATCCCTGCCATTCAGCCAGTGAGGTGCCAGTGACTATGTTGGGCACTGGACAGGAGTCTTGATACGTCAGGTAGGATCTTACTCTCAAGGCGCCTTGGGTGGTAGGAAAGCAAAGGCATGTACTGGTCCTGCCCACAAAGTAAGGCTCTTCCAGAAGGTTTCAGATAAGGGAGAGCTGCTTCTGGAAGCCAGCCCTGATTAAAATGTTTAAAATGCTTTTGCTTGTCAACCAGGATCTCTCAGATTTAGTCTTCTGTTGGTCTTTTAATTTGTATTTTTCTTTTATTAAAAATAGTTTTTTCCATACAGTGTATTTTGATTATGATTTCCCCCCCTTATTCTCCCCAGTTTTTCCCACTTCATTTCTCATCTGGATCGATACCTTCTCGGTCTCTTCTAAGAAAAACAAACAGCTGAGGAATAATAATAAAATAAAATAAGAGAAATAAAAAAAAACCAAAACAGAATATGACAAAACAGTCAAACAAGAAAAAGAACCAAAGAAAAGGCACAAGAAACATATAGATGTAGAAACTCACTCTACTGGACAAACTGGAATCCCAGAAAAACATAAGTACAACATTAACATTACAGCACATCGATCTTGTTTTAGCTTCATGACTTTTTACATCTGTATATAAACCTAAAATTTTACACATTTTTGTGTCCCTGCAGAGTCACTCAGGTCAAGGTATGTTTTGAGAGGCAGAGTGAGGCATAGCCTGGTCTATGTACTTACTCTTCCCATCCCTGTCTTATATTAAAAAAGCTAATGCTTACAGCTGACTGAATTAAGTTCACATTTTTACTTAAGAAAAGAAACTAGTGGGAAACGTATCATGTCTTTATCCTATTATGTTTAAGGTGTACACCCTAATTAACTCTAATACCTGGTTCTACAGCAGATCTCTGAGATTTCAGTTTTGCACAACTCAACAGTTCCTCATCCCTTCAGCCCTAGCTCTTGCCCAGACCTTGACAGCTCTCTTTCTGCTTTTGCTTAGACAGGACTGACTGTTTAGATACTGCCTTCATGGGTAGGATCATGTAGTTTTCATCGGCCTGTGGCTGGCTGTTTTTCACTTGCTGTGATGTTCTCTTGGCTCACCTCTTTTGTGGCACACAGCAGGTTTCCTTCTTTTAGGGTGGAATGCCTTTTATTTTATAGACAAGTCACATGCTGTTTATCCATTCATCTGTTATCGAGTCTGTGGGTCATTTTTATCTCTTTTGTTCTTGTAAATAATGCTGTGAGGAACAAGAGAGTAAGGTATCTCTTTGAGATTTTGCCTTGGGATTTTTTTTTTTTTTTTTTTTTTTTTTTTTTTTTATGAATGCTTGGACACAGAATTTTGGGATTATGTGCAGATCTGGTATTGGTTTCCCACAGGACCTTGACACTGCTTTCTAAAGTTGCTGTAGGATTTTACATTCCTACCACTAGCACGGAGGAGTCATGTCAATGACGATTATTTTTATAGTGGCCATCTTAACAGATGTGAGGGGCCGTCTCCTTGTGGTTTCGATTTGTATTACCCTGATGCCAACTTTCACATGACATGTGTATAACTTCTCCAGAGGACTATACATTCAAGTCCTTTGTCCAATTTTAAAATCAAGTTTCTACACATTTCACTAAATTATACGACCGCTTTGTCTCCATGTTGTGTGCTTTATTGCTATTTATTGAAGCACCCCCCCCCACCCTGGAGGGATGTGAAAGAGGAGGTGCTGTCAGCTGGCCAGCTGTAGTATCCCAGCTTCTAGCTTCTCTAAATCAGCACATTAATTATACATCATGGTTTCATTGTGACATTTTCAAATATGTATATAAAGTAATTTGATCACATTCATTCCCTGCTATGATCCCTCTGGTCTCTCACAGTGAGACTGGTCACCCGCTGACTGGCTTCTTTCACCTTACCACGAGTCTCCTCTTTTCATGTCTTTTTATTTTAGTGACCCAATACATTTCACTGAGGTCAGTTACAAGATCATAGGTAAGGGGTGTGGGTATATTGTCAGGTGAGAGGCTGTGTCTCTCCCTCAGGAACCATTGACTAGCTGAGTATAAATCCTTAGGGACCAGTGGAAACTCATGAGATCTCCCTCACCCCATAAAAGAATGTTGGCACGAAGTGGGAGCTTTTGGTTTTGAAAACTATCAGCCTACACTGGCAGATGAGTCTTGTACAAATCTTGTGTGGGTCATTGCAGCTTCTCTGAGCTTAACACTGCAATAGCCCATTGTCATGCCTAGAAGTCAGCTTCCTACACCACTACCCTTATTCCTATGACCCAGTTTCCACACCCCTAACCTTCTGAGATATTTTCTGAGTGGGGTGAAATGAACGCTGCACTTATAACAGGTTCTAACCTATTCCCCAGGCCAAGGTGAACGAACCTGTCCCTAGTGGTGGGTAAATAGAGGAACCCAGAGGCAAGGCAGCCATCGAGGCATGTGGGTCAAGTTTCTAATTCTGGGGCTTTCCTCGCTCCTGCATGTGGTTGGAGGCAGCTGGACCTCACATGTCTGGGGCCAGTGCCCTTTAACTGGTGCTGAAGTCATAGAGCTTTGTAAGAAGCAGGCAGCAGCAGCTGTGGGGGAGGGATGGCAGAGAAGCTGTGATGGCACCTTTGGATCTTTGGGAAAAAAATGCTTATGGAGAAGAGATCTGTGAAATTCCCCCAGGAGTGCATGGCTAGGGGTGGGGCAGCAGCCAGAGGTGTGAAGATCATGCAGCTATTGATGGAGGATGTTTTCAGGGATGCCTGACAGCCGTAAAAGATATGAGATGTTCTTGACGATGACGCACTAGTTCCTAGTAATCTCCTGAAAGTGGCTGATAGACACTGATGTCACCAGTAAATCTGGGATCTTGCAACGATTGACACCACCCTTTGGGAGCCATAATTATGACACCCACTTATGTCCCTCTTTCTCTTTATCAAATGTCCCCCCCTTGTGTGTGAGTGCACCTGTGTGTAGTATGTATATATACAAGCATGGGTACATTCATTATGCACAAGTGCGCAGAGGTCAGAAGAAGACATTGGGTATCCTGATCTATCACTTTCTGTTTTTCCTCTGGAGGCTGGGCCTCACCAGTTTTGGCTAGACTAGCCGGACAGCAAGCTCCAGAGATCCTTTGGTCTCTACTCTACATAGGGTTAGAGTTATAACCTAGGCACATGGGCAGCCATGCCTGACATTTTATAGGTGTTCTAGGACCCAAACTCAAATCCCAGTGTTTCTGTAGCAAGTGCTCTTCCCCACCGATTCGTCTCTTCAGTCTCCATCCACACCTCTTGGGAAACCGACTTAACTCTCAGAGTTGAAATTTCTCCCTGGGCAGAGTGAGGGCAGTAATAATACCTTCCTCATAGCAGTTCACTAAGAACCAACCAGGTCCATCTATGTAAATTCCTTAATCGTGTGCTTAGCCCCAAAGATTATTCCACTCACGGTTACCTGTCATCATTAGTATCATTGTTATGCCTGGTCACATACACAGTCTTGGGATCTCACTTGTAAGATTTCTCAGTCCACATTTAAGGAGTTCATTGTGTGGGCCAGGAGCTCTTACAGGCACCGTCGTGATAACGAGAGTTTAGGACAAGCCTTGTGTTCCGTGAGCTCTGACACTAGAGCTGCTGACAGTCTACATGTAAATACCGTGAACGCCTAGCAGATGTGATAATCAATCTGGCACAGAGGGAGATGCAGGGCTCAGGGGTTGGGGTGAGAACTGGCTGGGGCTGATGCAGAGATGTCTGTGTCTCTGCCAATCAAGCTGATGTGCGGCTGAGCTACAGCTCTCCGGCTTGTCTCGGTTATTTTTGGAATGGTCCTGTAATAGTGTTGCTTCTGTGAATGCAGGGGGAGCTTAACAACTGTCTTCCCTAACATACACCATGCCCTCCTGAAGTACCCAGGAACACTAATTGGATGCCAAGTGCTTGCTTTCCTGCTGAAGGAAATGTCAGGTCCTAATAATACCCCATTATTAGATCCGTATAATTTCCTGCCTAGACAATCGAACAGCCTCTATACTATTCTTCCTGTTGAAAATACTTTCCTATGATATAGCCTCCCCTTTGCTGCATTGGCATTTCCATTTTGCTACTTGAAAGACTTCAGTGGTGCCCTGTTAGATGGGTCTGGGGGGTCAAATAATAGAGGAGAGCACAGGTGGGTTAAGATTGCTGCCAATGATCCTTGTGGGGAGTCTGTGGCTTTAGAGGTCTTGCTCTTAATGCATGAGGAGTGATTCCACCTAAAGATGTTACATTTCAACTCATGGCTATTACTTGGTAACTCCGAGTGTCTGTTGTGGCTATTGGCTACAATTAGGTTAAAGTAGGGTGCTGCATCCAAATAGAGACAGAAAAAAAATGTATGTGGCACCATAGTGACAGTCTGATGTAGCTTTGATACTCCCCTGTCAATTTTGATGAACAAAGGTTGCAGCTACAGTTTGAGGAGGGCACCATGACTAGGTGCTCAGACCACAAGACAAACTAGGAAGGGATGCCTGCCTGGATGAGAGTAGATGCTGGGAGCGGAGGTCCTCTCATATGGAGGGCACTGGGAGAGATGGAAGAACCACCTGTGGCCTTGAGACCAGCTGCAATGGCAAAAGTAATTCACTCACTTTTTTATTATTTATTTGTACGTGGTGGTGGTGGTGTATGCATGTGTGTATGCACGTGTGCAGTCCTGTGGTGGGCAGAGATTGGTGTCAGGTGTCTTCCCTATATCATTCACCACGTTTCTGTTCTGAGACAGTGTCCCTCACTGAATCTGAAGCTTATCAGTTTGACTAGGCTGGTTAGCCACTGAGATTTGGGGTTCTGCCTGGCTTGCTGTCTTCCTGCCCAAAGCTGGGATTACAGACATGTGCCTGACTTTCATGGGGGATCTGGAGACTCAAACTCAGGTCTCAGGAGCTTTTATAGTAGGCACACTGCCAACCGAACCATCTCTCCAGCCCCCAATTGTTTTGTTTTGTTTTTTAAGAGAAAAAGGGGCCCACCTGAATTTTCAAGGGACTGTTGTTAGACATGCACATAGCCAAGCACATAGATCTATGACACATGAAGTGGACTGTCCTGGATTCTGTCCTTCAACATCCAGATTTCTCTCAGCTTCAGGATTGAAGCACTTCATTGTTTTGGCTACGGGAGTGTTTAAGGTGGACACTTACACAGCTGTGTCTCTCTTCATAGAAATTATCCTTGGCTGGAGAACCAACTCAAAGTTATGTCCTTTGGTGCTACAATATATCTCTCATGACAGGCTAATATGAAGATAAAAAGTCTGGTCCCCATGCTCCAACATGGATACACTCTTGAGGTCTATCTAGGTGCCATTTTTTAATTCATATGATTGCCTGAGGTCTTGCTTCAATGCATCATAATCAACCTCTGTTCAGTCATCCCAATTCCTTCGTGCACTTGATGGTGCTGAACTCAGTGACATATTCTAATTAACTTCCTTCATGCAAATATTTACCTCCAAGTCTGTTCTTGAGAAATGTAATTTATACCAGCCCCATTCATCATCCTTTTGTAGGGGATGGAGCCCCTTAGAGTTGGCTCAGAACACAGCAAGACTTCAATTTCTCAGCACAAAGGAGACTTTCTACCCTGAAGGGACAAGTGAGAAACATGGAGGGATGTGTGTGTGGGGGGGGGGCATTGCCTCTTGATCTGGCAAAGGCAGACAGCAGGAAGCAGGTGTTTTTCACAGAAGTGGGTTTTTTAATGGAAAAGAGGAAGTCTGTGTTAGGGTGAATTGGCAAGTCCTGATTAGACAGGTTAGTCAGCATAGCTAGATAATGAATTCTGGTTGCTGAACCTTGGTGTTTTGATAGCTGGACCTTGGTCATTGTTCTCAGGAATGAATCAGTGGCCAAATAAGGAAATAGACCTGGAGGGTTTTAGGAATGTAATTTAACCGTTTAGCAAGGGAGAGGGAAGGGTAAAGGGAAAAATCTTTCTGCAGTGCTTGGGCATGCTAGAGAGTCCTTCACCCTCCTCTACCAACTAAGATCATAGTTATGGAAAATATGAGGGGTTCTCCCTTGGGCCATGAGGATGGGATTGCATTATATAAATCTATTAAAGCCAACAGGACAGTCTGAGTTTCAGATGTTTCAGATAATTTGAGGTCTTCATATCAGCCACAGGTGTGTTATATATGAGCTTCTGGCCTTTAAAAGTCTTTGCCATTTTGGATCTTTGTCCCATGAAATTGGGCAATTCAGATACAGATATCAAGGTAGATATGGAGCAGGTGAATTGAATAAATGTACAAATGAATACAAAGACTTGTGAAATAGACATGTGAAGCAAACAATAAGATGGTGTTGAAAACTGTGGGAAGGAATAGGAAGAAAGAAGAGAAAGAGGCCAACCACCGAACCTGGGCACAATATTTAGAAAGAAAAGAAGTATCAAGATATGAACACTGAGTCAGAGGAACAACCGTGGAGGATAACCAGGACAGTATTGCCACTTTTGGAAGAAAAGAAAAAAAAAGATGCCCCAAACAAGGTTTAACCAGGGAGTTCTGATCCCCAAAAAGATGAAATACCAAGAGTTGATAAAGTGTAACAGTGGTCAACTTGATTCTTTAATAATCAACCACTGCCTTCATCCCTTCTGCATCCACCAAGCTGTTGCAAGTCTCGGCCCCTTTGCTCATGTGGACTCCTTTACCCTCTCACCAGGCTAGCTTGTACTCATCCACTTTGACTTGGCTCACCACCAGTTCTTCCAAGAATCCTTCTTTGAGTTAACTTTCTGCTCTATCACCTCCCAAGACTGGCTATCTGCCTTTGGATAGTCATCTGTTTTCTATCCTGGCCCTTTTGCTTTGCCGCTGTGGTTAACTCTTCATTGTCTGCAGTGGTTTGTGAACCTCTGTAACACATAGTATGGGGCATCTGTTTCTATCATAGGTTATATTTGAAAGCCAACAGGCTTCTACAGTTATCTGTGGAATGAAATAAGAGTCCACTGCAATCCTCCATCCATCTAGGAATCCCATCAGAATTTCTAAGAGTAGGAGCTTACCCACATTTTGCTTGAAATGTTAACTTTATGAAATCCACTTGCAAGCTGTTGGCTATCAGACACTTTGAAGGGATGCTTACAAGGTCACAAGATGAGGGCTAAGAACCATCCACTGCTGCTTCACTCATTTGAACTCATGCCTCAGCCATCAGAGTACTTGCTCACTCTCCCACAAGTCTTGTTGCAAGAACATTTAGGTTGAGTGTTTTCATTCTTCCCAGCTGCCTTTAAAGCCTCTTCTGTGAGCAAGAGATGTTACCTCCCACTCTTGAGAGGTTTCTGTGCTAATCCTAATTTGGAAATAATCACTACAAATTTGATTTCTATTCAGCGCCTCCCACACTTCCCTATGAACTCTAGCATATTAACAAATACCAAAATATTCATGCAAAAATATTTCTCCCTTTAGAGAACACTGTTCTATGTTTCAGGTACCTCTGTTTAATGTCATCTGATCAGAGTTGACTCCGCATTTAATTATAATCTTACTGTAGCCTAATATCATTGTGTCAGACATGCAGGGAAGAGAACTCTGGGCTGGGTCTGAGAGAGCAGACAGTAGTGGAAAGGTGATGGGCTGTAAGGTACAGAAAACCCCTCTCCTGAAATGTGAAAGAAATTGAAGCAGGAGACACAGCAAGTGATAAATTTGATAGTATTAAAATATCTGAAGGGCTACAACCTTCCACCCCAAATTTGAAAAGTGTCATGGGAAGTTTCTAGAAGAAGCAGATTTCTTTACTGTTCTGAGGCAGCCCATCTGCTACACATCTCACTCTGAAACTTTATTTGGCAGGAACCAATGGGAACAGGCAAGTGGGGAGCCTGGGAAGAAGGCATAGAATGCCCCATTCTAGAACAGTGTTATCAGTGGAAGAGATTGTATCACCCATGCAATGTTTGACACTATCACAACCAAAGGTCTGGGTAGGGTTTTCTCTGGCTGATCAGTAGTGCTAAGATTGTGTTCTTGCAGAGAAATTGTATCTACAGAGGGGAGGAATAACTTTCCCCCCTAATATCATAATTTTGTGTTTAATTGGTCATTTAAACAGTGTATGTCAGTCAAGTAATAAGGCTAGTTCTGTGCAGTGTACAAAAATTCATCTTCAAAGACTGCTATAGGGTTATCACAGAAACTCACTGCTGGTCAGAGTGCAGAGAACAAGAGTCAGTGTAATGCTTAGCCACAAACGGGGCTTCTGTATCACAGCTCTGCCCGAGTCTCAGGTTCCTTAGATGAAGGAGAGAAAACATTGTAAAAACTAGAGGTTGGGAGGAGGGGACTGAAACTACTCTTTCTGGATCTGATAGGATCACTGCACTCGGAGCTTACAACACTACAGTTGCCTGTACACAATCAAGCCAGCCAATATTCTAGCATGGGATGGCAAGGAGCTATGGACCCCCAACCTTATCTGAAGGGCTAACAAAGGTTGATGGCATCTGGGAGAGAAAGAGTTTGCTTTCTTAAAGAGTGTGGGTTGTGGTAGGGCAACACTGCTGTAACCATACCACTATACCCAGTATACCCAGGAATGTGTGTGTGTGTGTGTGTGTGTGTGTGTGTGTGTGTGTGTGTGTGTATCCACCACAGATTGGAGTTGATGGGTTATTTTAAAAACAAGGGCAAAGTCGCCTCACCTGGGGATCCACCACATATGCAGCCACCAAATCCAAGCACTATAGCTGATTCCAAAAAGTACTTACTGGCAGGAACCAGGCAGAGATGCCTCCTCAGGGGTTATGCTAGAGCCATATAGATACAGCTGAGCATGCTTGCAGCTAACCATTGGACTGAACTCGGGGACCCCAATAAGGGTGCTAAAGAAAGGACCTAAGGAGCTGAAAGGGGTTGCAACCTCTTGGGAAGAACAACATTATCAATCAACTAAACCCTCCAAAACTCCCATGGACTAAAACACCAATTTCTGTGCACGCATTGAGAGACCTATTGGTCTGGTTGCATATGTAGCTGAAGATACCAGTGTCTGGCATCAATGTGAGAAGAGGCTCTTGGTCCAGAGAAGGCATGTTTTCCCAATGTAGGGGAATGCCAAGGCACTGAGGTAGAGAGGGTGATTAGGAGGGAGTGCACCTTTGAGAAGGCAAATGGAGGAGGAGGGAGGATGGGTGTGCGGTGTGGGAAAGGGATAACATCTCAAATGTAAATACAGAGTATCTAATAAAAAATGAAAAAAAAAATAAAACAAGGACAAGAAGTTGGGAGTGGGTAGGAAGTGAGCCTGGATCCAGGAGGAGTCTATTGGAAGTAGTGGGTGTAGACATGATCTAAATGTATAAAAATCTCAAAGAATTAATGAAAATATGTTTAAAAGCCTCTGCATTCATATCAGAAAACAAAGCAAAATCAGAAAATATGTTTTTAATAGAAAGGAAAGCTTAATTCAGACAACAAGGAAGATAAAAGCAAACTTTGTGGAGGGAAAGTGTACAATGGCCAAGTATATAGCTCTTCTAACCTGTTGTTAAAATAGTTAAAAGTATATAGCTCTTTAACCTGTTGTTAAATAGTTAAAAGTATATAGCTCTTTAACCTGTTGTTAAAATAGCACATGGGGCTGGGGAGATGGCTCAGTGGTTAAGGGGTCGTGAGTTTAATTCCCAGCAACCACAGGGTGGCTTACAACCATCTGTAATGAAATCTGACGCCCTCTTCTGGTGTGTCTGAAGACAGTGATGGTGTATTTACATACATAAAATAAATGAATAAATCTTTAAAAAAATATATCAGCACAAAGAAGAGTTGCAAAATCCATCAAGGAACTAAAAAGGAAAGGAATGGAGGCAACCCAGAAAGAGAACATGTTAGCTTGGCTTGTTTATGGTGTATCAGCTTCCTTTCCTAAATGAACACACACACACACACACACACACACACACACACACACACACACACGAAATGGATGATAATGTGAACACTCTACCTAAAAACCAGAAAATCTACACCCTTTTCAAGAACCTCTAAAACGTTCATTAAAAACCATAACGCTGACTGTCAAGAGAAACATTAAGCTTTTAAAAATCAAAACACAAAGAGACATTTTTCAAATGATAATGGAGCAGCTGGGCCTTGGCATCATGTTTCTGATACCAATTAGAGACAGGAGGCTCACCTGCTTAAAATTGACTTGGTCTAAATAAGCAAATTCTGAATTGTAGGCTAGTCAGGGCTACCAAGTAAGACATGGAATGTGTCTGCCACAATCCTGCTAAAGCAGAAAAAGTGAACAAAATGATATAAAGGGCTGTGCAAGCTTTACAGACATTTAAATATGCTGTAATTTTAGGGCAGTATTAAATGAAGAGATCAATGTGAGAGAATAGAATCTAAAAGTGAATTTAAGGACATTTGGGAGTTAAATATTTAATTAAAATGGCACAATAAAGCTTTCCCAGCAAGAACAGGTTATTCAAACCGTGGTTCTGGAAAGTGGCTAGTTATTTAAAGAGACTGCATTCAAACAAGCAGACAAAAGACCCTCTTTTAGGTAGACACCGAAGGCTGGGTACAGGTCAGGCAGGTGGACAGATGGGAGACTATTCCAGAAAAAAATCCAGCCCCCTAAGATGTCTTTGTCAAAGGTCATATTTCAAGTTATTTTCTGAAGCAGAAATAAGTGCACATAATAAATGATAAGCTAAAGAGTCAGCAGGGCTCAGAGTACATCTTTAAGAAGGTACAAATAATTCACAATGACAGGAAATAAGGTGGCTAGAAAAGTGACCACTGGCTAGAGACTACTCAGGATGTTTGATGATTACCAGGCAGAACTAATTGAGATAGTACCATGGAGAAGACCCATTGACTATGGCAGAAGGAGCTAGCCATTTCAGAATTAATCCAACCCAACAGGCGTAGTATGTTTTAAAACAAAAGTGTGTGCGTGTATGCATACAACTGTGCATGCATACACATTCTTCTGTTCCATCAGAAACTAAGTCAAGATGTTTTTTCATCACTGCCTCTCCACATTCCTTTATTTGTCAGGGTTTCTCCTTGAACCCAAAGCTAACCATTTCGGCTCGACTGCCTAGCCAGCCAGTTCCAAGGGTCCATCAGCTTTTGTTCCTCAGTGCTACTACCCCTGGCTTTTCCACAAGTTCTGGGGATCTGAAGGCTGATCCTCACACTTATAGAGTAAGCCATGGAGCCACCCCCCAAACCCATCCTGCCTTTGGTTCTTTTAGGAGATTTAAATGTGTCTGACACATGGGAACACAGGATGGAGAAAGCATGGTTTCTCCTATTACTTTATAGGCTGCAAGAGGTACGGCAACAGTGCCCTTGACTTTATGGTTACTGCATATTTGTTGTCCCCTTCATTTTGGTGCTAAGGGGTTGGCCAGGTGGTCAGCAAACCTGAAAGAACAAGCAGAGGTAGACTTTGAGAAAGTCAGTGCTCACTTGGTCCCATGGTTGTCAAATCTGAAGCTTGTTAAAAGAGGTCAGCATACTCCATGCTCTGGGTTTCTGATTCAGCCAGCTGGAAAGAGGCCTAAGAATATTGTCAGCAAGCTCCCAGAGCTTCAGGTACTTTTGGCCAGGGATTTCACTTTAAAAATTGCTAGATTATCCGGGTGAGTTAGACGTCAGTGGCATGGAAAACTGGAGACTCTGTGTGGGTTGCAGGGTTCTTGGGCTTCTCCTTGAATTTGTCAACTACTGACACAATTTCAACACCAGTGTAGATGAGCTTGATAGGGACATCAGTCAGTTTTATTGTCTTCTTCCTCTGCTTTATTGGTGAGGGAGTATTAAAGGGTAGGAAACAATAATCTCATCCCTCTTTCCTGCCTCCCTCCATCCCTTCACCCATCCATCCATCCATCCATCCATCCATCCATCCATCCATCCATCCATGCATCCATCCATCCATCCATGCATCCATCCATCCACTCACCCATCCATTCCTCCCTCCATTCATCCCGCCATCAATCCACCAATCCCTCCCTCTACCCTTCCTCCATCCCCTTACTCTTTCATCTCTCCCTCCATACCTCCATGCCTCCTTCTCTCCCTCTATCCCTCCCTCTTTCTTGGACTTATACATATACTACAAAACTGCCATATTTTCCTCTTCTATGTACCCAACCATTTCTAAGCTGAAGTGCTCAAACTTAAAACGTCATGAATAGTATAGCTGGTAGATTAATGGTCAACTATAAGAACCAATTTTGGTGGGGTATGGAGAAAGCAGAGAAAAGAAGATTTGGGAATTTACCTGTTTGTTATAAAATGAATAAAATCAGTTGGAGTGCAGATATAAGAAGAGTGGGCCAAGGATTAGGTCAAAATACATGGAAGACTCAGATGTGTATATCACTAAACAACATGAAAAGGGAGTTTAATAAATCATTTTAGAATACTGAGAATCTAATTTGAAAGAGAAATTAGACTCATACCTTACCAACCTCACCAAATTTGAAGCTAAATATTTAAAGATAGCTAGGATTAGAGAGATGGCTCAATGGGTAAGACTGCTCACTGTGCAAGCATGAGGACTTGAGTTTGGATTTCAGCACCCATGCAAAAATATGGACATGGCCACGCATACCTGTAACCCCAATGACATGATCAGAGAAGATGGAAGACTCGGAATTGCCATCCTCCAGCCTAGCTCCAGGATTAGTGAGAGATCTTGTCTAGAAGGAATAAGGTAAAAAGTAATAGAGCAGGACAGCTGATGTTCTCCTCTGGGCTCTTCACACACATTTTCACACACATGTGCATATAGTAATTTGCTATACTTCTGTGGAGGTGTGTGTTCGATAAAGGACATGGCATTGTAGAATTATTACTGTGTGCAGTGTACTTATCTCATTCAGTTCTTATAGCAACCCCACAAGACAGTTGTTGATCTTAAACTTTCAGAAACGGAAACTGGGGAAAAAAAACAGTTACTTTCGAAATACTTGTCAGACTCCATGTTCCATGTTCCCTGTGATCGTTTGCCAATCCAGGTGCAACAGAGACTGCTCAACTGAGAAAATGGAGTTGGTTATATTCTACATTCAATGGCCCTTGGCCATAATCTAAGCATGTTAGAGGCTACAGGAGGATAAAGAATGCTTGGGAAGCTGTGGTAGGAAGTTCATGAGTTTGCAGGCAGACTGGGCTGTGTAGCAAGACCATGTATCAATAATAAAGGTACAATAGATTGAAACTAGTTCTCTACCAGCTTGGGATGGGAGAGCAGGAAAGGAATAATTGAGAAGTGTAGGTTTATGTTAAGGTGATACATGATTGGACAGTAGAGAGGTAGGCAGGGAATAGTCCAGGAAGGTGGAAGAGGAGTAGTAGGGGGAGATTCCGGGAGGAACGAAGATGGAGGCAGATGCTTATGTTTCTCTCAGCACATCTCTTCTTAAATAAGGTTCTTATGAATATTTTATAAGGGATGAAATTGTACAAGATCATTTGACATATAAAGGTTAGCAAATTATATTATACCTATTGGATCAGAGTAGTTTGGTGTGATCTTCGATGTGATTACTTGATTGAGTTCAAAGGGTGTAGTGGTGGAGAGCATAAAGCCTGCCACAGAGTTGGGATGTGTATGTGCAAGGCTTGGCAACAACACGCCAAGGGGAAATGAGTGAAAACAATACACTGGGTGGTCGTATCCACCCAGGACAGAAGCAGCAGGGGCGGTAGAGTGAACCACAACAGAGTTCATAGAGGTGGCATAAGGTTGCCAAGTTAGAGATCCCCGTAGTGTCAGATGGCCATTCAGGATCCGGCAAAGCGCGGGATAAAAGGTTAAGCAACTTTTTAATATTTACCACAATAGAGAAGAGGCTAAGAATGAGACAGCATCCCAGAGCCACAGAATGAATAGGTTTGTCCATAAATAGAAGGGCAAGAAATACATCCCAGGGTCCTGCTTGAAGTAGCAGAGTAGAAGTGTGAATCACTTGGTTCCAGGGAAGGCTAGGTTGAATGGTACAGAGACTGAAAACCTAAGAGTTACCCTTTGCCATTTATCCCTAGGGATCAGATCCTGTTTACCCATAAATAACCCTGCCCGTCTTTATTTATGAAGAACCTAGAGAAGAAAAGTGGTGTCTCCAAAGGGCAAATATAAGGAATCAAGGAACTCATTTTTAAGGTGCATAACTAGGTGAATGACTTGATTGACCCACAACCTAGCCCCCCAGTGCCTTAGTTTTCTTATTTGTGCATCAAATAACCACGTTTGCCCATTATAATTCATGTGGTATTTAGTGAGAAAAGTCAGGTAAAACATTAAGCATCAGAAATGGTATATAGCAGGATTTAATCAATATTTGTTATATAACAAGTATATATACACACATTTATCTATCTCTAACTATATATCTCTATCTCCATCTTCATTTCTATATTTATATCCATATCATCTATATTTGCTTAATACATGTAAATACATGTATTACTCATTATCTTTGAAGAAGTCTTGAAGTCCAGAGAAAGGAAAACTGTTACCCAGCTCTGCTTGGAAGATGAGGGTTACACATTTTCCATCAGTTGTAGTTGAAACATTCCAATTTGGGAATCTGGGTCAAGCTATATCACTGTGCATTAATTAATCATAAGTTGTGATTTTAGAAACCCGTGGAAAGATGAGAAAATAGTCCCGAGGCTACAGTTTCCCTTAGCAACAAACATGCCTCTGTTGACTTCCAAGTGCATGTATCTTCAGAGATCACACAGAGGATACATGTAATCTACCTTCATTGGAGTAATTATGATGGTTAATCTTATTAGTGAACTTGATGAGATCTAGAATCATATGGATGCTGTGCCTCTGGGCATACCTGTGGAGGGTATTTTTATATTAGGTTCAGTGAGATAGAAAGTTCCATACACAGTGGGCAGCACCATTCCTAGGCCTAGGATCCTGTGTTATATTAAAAGGGGGAATGAGCTAAGAAGAGGCTTTCATTCATAGTTGCTCTATGCTGTTTGCTCAAGTAGGCCGTGTGATGGCTGCTTCAAGCTACTGCTGCTGTGACTTACCTACCAAAACTGTAACGTCTACTGTTAGCCAAAATAAACTTTCTCCCTTCATCTAGTTGTGTCAGAGTGTTTTATCAGAACAACAGGAAAAAATTGAAAAGGCGACTTTGTTCCACCTACCTTTCTACTTTCCGTGCCTTCCTAGAGAAGGTACCAAAGAAATCTACTCAATGATCTTGATGTGGCATCTGATTCACACACTAACAGCTTTGGTAGAACTGAAGGCTGACATGTGCAAATGGCTATACTCACTCATGACCAACCACCGACTATCTCTTGGTCAGTTCCAGATTTCAGGTACTCAGCACCCAAATGTATAAACTTACTCGCAAGGAAGAACCTACAAGTCTGGAACCTGCTAGAGAGGAAAGGAATGGAGAATGTGAGGCAGTTACCAATCACACTGTTAGGAGAAAGAGCCATGTGTAACCCAAGCCAAGCAGACTTCGAAGTTACTAAGCTATTCCTTACATTTGCCCGTCTTACTGCATTTTTGAAATTCTGTATGCTTGCTTTTTAAAATTTTAACTGTATATAATATCCATTGAGGATCATTATGTAGATGGAAATATGTAAAATGTAAAGGTAATAGGAAGCATGGTATATTCGAGGCTGCCAAGAAAGAATTTTTAGGGCCCAGAAGCTGTATTCTTATTTAGGAAGGCTGGTAGAGGTAAACAGTGGTCGAGGGCAGATGGGGCTGGACCAAGGATTCTATCTCATGGGAGCACTATTTTGGTTACTACTGTAAGTATGCAGGTAAAGTTCCACCGGCACAGATGTGTAAAAGGTTCTCATTTAGTCGGAGACATAGATAGGACTTGGTGATTGGCTGAGGGGGATGGAGGTACAGTTGGGAGAGGTGACTCACTTGGGCTGTGAGTGTGTAGTCGCAACAATCCCCAAGCTATGGGTTCAAGGAGGAAAGCAGTCTTGTGTGGAATCTACACTTAGTTTTGGATGTGCCGTTTGTGTCTTGGGGCCACTAAGTGGAGGCATTCTCTCCCAGAAAGGGGAAAAAAAAAATCTGAAACTTGAGAAAGAAATATGAATAGTTTCATTCACCTTCCAAGTCCAAGGTCAGAGACTGAGACAATGTAGTTAATAACAGCAGATGTGAGTGTCAGAGTTGGAGGCTGCTGTCCAGGGGTAAGGAGAGGGCTGATTCTGATGGTTGAACCTACTAGACCCATTCAGTGGGCTGCCAGTGTGCTCACACGGAGTCTGCCCCTTGGGAATCATCTGGAAAGTCTATCTTTTGTTTCATGACCCAGTTCTAGACAAAATGACAGTAATAGTATCCATTTACTTCTCAGGATTGTAAAGTCAGGAACTAATGCATACATTGGGCTCATTATGCAAATATCTTCTGGCTCAGGCATGGCAGGGTCATACACAGTTAATTCTTTTTCTTTCCCTTCCCAGAACTCTGAAGTCGTCAGTTGGAAGGCATAGCTCCCGTGTTCTGCAGTTATCCAAAGCTTGTACATGATACCTCTTTAAAGCCGTCATCGTATGGTTAGACATGTCCTTAAACTGTTCTGGGTATAAGGACACCTGGTTTAGGCAATTTTCTATATGGAGATGAGAAAAGAAAACACTAAAAGCACACAGCACTGGGGCATGGGCGACAGACCCCATGTGACTTAGGGTAAATGTCTGTATCTGAATTTCTGCTCAATGTGGATATGAACTTATCCAAGGCAGCAAGACCCAGCTGAGAAGGCCGAGTGTATGATTCTAATCAACAAAGACACTATAGCTTGCCAGTGCATGAGTCAGCAGTACGCAAATATATTCTGAAACTAGGAATTAAGATCCTAATTTTTACCATCTTGTGTCTTAGGTCAGCAAACAGGTACTGAATAGCCACTGAGGGCTAAACTCTATAGTAGTAGCGAGTGGAGCTGTGGAGTAGAAACACACACTGGCAGGCCTCCTTCAGGGCCCAGTGGGAGGTGTTGTATTTAGATGTTGTATTTAGGTGTTGTATTTAGATTTACAGCTCCAGATGTAAGAGACTCATGGAGGGAAAGAGATGCTGGTCATGCCACACGCCACGATTGCTTATGCTCACCTACCTTTGTTTTAAACCCTATTACTAGGTCCTGGACATATGAAACACCCCACACAGAACAGCCTGCTCCAGGAAGAAATAGGCCCCGCCCCTCAGCTCTTCAGAGAGCAGAGCTTCCCCAGTGTCACTGTGCACTGACTTCTCAACTTGTGACTAAACTATTTTTAACTGACTGTCACCATGGCAGCGTAAGAACCAGGGGGAAAGATGTGGCCTTTCTGGCAGGATTCGGGATGCTGGCTGCCCTCTCTTTCCTTAATCCCCTGTGCACTGGGGCCATAGCAATGCACCTTCTACTAACAGATACAGATAAGACTTCTCAGTGTGCATCCTTGTCTATAAAGTAAGGATTTTAATTTAAAAAGAAAACCCCCCGTTAGAAGTTTGTCATGGGGTCCAATTAGATTATTTAAAAAAAGGAATATGTCTCTCAATATTAATTTCTGTTACAGTCTTAAATTAAACCAGACCTCCCCACAACTGTCCTTCCCACCCACAACTGTCCTTCCCATCCATTTCTTGCTTATAAGCCTCCCATGGCTGTTTTGCAGGTGCTTATAAAATCTAGAAACAAAGACAGAACCATTTACCTTTCTACACATTGCTGGCACCTGTTTTGACATTACTCACACCTTCCTGGCTTTCCAAATGATTTTGATTAGTTCTTTGAGAATTTTGTGAATTTTATTTATCATATTCAACCCTCCTCAACCTTTCAGGTTCCCTCTCCATTCTATGCCCATCCATCTTGATGCCTACTTTTATGTTTTAGCCATTAAATTGCACTGCTTGTATACTTTTGGATGTGTGCTTATCCACTGGACTTGTATGGTTAACTAGCCAGAAGCCACATGCTTAAAGAAGGCCGACTCTCTACCCCGGTGTCCCTCTCACACCTTCTGATGTGAAAGGTGCTATTCATGCAGGAACTTTGTGTGTCCTGCCACTTTCAATTCAATTAAGTCGCCACATCAAAGAACACACCAAAATACTCTGACCCAATTGGTATGATATAATTTGCCCACCTTGATAAGTCAAATGATCTTATACTATTCCATCCCTTATAAAATATTCATAGCAACCTTATCCATATAGAGATGTGCTGAGAGCAACATCCACAGCTGCTTCCATGTTGTCTCCTCCTGCATCTCCTACCTAGACTTTTCCTCGCCTACCTTTTCTTCTCATCCAGTGATGGGCTTCACTCATCTTGTTGTATAATGACATCATTCTACAAGAGCCACTGTAAGATATTATGGAAAATTGATTCACAGAGGACATGTCCCAGTAGGGCTTGAGACCTCTGATTTGGTCTGAGCTCTGTAGAGAGCAGGGAACCAACACCTCTAAGTCTACTACAGAAATACATCTACAGGGAACACAGCTTCATGATTTCCTCCTCAGGAAGTCAATAGGAAATAATAAGGTAGCCTTCTCATCTGAGAGGCTAAGGTCATGGGCATCATAGATTTGATAAAGTTAAAAGACATTACTCTCTAGGGAAAATGTGGGTGATAACCTGTAAGTCCAACCTTCAAGAGAATCAATGGGACTCACTGTAGGTTGTGTCTGAGTGGGAAAAGGGAGAAACTGTGGGTTCTAAGTGTGAAGATGTTGAGGCATCCATTCCTGCCTCACCCCTGCCCCTCTTTAAGCTTCCATGAGCATCAAGACTTGAGTAATGAGGCTCTACAACCTTATCCTAGTCTCCTCACAAGCTCATTTTGGAAAGTACTGTTTTCTCCCTTTATAACACAGTAATTTACTCTTCCTAGGGAGTTTAGAAACCCGGGCAAGCACCAAGAATACACAAAGCCAGCTGTGAGCCAGCTGTAACCCAATTAACCAGAGGTGATTATTCCTCTAGTGTTTTCTTTGTGAATATGTGTTGCATGTGCATATGTGTGCCTGCACATATAGAAATGTATACTTCCTCAATGGATATACATTTTTAGAAAGCAAATCATTACTTTGTGCTTGAGAACTCAGACTGGGTCATCAAACTGCCCGAAGTCCTTTCTGGGCTCTGTTCGTGGCATTCACGTCAATCTCTGTGTCTCAGTTTCAGGAACTTTAGAAGGCAACTGGGTTTGTGAGACATGGTAGCTCCCTATTCCCAGGATCTGCAGTTCTCTCTGTGTGACTTTGTTTCTTGCTGGCTGCTAGTCAAGCATCAGTGAGCCATCACCATCGCAAAGGGAATCACCGTAGCAGTTACATTTATGTTTGCATGTTTGGAATGAGGAGTCAGATGTTCTGTATGCATGGCCATCTGTCCTTGCCAGTGGCACAGTGGTGACAGGGGGCCTTGTTTTATACTGTCCTACATGAGGTCAACCCTTGACAAATATCAAACACTCCTAACCATTGAATTATTGGAAACATGCTTCATCAGGAAGGATGGTGGTCAGGAAATAGTCTGTGGTTCAAAGAGCTTCACAAACAAAACAACTCTATGAGATCCTTAATAGTTTTTTAAAAGTGTGAAAAAAATGCTGAAATTGGGAAATATAACACTGCTTTAATTTTATCTAGAAAGAAATAAAACAAACAAGAGAAGGAAGCCAGACATGAATGGTGGGTGTGCAGCTGGGAATAAAGACCTTGTCTTCTCAGAGACCTGAGGGTACTCATCTTTCATACTTTGCTGACAAATCATAAGGTCTGTAAGTTGTACCAAGCTATACCACTCCTGGGCATATACCCAAAAGAAGCTCCGACATCTAACAAAAACATATGTTCCATCATGTTCATAGCAGCCTTATTTATAATATCCAGAAGCTGGAAAGAACCCAGATGTCTTTTAACAGAGGACTAGATACAGAAATTGTGGTACATTTACACAGTGGAGTACTACTCAGCTATTAAAAACAATGACTTCATGAAATTCCTAGGCAAGTGGATGGTGCTAGAAGCTATCATCCTTAGTGAGGTAACCCAGTCACAAAAGAACACTCATGGTATGTACTCACTGATAAGCAGATAATAGCACAAAAAGCTCAGAATACCCAAGAAACAATTTACAGAAATTATGAAGCTCAAAGAGAGGGAAGGCCAGAGGTGGATGTCTCAGTTATTCTTAGAAGGGAGAACAAAACACTCATGGGAGGAAATAATGGGACAAATAGAGAAGCAGGGATTGGAGAAAAGACCATCCAGAGACAGCCTCACCTGGGGATCCATCCCATATGCAGCCACCAAACCCAAGCACTATTGCCAATGCAAGTAGTGCTTACTGGCAGGAATCTAATATGGGTGCCTCCTTAGAGACTCTGCAAGAGCCATACTGATACAGAAGAGGATGCTTGCAGCTAACTATTGGACTGAATATGAGGACCCCAATAAAGGAGCTAGAGAAAGGACTGAAGGAGCTGAAAAGGTCTGCAACCCCATGGGAAGAACAAAATCATGAAGTAACCAAACCTACCACAGCTCCCATGGACTAAAACACCAACCAATTAGTTTACATGGGGAGACCCATGGCCCCAGGTACATATGCAGCAGAGGATAGCATTCTCTGGCATCAATGAGAGGAGAGGACTTTGGTCCAGTGAAGTCTTGTTTTCCCAGTGTAGGGGAATGCCAAGGTGCTGAGGTGGGAGAGGGAGCACCTTCATGGCTGGCGTCAGTGGGAGAGGGAGGAGGGATTGGCATCTGAAATGTAAGTAAAGAGAATATCCAATTTTAAAAAAAGGAAAAAAGAAAGATTTGTAACTGTTGGTTGTGAAGCACAGGGTAACCCTAAATAAACCGCCCAGATTTCCTTGCTGATGGACACTTTGACCATCCATTTGACATGTTGTTTAGAGAACAGTAAAGCGACAGACCTCCACCAGTTTAACTCTAGACATCCCCACTGTACACTGTCACTATGGCAATGGGTACTTGCATTGCTTTCAGGAATTTGAACATGTCCTTGTCTGGCTCAATCACTAGCTCTTCTTTTGGATCCACACCAGGGTCTTATAAACCATGTGATTCAAACAAACAAACAAACAAGCAACTCAAATAAAACAAAAGACTTGTTTGGGTAACACTTCCACTGTATGATCTAAACTCCACTGATGCATTTTATGTATTGTTTATATTAAAATCCTCTGTCCTCTATGTACTTTGAGCATATCTTCACCCATGTTTGCTTTTTTATTTCATTTATCACTTGTTTTTTGGACAGCCATGGGTGACTAAGTTGTATCTTAAAAATACTATGCCTTTTCTGATACAGGATTCAAATACACATCTGTTCATGTAGACTTCATTAGACCATCTTTACATTCTGGCAAGCTGGGGATACACATTTCTTCAAATTCGATTTTTTTCTTCCCCACTGGCTTTAATTAAAGTGACACTTGGCTTTGTGGATGTTATTTATTTATTTATTTATTTATTTATTTATTTATTTATTTATTTTTGGAGAAAAGCTTTTCTCAAACACACAGGTCTGACTTGTATTTATAATGATTTAACTGCTAGGTTTTTTTTCAAGTACACATTGTGGTGCATGGAGGAAGTGCCCTGCTCAAATTGAAATGGAAAGAGTTCTGTCTAGGAGACAGTGAGCTTTCCTGGGCACGAGATGTGATCACTCGCGTCTCTCCATGAAATATTGAGAGGATGTGCTGCAGGAAGGTCAAGTTTACACGGAGTTTAAGATCTTTACTGCTTTGTGGAGTATACTCAAATCGGCCATTTGTCTTACTCTGAGCAGGTGGCTCTGAAGAACTCCATGACGACCAGAATATCTGCACCACATCCCTTCATTGCTTTTGGGTCGTCAGCACAAATGCTAAAGCAATCCCAAAGGTAAAGAATACCTGAGCTATTATAAAAATCGTTTTGACTCTGAAAACCACTAGAAAAATTTTCAAAGATCTCCTGGGGTTTATAAAATGTACTTTGAAAATCCACTTTTTAAAGCAAACATCACCTAATAAACATCTGCAATGACAGCTTGAAATAGCCTAAACACTACCAATTATATCTAACACAACTTGAAAACACACTTCTAATGTCATTAAGATAAGTTTTTTTATTTGCTTTGTTTGAATCAGGATACAAACAGCCACACATGATGTGTGTGTGTGTGTGTGTGTGTGTGTGTGTGTGTGTGTGTGTGTGCATTCTCTTCATTTTCTTCAACTTGGTAAAGGAAATGGGCCATTTGTGCTATAAAGTTTCCAGTGTTCTGAATTTGGCTGATAGCTACTCCAGGTGTTGTTGAACATGTTGCTCCTGTCTCCTTGTGAACAGGCAGTTGGATCTAGAGTAGGGTTTCTCATCTCTATACCATTAATATCTTGAACAAGCCAATTCTTTGTTGGTGGGGAACTGTACTGTGTACTGTGGTTTCCAAGTATCCCTGTCCTTTTCATACTGAATGTCAGCACTATATATTCTCTTCTATGGCAGTTGAAACTGACTTTAGACATTGCTAAGTGTTCCCTGCTTGGAACTACTAAAGACTATATTTCCTGGACTCTTGGAGAGACTCAAGATTAGCTTTTTGCTCTTGGCAAGAGTAGGTCATTGGACTTGGGGTGTGGCTCAGGGGTCAAGTACTTGCCTAGTGTGCACAAAGCCCTGGTTTTTGTCTCAAGTATTGTGCAAAACAAACTCAAACAAAGAAACAAAACTAGTTGTGGGTGACTAGAGTATTTTTCAATGTATCTTTGAAATCTTTTATTGCCCAGTTTGCAATAACACTGAGATTAATCTCTGAGTTCCAGTGTTATTAAACAGCTATATCAACTATAGAGGCATCAAATAAACATAAAAATACTAACAAACATATTAGTCACCCCTCTCTATAAAAACAGAGCTTATAGAATGAATATGTATCTATCTATCTATCTATCTATCTATCTATCTATCTATCTATCATCTATCATCTATTTATTTATCTCTATCTATCTATCTATCTATCTATCTATCTATCTATCTATCATCTATCTATCTATCATCTATCTATCATCTATTTATATCTATCTATCTATCTATCTATCTATCTATCTATCTATCTATCTATCTATCTATCTATCTATCTATCCACCTATCTACCTCCCTATCTATCTACCACCTATCATCATCTTCTATCCATATGGAATTTATTAGAACGGCTTACAAGCTGAGGTCCATGGCTGTCTATCATGGAAAGTCAGTTGTCCAATCAGTGAGGCTCGATGTCTCAGCTAGTCTTTAGTACATTCCGGAATTCCAAATAACTAGACTCAAATACTTGTAAATAAATGGACTTACTAGTGAGAGTGAGAATAGCCAGGCAGAAAGAGCTACAAGAGTCTTTCAAAGGGCTTCCCGTCCCCCCCAAACCATTTGACAATGAATTGTTTACAGGAGGCCCCTTGATTTCTGCAGCACACAAGAGCCACGTCGTGCGGGCATTGACTGAGAAACCTGTTTATGACAGCCAACATTGTTACCATCCTGCACCATCTCCAGAACACAAAACGCCCTCCTCCTCCCAATTCACACCAGGCTTCCCTGCCTGCTGAATGTGGGCTCTTTAGGCATTGCTGTGTTAAAATATGCAAAGAGATATTCTGTGCAGGAAGTGTGTTAAAAGTCAGAGTTGTGTAACGAACCTGTTAAGTAGTTTGTTTTAGGTTGTTTTCAGTCTGGGAAAGTGGAAATTTTATTTACTTTATATTTTCAGTCATATGAGACCACTTTAGGGTTTCAAACTCAAAACTAAAATACAAAGTAAATATAGCTTCTAGAATTCAGAGGAGGCTCACTTCCTAAGTGTCTCCACTTCTGGGTGTTTCCTCTCTTTAAAGACTTGTGTTGTGTTAATTTTTGCCTTCAAAGGCCATGGTTTTCATTGTACATATAAAAATAAAAAGTAAATAAACCTCACTGAAAATATTCTACTCTGTTTTTAACTTGGCGTTATAACCTGGAGATAGCATGTGGTAAGTTACAAAATAAACGAAAGAGGGGGGGGGAGGAAGAAAGAAATAAAGACAGAAAGAAAGAAAGAAAGAAAGAAAGAAAAGAAAGAAAGAAAGAAAAGAAGAAAGAGAGAGAAAGAAAAGTGGAAATTGTCTGGGCTCATAGTTCTAGAGATTTGAAGTTGAGAGCTTATAGATAGTGATGAGCATCTTGTTGTTAGAACCCCAAGACAGTGCAGAACATTAGGTGGTAAGAAGAGGGTTGGTGGTGTGTGTGTGTGTGTGTGTCAACAGGTCTCCTTTCCTGTGGTAAAGCCTCCAGTGATAAATCATAAAGTAGTATTCTAATGGCCTGTGTAATACTCACTATCTTGTTTATTTGAGATAGGCTGGCCTTGAACACATGATCCTCTTGTTTTAGCTTCCTGAGTGCTGGGATTCCAGCCTGCACCATGATCCCAGCAGGCTCCACTCATAAATACTGTATTTGTTTCCTCCCTCTTAATAACTCACAGTGGTAATTAAACTTCATCAAATGGTGCCTTAGGGAACCACCCAGGATGTAGCAGAATGCTGGAGACACCCTCAGTCACTTTTGCGTTACAGTGTTATTAAAGACTACTTTATAAGCTATAAAACTCAATTGTAAATGTACAATTTAGTGATTTTAATATAGTTCAATCATTGTTCAAACATCATCTTGGTTTTAGAACAATTTCATCATTCAAAAACCTCTGCTCTGCTCATCTGATTTTCACCTCTTAAAAAAATTTTTTTTTTTTTAATTTGGGAATTTTGTTTGGGAATTTCATGCATGAATCCTGTATTTATCAGAATCCCCTAGAAATCAAATTCCCCTCATCCACATTACTACTTCTTTTATTACTATTGTTGCATACATACATATGCCTAAATGAATAAACAGATCCTACGGAGTCCTTTCAGTGTTCATGTATCTATGTGTTGAGGGCCAACTATGTGGTGCTGGATAACCTCTAAGGGGTTTTATCCCTGGAGAAGATCAGTCCTTCCTCTTTTAGCAGCCATCAGTTGCTTATAGCTTTTCTTCTGATCCCAGACAACCACTGGTCTATACTCTCACTGGAAGTTTGTTTCTCTGAGTGTTTCATGTTGTCACATGGTATTTTGTACTTTGCCTTTCCCACTTCCCATGATGTTTTCTAATGTTCACACATGCAGTGTGAATCAGTACTTTCCAAATTTTAAACGTTCTAAGCTTATTATGTATATGACATCTATCAATCGATGGGTAATTTAGTTACTCCCAGTGTGTGTGCATGTGTGTATGTGACTTTGGGCCAGGCTGGTGCAGGAAGCCCCACACAGAGATCTCTGGTCAGAGATGAGAATGGCTTTTGCCACCTCCACTGCAGGGTCTGGCATGTCCCCGTTTCTGCCACTGCCATGAGGCACCGGGCTGGACTGAACTGAGCTAGCAGGAGGCTCCAGCACGGGATGCAAGAAGCTTTGGGAGAGAAAATCTCTTCCCAAACGGTGGTGTTAACAACTCCAACAGAAGCTCTCAAACAACAGAATGATTCTTGCATACCTTTACTCTTGAGCAGTCTTCTGCCACTCCCCATAATATATATTGGCTTGGCCTGAGGGCTTGGGAAAACATTGTCTACATATTTGGGGGTGTGGTCCTGCTTCTGAGTATGGTCACATCTTCACCCATGGAGGAGGGACTTGGGGCGTGGCTGATGCCACTTTATATGACCAATGCTACCTTACAGGGAACTGTAGTGTGGGTTGCATGAAGAACCCTGGTTCCTTGGGAAACTAGGAAGTGCCTACCATCTCGCTTAACATTTCTGGGGCTTCACTTATCTAGACTGAGAACCAGGGTGTTCTCTGTTCTCTCTCTCTCTCTCTCTCTCTCTCTCTCTCTCTCTCTCTCTCTCTCTCTCTCTCTCTCTGTCTATGTGTGTGTGTGTGTGTGTGTGTGTGTGTGTGTGTGTTTAGTTTTAGAGGTTGACTTTGCTAGTTGGCCTCACTTGTTTTTACAGGAAAGTGAACTGTCACATCGTTGGATTGCAGCTTATTTCACCCCCCCCCCATTAATAAAAACATGCTTTAGTTTCCCATTTTGCTATTACCAGCAGTGATGCAATGCACAGCCTATGTACTTGAGTACTTTGTGCTAATGTGTTTTTGTTGTTCTGTTTGCTGTTGATTTTGTTATTGTTCTGGTTGTTCTTGTTTTGATTGCTAGACATGGATTTCCCTGAGTGCAAGAGTGATGACAATGCATTTTGATCAGATACTGCAAATTCTCTTTCATAGCATTTTGCCATTCTGGAACCCATCAGAAGGCTGTGAGAGTAGTTTTCCACAGACTTCCCATGAGTACATATTAAGTATATATAATAGGTTTAAAAGGTTACTTCAGGGTTTTAATTGTTCTCTTTTCTTATGTGCCCTCTTGTTTGTTCATTCATCATCCGTGCATCCATCCATCTACTCACCCATTTATCTATCCACTTACCTGTCCATCCACCTACCCATCCATTCATCTACTTAGTAGATGAACAGCTATGTGTTCTTGGTGAGAAGCAGCTAGTGTTTTTTGTAAGATGGCTGTGCACAGTGTGTGGACTCTGCCTGATCTTTTGGACAGTCAGCACAGGCTAACCCTGTTGTACATGCTGGGGAAGGTACAGAGGAGCTGATGTTCGGTTTAACAATCTGGTCACTGGACTTCTCCAGGAAGGCCACAGGGTTCTCTTTGGAGAAGGCCTGCTTTGTTCTCTAAATTGCACAGTTTGAACAGTTTCTGGAGCCTGATGGCTTGTGATCATTAGCATTTTACCATTACCCTCTGTTGAGAGTTAGTCTTAATGCCTCATCTTAATTCGGTTCCCAAGAGCTTCCAGATGGTGAGGGCCCCTGCCCCCAGCTGGTTCTGATTGGTAATAAAGAGATATAAGGCTATTTTATTCTAGTTACAACTGTCACAATATTTCATTTTTTGATAGATTAAATAAATGAATGTAAACATTACCAACAGTATAAAACTTTAAGCATCACTGATTTAGAATGGCTTTTCTAGCTGGGGGTAAGGGGAGGTTACAAACATGTTTAGGGCATGAAACTAGGCAAGTGTGGTTTTGTTTATTCATTTTTATTTTGTTTTTAGTGGCACTTTAATGGATCAATTTTTTAAAAGACTGGATTTATTTTTATTTGCATGGGGGGAGAGGGTAGAGAATACATGTGTATTGGGAGGCATATACACGGTATAGGGGATGCCAAATGCTCTGGAACTGGAATTCCAGGGCTGTGACACATGGGGCATTGGTAATAGGAGCCATGTCCTCTACAGAATTACTTTATTTTTTGGTAGCATGTATGTGTGATGTGTGTGTGTGTGTACATGCAAGCATAGTTCCCAGTGCATCTGCAGAAGTCAGAGGACATGTGGAGTTGGTTACCTCCTGCCTTCCTGCCTTTTCACGGGACCCAGGGAGCAAACTTACATAATCAGGTTTGTCAGCAAGTCTTTTTACTTGCAGAAACATTTTCCTACTTATGAAATGGAGTTTTAATTTTTTAAATTTTTTATTGGTTATTTTATTTATTTACATTTCAAATGTTATCCCCCTTTCCAGTTTCTCCTTTATAGGCCCCATCTTCCCTCCTCCCTCTCCCTGCCTCTATGAAGGTGCTCCCCAACCTGCCCACTCCTGCCTTAGCAGCCCAGCATTTCCCTATCCTGGGTCATCAAGCCCCCCCCAAGGGACTCCTCTCCCAGTGGTGGCAGATAAGGCCAACCTCTGCTATGCATTCAGATGGAGCTATGGGTACCCGCTGTGTACTCTTTGGTTGGGGATTTAGATCCTGGGAGCTTTGGAGGGTCTGGTTGGTTGATATTGTTGTTCTTTCTATGAGGTTGCAAACCCCTTCAGCTCCTACAGTCTTTGCCCTAACTTCCCCATTGGGGTCCCCAGGCTCAGTCAAATGTTTGGCTGTGTACATCTGCATACTGGTTCAGCTGTGGCAGAGCCTCTCAGGAGGCAGCTATATGAGGTTCCTGTCAGTAAGCACTTCTTGGCATCAGCAATAGTGTCTGGGTTTGGTATGAGCAGATGGGATGGATCCCTAGGTGGGGCAGTCTCTGGATAACTTTTCCTTCAGTTTTTGCTTCACTCTTTGTTCCTGCATTTCCTTTTGACAGGAGGAATTCTGGATTAATATTTTTGAGGTAGGTGGGTGGCCCCATCCCTCAAATGGGGGCTGTGCCTATCCACTGGTTCTCTACAGGTTCTATTTCCCCTTTGTTGGGTATTTTGGCTAAAGTCCTTCCTGTTGGGTCCTGGGAACCTCTTGGGTGCCTGGCATCTGAGACTTTTTAGTGGTTACACCCAGCTACCCCTCCCCCATTGCTACACACCTACTTCCACATTCCTAACCCTTTGTAGTTCTCCCCGATTTCCATCTATATTTGCACTGGTCCTCCCTTTCTCCTGCCCCTCCTCTCTCCAATTCTAAGATATCTAATGAGTATAGAACTATAGTAAAAGATGTTCTTTACTATAGTACAAGCAGGAAAATAAGTTGCCACCTCTCCCTTTCTGGTTACAGTGTTGTTGCTGTTCTGATAGTCTTAACAATTGTTCAAAAGCAATAACTTTTATTATATGTAATATATTACATACATATAATATAATATATATATTATATAACATAAGATATATAATATTATATATGATGACATATGAAATAATAATGTATATTAGAGCCTGTCATCAGCAAACAATTTTAAATGAATAGTTTATAATCACTTATTAAAGAAAAAATGTAAACAACACCCAAAATTATTTCCAGGAGTGGTTCATTCATTATGATGGCATGATTGAATCAAGAATGCAAACTGAGGAAGCCATGAGGAGTGAACTGGTAAACATATTTCTTCATGGCTTTTGCTTTAGCTCCTGCCTTAAATCTCTGCCCTGATTTTTAATACTCTGTAAGTACTTTTAGTACTATGTAAGATGAAACAAATCCTTCTTCCCCTAAGTTGCTTTTGTTCATGGTGTTTATCACAACAATAGAAAACAAACCCAGACAGAGAGGTATTTCAGAATGACAGTCTTACCTGGGCGGTCATGCCCTTCAAAGGGACAAAAGCACAGACCTCCTCTTCCCACCGCCTTGGTCAGCCATGATGTCAACCACTTGAACTTCCCCATACTGTTCAAAAGAACATTGGCAGTGCTTTTTCAGCCAATAAAGATGTTTCACAGTTAACTGGAGACCTGGTCTTTGAGACTCCTCTCTCTACCAGTTCTCCTTGGTCCCACAGCTCTCCCATCACCTTGTGTGGCCTTGTTTATGTGACTAATTCCAACTTCTTTACAGTGACAAATGCAAACATTCTGGAATGGTTGGTGTTTTGATCTTTCCTTGTTGTATGGTTGGTGTGTGTTCCCACTGCTCGGAATGACTCCTCAGACTCACCAGGGTTGTTACAGCTCTGCTGTCCATTGACAAATTTCCAAAGTTGTCCTGGCTCACGCTGTCAGTCAGACAGTTTGACCGTCCAGTCCAACAGAAGAGAGACTTCAACAGTGCTGTGGTAGTTTGAATGAGAAGTCTCCATATTCTTAGACATTTTAAAAGCTTGGTTCCCAGTCGGTGGTCCTATTTGGGTAGCTTTAGGAAGTATGGGCCTGCTGGAGGAAGTATGCCACTAGGTGTGGGCTTTGAGGTTTCATAGTTATGTGCTACTTTTATTTTCTTTCTCTGCATCCTGTTTGTGGTTTAAGTGAGACCCTCAGCTCTCAGCTTCCAGCTACATCCTCCATGATTGTCTGTGGCCTTGCTTTCCTGACACTATGGTTGATGAAACTCTAACACTCTAGAACCGTAAGCCCCAGGTCAGTCCTAGAAGTTGCCCTGGTCACGGTGTTTTACTGTAGTGATAGAAAACAGTGGAGACAGATGCTTCCTTGGCCATGTCCATGGGCATAAAGTCTGTTTATTTGTTTGAAATACAGGGTCTCATAGTGGAGACCATGCTAGTTTTGAGCTCATGACAATCCTCCTGCCTCAGCTTTTTGAGTGCTGGGATTGCAGACATGTCCTATTATGTCTCATTGCCTTAGTTCTGTAGCCACTGTGTAGAAATCAGTAGTAAGTACTTGACTCATCCACACACAACAAGCTGGGCCAGGATAGGCCTGCCCTGCTGCAAGCACCATCAGCTCATGAATATGGCATAGACTAAGTCAGAAATTGAATCAAAATGCAAGATTTACCCTTTATGCCTGCTCCATGAAAACAAAAAGATTGATTCAAATGTGAGGGTCAGGATAAAGGTTCTCTGGAGAACTTTAATTTGATGGGTTCTGTCCTGCCAAAATTACCCACAGGGGTGTGGTGCTTGAAGGAATAAACACAGAGGGGGCTCTCAGGTGAGGATCTTCTAGGCAGCACCAGCATTGATCCCCATTCAGTGTTCCTTGGAGACTGTAAGCAAGGGCCCGGCTGCATCTCCTTACAGCTTAGTGCTTGGCTCCCAGTTCCTGGAAATTTGCATATGCTAAACCTCCTTTGGGGGAATCAAGGTTTTAAACAAGATTATTTTTAAAAGAAAACACAAGGCTCTTACAGGCCCCAAAAGCACAAGCTCACAGCTTCTAACTAGGCTAGCTAAACAAGGAAGCTCCTTGGAGGGTGCTGCAAGTGTAGACTCTATTTTAGGCTTTTAAGAAGAACACGGGTGATCATGATTTCTACTGGGTAGAGCAGCTATTTAGGGACATTTATTTTTGCTGAAATATTTGCTGAGTATTTTTATAAAGTACTTTAAATCTGAAAAGACTAAATTGCTTCTGTAGGAGCTTTGAGAATGGGGTGGGAAGAAAGAGGGCAGCCATAATATTGTTGCTTTTATGTGGCGGTGACACCTTGGATTCAGTTTCTCTAGTACAGAGAGAAGGAAAGGAAGCAGAGGCGGTGGCATAGATATTACAGGAGACAGCTCACTGTCTCTGCAGGCTTTCCCAGAGCTGTCATTCTTCCTGATGGACAGGATCACAGAGAAGAAGTTTCAAGTGGCTAGGCTCCTGAGAACTGTGGCTTCATTCTGATCTTGGGATTCTGTTTTTTAGAGCCACCATGTGATATAGTCCCTTACATTCCTACCTCTGGAAAAGCTGACCTCAGCATTTCAGACACCAAGAAGGCACAGCTAGGATCTAGAGTCTGTAGTGAAACCATATTTTCTTCTTTGAAAAAGATACCCATGGTCGGCTCTAGCACATTCAGTTGTTTTCTGAAGTTGGGACACAGATATGGGGGAATAAATTAAATACTCCACATGAGTCTAATGGACAGTCTGCATTAGAACTACTGCTTTGCAAGTCAAGCTTTGATATGAGGAAGAGTGACTTGGAGCATTTGCTATCTGGACCCAGAACAGGACTGGTGCAAGGGCTGAAAGCCTACATTGTTCCCAAACTTCTATGTGTTATTGCTGCTGCTGCTGCTGCTGGCATCCCACACTGAGGTCCCAGATATAGCTCACTTCATACTGGACCAGTTGCAGCGGCAGAAGTTCACCCCTACCCCCATAAAAAAAAAAAAAACCACAAGTGCTTGAGCTTACCCTATGTATAGGAAATATAAGTCAGGTCATGACATTGCTGAAGAGTCCTTCAACCTCAGTTTTTCTATGATCTGGGGAATGTTGGTCAGGAGTGGATTAGTTCTTGCTTACTATGGCTTGTGAGAATAGGATGTAAAATTTCTTGGAAGTTTTCCAACCTGATGTCAAAACATAGCCATTACTTAAAATTTTTATATCAACTTAATAGTTGTATCTACCAAAAAGGAGATAAGTCCTCGAAATGCATTTCTTTCCAATCATTCAACAATTTTACCATTGTAAACACTCCTGGGCTTGTTATGGCTGGATGGTGGCATTACTCTAGAATGGCTTTGGAGTGACCACAGCGCTCCTGGAATACAGTAAACCAAAATTATCCATGACAGAAGAATCTACACCATAGGATCAGCAAACACACCAAGATTGGACTTACTGGTCTACCAACTTGTCTGTATCTTGGTAAATAATGGAGGAATTGTTAATAATGTAGATGAAACTTAAAAATAAAGGCTGAGAGCAAGCAAGTTTTAGTGTAATCAAACACACACACACACACACAGACACACTTCTTACATCAGTGAGAAATAATCTGATACTACTACATATCATGAATCTGATATGACTACAGCAAACTTATTAGGAAATGAGTTTGTGAATAGATTGCTTTATAGATTGGTGAAGAAATAAAGAAGATAGTCGAAATTAGTGAAATCGTTCAGTGAGAATTAATTAATTAGATGAGGTTATCAGAAAGGACTTGCATATTTTATTTTATTTTTAAGTAGTGCACTACTTACCCTTGATTTTAGGAAAGTTTGAGCTGTTATATATGTGGACAGACACATCTATACAGATACACATACATGTAACATGTACATTAATTTTGCCAAACAGAGACCTCATGTCATCATCATCATGCCACAAGATGCAAAGATCATTGTAGCACTAGTAGATTAATCCACTCCAATCTTCCCACCAGTGGGTTCCCTGTGTCCGACCAAATGCTCTGGATTCTCAAATGAAAGATACATACAGGAAGCCTTATATTTAAATGCCTAAATCAGCTCAATTGCTCGGTGACGCACAAACTTCCATGTTGCTAACACCTATCCTCCAATTCTCCTGAATTATTACTTACTAAACTCTGTATTCCATCTTTGCTACCCCAGATACAACTTGAGTAGGACTGGGACAGCTCTTCCCCTGCTCTCACATAGCTGGTACTCTATCTTCTGCAGCTCTCAAGCCTGCATCCCATTCCTCTCGTTGCCATGGTGATCCTCCTCCTTATTCAGTGGTTTCCTTATGCATGAGTCCTAAAGTCCCACCTTTGCCTCCCTGCCCAACCTTTGCCTACCAGCAACTTTATTTACCAAACAAAGCCAACTGGGGACAGGAACCCTCAGCATCTTACACACAGATGTGCAGGTTCCTGTGTAATTTGGGAGTCAAATTAACACTAATAGCTTAGAACAATCCACAACAGATCATAATTTGACAAAAGGTGTTCTCAACTTGCTCCCCTGGTGAATATGGGTTTGGAATTGGGAACAGGAATCTGCATGTGTGCAGGGATTTCCAAATCTACATTGTGATGTCTAAGTTGATGTTGTGGTCTTTGCAATAAGCAGGGCCATAGAGAGTGAAAGAGGCTCATTCTGAGGATGTGGAGCCCTAAGTCTGGAAAGCCAACAATCTTTTTAGATAGAACTACTGTGGAGTCTTAGCATGAGTCACATACCCAAAGGTAGTATGACTGAGATTTATACTTAATTATTTACCCCCCTGGGGAGAAATTTAAGACAGCTCTTTTTCCGGTGTTACTGATGATTGGTTGCATAGTGGGCTTCAAGGAATCTGATTACATTTTCCATTTCTCTCCCCAGTGGCATCTGCAGCATTCACACATCATTCAACACACAATTTTGGCCTAGCAACTCCTAGTGCTAAGCCTTTGGGGGAGTTCTATTCATAATGAGTGAAAGATGTGGCTTTCTTCCAAGAATCTTGGTAGAGAGAATCACAAATACAGAGGAATTTCAGGTTCCATCCACTTTAATCTGGTCTATCAAAAACCATGATTAAATTGGTTTCTTGTTGGCAGAATTATACTCTCTGCCCGCAATATTTGGAGATGCTCAGAATAAATATTTATAAGCCCTCTCTGGGCACCATCTTACAGAGCATTATTTAGTTAGGGTAGTGCCAATGATTCTGAATGGTTCAAGAAACCCATGCTTTATGATGGCAATCATGTTACCACCGTAAAAATTTATGTCTCTGGGTGATTCATTGTAATTCCAGGCTGAATGAGCAGGAAAAGGTATTCCAGGCAATCTTTGCAAATATTTCCATTCTTTTAGCACAGATATGAAGAGCTAAAAGGGATGTAAGAATAGTTGTCAGGGAATATTGCTTGTACTCATAGGATTCTCAATCAAATAAACAAAGAACAGCATTGTACAAAACCGAACTGAAAATGGATCAAAGATCTTAATTTAAATCCCAAATGCACTGAAAGTTTCAGAAAAAAACATAAGGAATGTACTTCAAGATATTAGTGTAGGCAAGGACTTATTAAAAACAATATCAATCAACAGCAAAAGAGTACCAACAGATACCAAGCATCAACAGTATCAACAGATGGAACTATATGAAAATAAAATATTTCCATACAGAAAAGGAAATAATCAGCAGAGTTAACAGGCAGTCCACAGAATGGGAGATTTACAATCTTGTAAATGTAAAGATCTTATAAATCATTACAAGATCCATTTCGGACAAGGGGCTAATATCAAGAAATTAGAAAGAATTACAGAAATTAAATAATAAAGAAATAAAACTTAGAAGTAACAACTGGGCAAATGAACTGAATAATCACTTAGAGAGAGAGAGAGAGAGAGAGAGAGAGAGAGAGAGAGAGAGAGAGAGAGAGAGAGAGAGAGAGAGAGGGAGAGGAGAGAGAGAGGAGGGAAGAAAAGAAGGAAGGAAGGAAGAAAGGAAGGAAGGAAGGAGAAAAGAAAAAAGTAAGGAAGACAAACAGACAAATGGCTAAGAACTACTTAAAAGGTATTTAGTATCCTTAGACACCAGGGAAATGTAAGGTAAAACTACTTTGAGCTATGATATTCCCGCAGTTATCGTCAAGGCAAGTAATTTGACAACAAATGTTGGCGATGATGGGGGGGGGGAGAAAGAGGAAGGAGAAATAAAATGTTATATTTATGATAATGCAAGCTAATATAGCCATTGTAGAAATAAGTTTAGTTATTTCTCAAAAATTAAAAGTAGAACTATTGGGGCTGGAGAGATGGCTCAGAGGTTAAGAGCACTGATTGCTCTTCCAGCAAGGTCCTGAGCCACCCATGGTAGCTCACAACCATCTATAATGGAATCAGGTGCCCTCTTCTGGTGTGTCTGAAGACAGCAACAATGTACTCCCATACATTAAACAAATAAACCAACAAACAACTCTTTAAAAATTAAAATTATCACATAACCCTAATATTTCACATCTTATCATAGAGATAGTTCTTCCCCATGTTATTGCTGTTTTATTCATTATGGAAAGAAATTGAAATTAACCTAATTGTCTATCAACAGATAAATGAATAATTAAAATTACACACACACACACACACACACACACACACACAAATACTACTCAGTTCTAAAGGTAAATATAAAGGTAAAAATTTACAGAAAAATAGGGGAACTCAGATGTATATTAAGGGAAGTCACACCATCTCAGGACAAGACACATGCTCTTGCTCATGTGTGAAATCTAGCTAGATTATATGCATATGTATATGTGTATGTGTATGTGTTTGTGTATGTGTATGTATATGATATATATGTATGTGTTTGTGTATGTGTATGTATATGATGTTTATGTATGTGTTTGTGTATGTGTATGTATATGATGTATATGATGCATGTAATGCCTATGATGCATATAATGCATATGATGTATTTGTATATGATGTATATGTATATCATGTATATGTATATGATGTATATGTATATTGTGCCTTTGTGGGTACAGTATAAAGTGAGAAAAGGGGAGTAAGGTAAGCTAAATATGAGGAACTAGGGAAGGACTGAATGCAGGGATGTTTGTGTTTTCTAGTTCTAATTTTGTCATAGATTTTTTGTTTTGTTTTGGTGTGGATAAATGCATAAATATAATCCTCAAAGATTACATCTTGAATGTCAATTGTAATTGCTTGTAAGTTCATTATATTGCACAGTCTTTCGGGCTGGTTAATTTTTGTGTATGCTTTTAAAAATTTATTTACAAGTTTTTTTTATAACAAAGTAACAAAAAAGAACAATCCGATTAAAATTATGGCATAGAACTAAATGAAGTGTTCTCAAAAGATGAAATATAAATAACTGAGAAACATGTTTACAATGTCCAACACCATTAGCCCATTTGCCATCAAGGAAATGATAATTAAAACCACTTTAAGATTTCATCTTCTCCCATGGAGAATGACCAAGGTTATTAACATGCTGACTCGGCTGTGGGGAAAAGCAGCACTTAGTCTCTGTTGGTGGGAGTGCAGAGTGATGTGGCCACCAAGGAAGTCAGCATGGAGGTTCATCAAAAACCCAAAGGTAGATCTAGCACATGAACCAGCTATAGCATTCTTGTGAAGATACTCAAAGGACTCTGTAGTCCACTATAGATCCTATGCCTGCTCTTCCATGCTCATTGCTGTAATTCACACGGATTAATGGACAATAAAAATAGTTCATTATCACAATGAAAAATAATTCAGCTACTAAAAAATGGAATTATGAAATGCACAGGCAAAGGACAGAGCTAGAAATAATCACCCCAAGTGAGGTAACCCAGACTTAGACAAAGTCATATGTTTCCTCTTATTTGTAGATGTTAGCTTTGATTATATTCATGCACACTCAAATATGCATTCATATATATTCATATATATGTGAATACCATTTGAAATGCACATGGAGGTCAGAAAATTAGTAGGGGGTCATGGCAGAGATTCACGAGAAGGGAGATAGAATGCAGTGGCATACAATAGTAAAGAAGAACAATGGAACAGGAAGGGTTAAAAGGGATGGGGGTGGAATGGCTGGATGAAGAAGGGACTAAGAAGAGGATGAAGTCACACTAAAGACCTTTTGAAAAAGTAATATAGAAACCATAGACACATCATAATATATATATTCCAATATGTGTGTGTGTGTGTGTGTGTGTGTGTGTGTGTGTGTGTGTGTGTGTGTGTATGTAGTTAATGTGGTATTAATGGTATTAACGCCCCTTCTGGACCCAGTACAGTGCCTGGAATGGGTTACTTCTTTTGGAGTTGTTGCTTAGTAAAGTCACAAAGATTTCCAAATATTACAGGTATTGTTAATGCTCTTAGTTAGTCTCAAGAACTCAACTCATTTATAAAGACATTATATTCTTGAGTTATAGGACATGGAGAGATTACACTGATTCTAATTGGGAAGTTGCATCATTGCTGGATAACTTTTATAGTACTGAAAGGTGCTGTGCAGGTTACCAGAGGAGAAAAGTAATCATTAACATCCCTGTTTTCTACTTTCTATTTTGTTCCACGTTTTTCCCTCAACAATAAGAATCTCCTTACAATGTTATAGAGTAGTCTCCTGATGGCTACAAAAATATTAGCTGATTAAAATAGTTATCTTGGGAGAGGGAGTGGAGTGTCTTAGGAGAGGATGTTTTTCCTGAGGCAGACATGTGGGAGGATATCTTGCTAAGAATAGACATGTGATGTTTTTCTGGAGGCAGACTAGAAAAAGGGCATGTGATGTTTTGCTAGAAGCGGATGCTTGAGAGAATATGTGATATTTGGAAAGGATATATATATATATATATATATATATAAAATGATGGAATACAGAGAGTAGGTGATGTTGGATGGTATTAGTACACCTTGTCAGTCTTTGGTGCTCATCTGTGGGTTTTGCTGATGCTGGATTTTGCTGATGATGCTGGGTGGTACGGGTATGCCTTACCATTTTTTGTTGGTTATCATTTCTTGGGACTTCATAGACAGAAATTCACCAAAAACCTTCTGGTGGTGTTCTAACAGCTTCTTGTTACTTCCCTGGGCTCTGGCCAATTGACAGATCCTTGCTGTTTCTTCTGGATTTACCTGCTATTGCCAATCCATAAATGATGCTTGAGAGTCCTGCTGTTGCTGATTCATGAATGGTGTTTGCAAGTGGATCCAGCTGCTGCTGCTAATTCATATAAACGGATATACTGATATCCTGACAATACAGACTGGGTTTGCTCCAAAGTAATATTTCTAAACAGGTCCACATCCTGTTTTGCTCTATTAATCTTTCTTTTCTACTACTTCTGGTGGGTGGTGGGCTAGAAGTGGTGTTAAGACATTTAAGAACTCTTACTAAAAGTGGATTTTGAAAAATATAAATCCATAATTTCCTGAGGGATTAGTATCTTCTTCAGAAAATTCTTGCTTATACTTGTATCTTGAAGTGTTTTATCTTTTTTCCTGTAAGAGTTTCAGATTCTATATTAAAGTCTTCGATTGTTTTTCATAGAGTAAGAAACAGGAACTAGATCACTTATCTACACGAGGACATCTTTCCTAGTATGGTCTGGTGAAGAAGCCATTTTTTTTTCTCTAACATATATTATTGACATGTTTGTCAAAAAATCAGGTGGGTTGTGGCTGTGGGGTTTGTTTCTGAGTTCTATATACCATTCCATTGATCTACATGTCTGTTTTCTGTCAATTCCATGATGTTTTTATTACTATTGTTCTATGGTATGACTTGAAGTCAGGTATGGTGGCCTTTCTGGCATTGTTCTCTTTGTTCTGAATTGCTTTTGTTACATGTCTGTGTGCTTTTACGTGAGCTTGAAAAATTTTATAGTTCTGTGAAGCATGCCATTGGAATTTTGATGGGGATTACAATGAATCTGCAGATGACTTTGGCAATATACTAATTTTACAATATTAATTCTGTCACTCATGAGCATGGGAGGTCTTTCCATCTCTTTGAGACTTAGTCAAATATTTATTCTTTTAGAAAGTTTTGATTTTTTGGTTGTTATTTTACTTTTTAAATAAGGTATTGTGAAAAGAATTGTTTTCCAATTTCTTTCTCAGCAAGTTTGTTATTGGCATATAGAAAAGCTTATGGTATTTTTAAAAGTTGATTTTTTTTGATATCTTACTACCTTGCTGGAGTCTTTAAGGACAGGATCTTGTAATTAGTGAGTAGGATTAGAATTTCTGTGTTGTATTTCATGAGTTCTAATATCTTATGCTTTTGGTTTTATTTTATTTAGAGTTTTGAAACTTTGTATGGATTTCCACAGTTCATTCATCATTCAACAGTATAGTTCAGTTTCCATGGATCGATATACATTCTGTATTCTTGTTGAGTTTTTAGTTTTATTCCTACCTGATCAAGTGGAATACAAGAACCATTTAACTTCTATTGTATTTGTGAAGATTTCTTTGTGCCCTGAAACATGGGCTATTTTAAAGAAAGTTTTATGGACTGTTAATAGGAATGTGTGCTATGCAGTTGTTGGATGAAATATGCTGCAGATGTCTGTAATGTCCATTTACTTCATGGTGCCATCTAACTCTGATGCATCTTCATTTATTTTTGTCTGTGTGACATGTTTGTTGGTGAGGGGGATATTTAGATCACCCACTATTACCATGTTGTAGTCAATGTATACCTTTATATATAGCAGAGTTTTGTTTTTTGTTTTTGTTTTTTTTTACAAAATTAACAGCACACCAAAGTTCAGTAATACAAGTATAACTTCCTATTGATAGAGTGTTCAATATGTAGTAGTCTTGTCTCCTCTAGTCCTTGCTAGAGGTCTATTTTGTAAGAATTTCTGCACGATCACGCTTTCTAGCTCCATTAGCTTGGAGTAACTTTTTCCACCCTTTTATCCGAAAGCTGTTTGTCTTAGCCACTGAGGTATATCATTACAGTCAACAGTATATTGGTCCTGTTTTGTATTCTAATCTAGTCTATATATTTTGATCACAGAATGGAGACTGTCAGTGTTCATAGCAATTACTGTATGCATGTATTCATTTCATCTTGTTTCTATAGGGTTTGGTAGTTTCTTAATCCCTTTTTGCTGTTCTGCTGCAGTTGAGTCTTTCCTGTAGCCTCGTGGATGTGTTTATCTTTCTTTTCTTTGGGTAGTGAGGGGAAGCAGCAGCCTCATCCGAAGGAAAGCCAGGCAGCCTGAGTGCAAAGAGACTGGCAACCTTACTGCATGGGTTAGCCACCAATCCACTCGCAATGATGAGAAAGTTATTCTTCTGCTGTTCAAGTCATCAAGAGTGGAAAGTAATTTGTCACTCTATCCAACTTAGAGTGAGGTTGCTTGGTGCCACCTTGAAAAAAAACCTGTTGTTTAAAACTTCCACTCTGGAGGCTAGAGAACAGAGAAGAAGTATAAACCAGTAAGCCTAAATTTAACCTGCCACACACTGAAGGTGAGAGACAACTCTGGGATGTAGTTATGAGGAGTGAGGGGTCCTGGTGTTGGCAAGCCATAAAGTGCAAGCAGTAGGCTGGGTTCAGACAGTGTCATGTATGGGGAAGATGGCCTTATCCTCAGCTGCCAGTTGTTTCTTACCAAACAAATCTCATCAGCTAGGGTCACCCTGGAGTTTGACATGCTGACCCCAGTGTTGGTGGGTGGATACTGTTCTCTACTTGCCTTTTTTATTATGCACTTTATATTGTTGGACAATCTTTTTTCTTTTCTTCTTATGTTTCCCCAGTTTTTCTTTTTATTTTTTTGTTTGTTTGCTTTCAAGACAGGGTTTTTCTGTGTAGTCCTGGCTGTCCTGGACATGCTCTATAGATCAGGTTGGCTCAGAGCTAAGACATCGGCCTGCCTCTGCCTTCCGAGTGCTGGAATTAAAGGTATGTGTCATCACTGCCTGTCCTCCCCTGCCCCTCTTTTTGTTATACTAATAGTAATACTTTGACATTTAGTTTTTAAAGCCCTTCTGCTTTGAATTTTGTTAAATTTATCTAAATTTGTTTATAAAGGTTCTAATTATTAGACAATATTTGTATTTTTAATTCTCCAAATCTCTTATTTTCCTCTTTACTATACTCTTCCTTTCATATTCTTCTTTCCCCCATTCTCTCTTCTAAATTAAGTATATGGTTTGATATTGTTATAATAGTTTGTTTTCTCTACTCCAAAATGTACTCAAGTTAGGCTTCTCAATAAAAACATCTCCAAATATTTCCAGATAAAACCAGAAATTAAAATTTAAGATACATGTAAAAACAAAGTAACTTGTTTCCTCTAAAAATTCTTCAACTACTATATTCAAAGATACTAAAATATGTAAATCATTGGATGAAGATTGAAAACTTTTATTTATAAACAAGATCAATGATTCCAAGTACAAATATGCAGACAAATAGAATACAGGATTGTACTGGCTGGTTTTGTATCAACTTGACACAAGCTGGAGTTAATCACAGAGAAAGGAGCCTCAGTTGAGTAAATGCCTTCATGAGATCCAGCTATAAGGCATTTTCTTAACTAGTGATCAAGAGGGGAGGGCCCAGCCTATGGTGGGTGGTGCCATCCCTGGGTTGGTAGACCTGAGTTCTATAAGAAAGCAGGCTGAGCAAACCAGGGGAAGCAAGCCAGTAAGCAACATCCCCCCATAGCTTCTGCATCAGCTCCTGCTTCCTGACCTGCTTGAGTTTCAGTCCTGACTTCCTTTGGTGATAAACAGCAATGTGGAAGTATAAGCTAAATAAACCCTTTCCTCCCCAACTTGCTTCTTGGTCATGATATTTTGTGCAGGAATAGAAACCCTGACTAAGACAAGGATTTACAGAGAAAAGTCATTGACATAGAAGAAAATGTCAGCAAAACTAATGAAAAAATCAACAATATGATGGAAAAAGTCAACAACATGGAAAAAAAATAACCAGGAAAGATATTGGAATTCTAAAACAACAACAATAGAAATAAAACAACAAAAAACTAAATAAATATAAAAATTTCAGCAGGTCAAAAGAAAAGTACAATGGAAAGCTTAGCTTTGACTAACTTGAAGAAAGACTACCAAAGACAGAGACAAGGCCAGGGAAATGCTGCATTAAAAATTTATCAACAAAACAATGTACATGATTACAGCATCAAAGCAAGCATGATGGGATATAGTTAAGAGATGAAATTTAAGAATCTGTGAGAAAGAAGAAGTAATTGAGCTAAAAAACCAAAGGCATAAAAAATCTAGTCATTAAATTATAGCATAATGTTTCCTAAATCCAGAGAAAGAGGTAGAGCTCAACACAAGATACATTTAAACCCCAATACACATGACCAGATAAAGAATTTTATCACATTTTTATTATCCTTTTTATTGGATATTTTCCATATTTAAATTTCAAATGTTATTGCATTTCCCCCTACTCTCATTCCCCCTCCAACTCTCCTTGCTTCCATGAAGATGACCCTACTCCCAGCCACCCACTTCTGCCTCAGCATCTTGGCATTCCCCTACACTGGGAAAATGCTCCTTCATTGGACCAAAAGCCTCTCCTCCAATTGATGCCAGACAATACCATCCTCTGCTACATATGCAACTGGAGCCATGGGTCTCTCCATGTATATTCATTGGTTGGTGTTTTAGTCCCTGGGAGCTCTGGGGGTTTGGTTGGTTGATATTGTTGTTCTTCCAATGAGGATGCAAATTCTATCAGCTCCTTCAGTTCTTCCTCTATTTCCTTCATTGGGGTCCCCATTGGGGTCCCCATTAGGGTCCCATGCTCAGTCCAATGGTTAGCTTCAAGAATCCTATCTGTATGGGTATGACTCTGGCAGAGCCTCTGAGGAGGCATTCATATCAAGCTCCTGCCAGTAAGCACGTCTTGGCATCAGCACTAGTGACTGGGTTTGGTGGGTGCATATGGGATGAATCCCCAAGTAAGGCAGTCTCTGGATGATCTTTTCTTCAATCTCTGCTCCTCTATTTGTCTCCGTATTTCCTCCTGTGAGTATTTTGTTTTCCCTTCGAAGAAGGACTTAGGAATCCACATTCTGGCTTTCCTTCTTTTTCAGCTTCATAAGGCCTGTGAATTGTTTCTTGGGTATTCAGAGCTTTGGGGGGCTACTATCCACTTATCAGTGTGTGTCTACCATGTGTGTTCCTTTGTGATTGGGTTATTTCACTCAGCATGATAGGTTTTAGTTCCATCCATTTGCCTAAGAATTTCATGAAGTCATTGTTTTTAATAGCTGAGTTGTACTCCATTGTGTAAATGTACAACATTTTCTGTATCCATTCCTCTGTTGAAGGACATCTGGGTTCTTTCCAGCTTCTGGCTATTACAAATAAGGATGCTAAGAACATGGTTGAGCACGTGTCTTTGTTAGATGTTGGAGCTTCTTTTGGGTTTATGCCCAGGAGTGGTATAGCTAAGTCCTTAGGTAGTACTGTGCCCAATTTTCTGAGGAAGTGCCAGAGTGTTTCCTAGAGTGGTTGTACCAGCTTGCAATTCTACCAACAAAGGAGGAGTGTTCCTTTTTATCCACATCCTTGCCAGCATTTGCTGTCATCTGAATTTTTGATCTTAGCCATTCTGACTAGTGTGAGGTAGAATCTCAGGGTTGTTTTGATTTGCATTTCCTTGATGACTAAGGATGTTGAATATTTCTTTAGGTGCTTCTTGGCCATTCGGTATCCTCAGTTGAGAATTTTTTGTTTAGCTCTGTACCCCATTTGTTAAATAGGATTATTTAATTCTCTGAAGTCTAACTTCTTGACTTCTTTGCATATATTGGATATTAGCCCTCTATCAGTTGCAGGATTGGTAAAGATTTTTTTCCCCAATATGTTGGTGGCTGTTTTGTACTTTATATAAGTGCCCTTTGCCTTACAGAAGCTTTAAAATGTTATGAGGTCTCATTTGTTGATTCTTGATCTTAGAGCATAAGCCATTGGTGTTTTGTTCAGGAAAATTTACCCTGCTCCTATGTGTTCTAAGCTCTTTCCCACTTTCTCTCCTGTTAGTTTCAATGTACCTGGTTTTAGGTGGAGGTCTTTGATCTACCCGGACTTGAGCTTTGTACAAGAAGATAAAAATGGATCTATTTTCATTCTTCTGCATACTGACTATCAGTTTAATTAGCACAATTTGTTGAAGATGCTTCTTTTAATCCAATGTTTTTAGCTCATTTATCAAAGATTAAGTGATCATAGGTATGTGGGTTCATTTCTGGGTCTTCAATTCTATTTCACTAATCTACGTGCCTATCTCTGTATCAATACTATGTCCTTTTATCTTGACTGTTCTGTCAAGGATGATACTCAACAAAACTGGAAAATCTGGATGAAATGGACAATTTTCTAGACAGATACCAGGTACCAAAGTTAAATCAGGATTAGATGAACCATCTAAATACTCCTATAACCCCGAAAGAAATAGAAGCAGAAACCAAATGTCTCCCAGCCAAAAAAAAAAAAGCCCAGATGGGTTTAGTGCAGAATTCTATTAGAGCTTCATAAAGGACCTAATATCAATAGTCTCCAAACTATTCTACAAAATAGAAATAATGGGAACACTACCCAATTAATTCTTAGAAGCCACAAATATGTTCATACCTAATCCACACAAAGACCCTACAAAGAAAAAGAACTTCAAACTAATTTTCCTTATAAACATCGATGCAAAAATATTCAATAAAATTCTTGCAAGCCAAATATAAGAACACATCAAAATGGTCATTCACTATAATCAAGTAGGCTTCATCCTAGGGATGCAAAGATGAATTGATATACAGAAATACACCAATGTAATCCACTATATAAACAAACTCAAAGAAATAAAATCCCATGGTCATCTCATTATATGCTGAAAAAGCATATGACAAAATTCAACATCTCTTCATGTTAAAAGTCTTGGAAAGATCAGGAATTCAAGGCCCATACCTAAACATGGTAAAAGCAACATACAGAAAACCAGTAGACAACACCAAACTAAATGGTAAGAAACTTGAAGCAATCCTACTAAACTCAGGGAGTAAAGGATGCCTACTCTCCCCCTACCTATTCAGTATAGTACTGGAAGTCCTAGTCATAGCAATCAGACCTCAAAAGGAAGACAAAGGGATATAAATTGGAAAGAAAGAATTCAAGATATCACTATTTGCAGATTACATGATAGTATACTTAAGTGGCCCCAAAAATTCCACCAGAGACCTTTTGCAGCTGATAAACAACTTCAGCAGAGTAGTTGGATATAAATTTAACTCAAACAAATCAGTAGCCTTCTTCTATTCAAAGGATAAACAGGTTGAGAAAGAAATTAGGAAATCTATACCCTTTCCAATAGTCATAAATAATATAAAATATCTTGGTGTGACCCTAACCAAGCAAGTGAAAGATCTGTATGGCAAGAATATCAAGTCTCTGAAGAAAAAAAATCGAAGATCTGAGAAGATGGAAAGATCTCCCATGTTCATGGATGGGCAGGACTAATATAGTAAAAATGGCCTTCTTGCCTAAAGCAATCTACAGATTCCATGAAATTCCCATCAAAATTCTAACTCAATTCTTCATAGAGTTAGAAAGAGCAATTTTCAAATCCATTTGAAATAACAAAAAACCCAGGATAGAAAAAATAATTGTCAATAATAAAAGAGATTCTTCTATCTCTTGTATTCTATTGATTACGATTGCATCCAGGACTCCTGATCTCTTTCCTAGGTAGTCTATCTCTGGGGTTGTGTATTTTTGTGATTTCTTTTAATTGTTTCTATTTCCATTTTCAGATCTTGGATGGTTTTGTTCAATTTCTTCACCTGTTTGGTTATGTTTCCCTGTAGCTCTTTAAGTGATTTTTGTGTTTCTTCTTTAAGGGCTTCTACTTGTTTATGTGTGTTCTCCTGTATTTCTTTAAGGGTGTTATTCATGTGCTTCTCAAAGCCCTCTAACATTATCATAAGGTTTTGATTTTAAGTCAAAATCTTGTTTTTGTTGGTGTGTTGGGATATTCATTACTTGGTATGGTGGGAGAACTGGGTTCTGATGTTGCCACGTTGTCTTGATTTCTGTTGCTTAGGTTCTTGAGCTTGTTTCTTTTTATCTTGTTATCTATAATACTAGTTGGTCTTGTTGTCTCTGACTGGGCCTTGTCTCTCCTATGAGCCTGTGGGCCTATGTGCCTATGGGCTTAGGAGTGGGAGCACTCCCTGGTGCTCAGCTCTCTGCAGGCAGGTTGTGGGTCCTGATGGCAGTGGGACAGCCTTAACTCTGGGTGCAAATGGAATCAGGAAGGGGCCAGTCTTAGGCAGCTGTGTGATTCCTATGCCCTGTGAGTTACTGGCAGGTCTGTCTTTGGACAGTCAGTGGAGAGAAAGTAAGGTCTCACCTGTGGGCTTAGGAGTGAGAGTGCTCCTGGGTGCTTAGGTCTTTGTGGTCAGGTTGTGGGTCCTGATGGCAGTGGGATTGCTATAGTTCTCTCTGTCACATATTATAAAGAAGGTGTCAAAACACAATGAAAAGAAACAATATTAAAAAATGATTCCACTTACAAAGTCAAAACATAAGAGCAGATCTTTTGTAAGCAACATGAAAAGCCTAGAAAACATGGAATGATGTGTTTTAGCTGAAAATAAATAGCTGCCAACTATGATGGCTGTATTCAACAAATCTCTTTCAAAGCTGATAAAAATAAGGATTCTATAAGCAACTACAGAGTGAGTCAGCCTGTGACCATCAAGTAAGCCCTAAAGAAGATATTTAAAGCAATGCTTCATATAGGGGAAAAAGAAGGACAACCTCAATCCAAATAGCATAGAATAGAATAAAATTTGGAGTGTGTTAGATGAACAAATTATGACCAAAGTGAGAGAGAGAGAAAGAGAGAGAGAGAGAGAGAGAGAGAGAGAGAGAGAGAGAGAGAGAGAGAGAGAAAGAGAGAGAGAGAGAGAGAGGAAACCCCTCAACTTATAATTCTAATAGGAAAGAACAAAACAATAAACTAATCCAAGGCAAATAGAAGCATTATTAATAAAATATTTCTATCTGTATATATTAAATGTATATATTTTGCAAACTTCTCTTGTTAGTAAACTTAAATGTAAATGGCCTCAAGTCACCAATAAATTGATGTAGACTTTCTGAATAGATTTAAAAGCATGATATGGTTTAGCAGTTAAGAGTACAAACTGCTCATCCAGAGGACTAAATTTTTGTTCCCAGCACCCATCTAATATGGCTTATGTCTACTGACAATGCTAGTTTTAGGGGGTCTGTTGCCTTTCTTCTGGTCTCTGTGAGTACCTGCAGTCATGTATAGATACATACATATACACACACACACTCTCTCTCTTTAAAAATAAAATAAAAATTTTAATAAAGTCCAAGATCTAGCTGTCTATTGCCTTCAGGAAACAAATCTCATTGGCAAAGACACCCACAGGCTGACAGTCACAAGATAAAAGTAAATCTGTTAAGTTAATAGAAGCTGAAAATAAGCTGGCATAGCTATTTTGATATTTGATAAAGTATACTTTGAATCAAAATTAGTTAGGAAAGAGAAAATCACTACATACTAATAAAAGCAACAGTTTATAAATAAGGAAAAGCAATTATAAAAATGCATCGAACATATGTTTAGACTTGTAGTTTGGTAAAACATACACTGTTGGGTGTAGTATGTCAGGTCTGATAAAGAATAGTGGATAACCTAAATACCTCACTTCATCTTTAGAAAATTCATACCAACTAAAATCCAACAAAGAAGCTTCAGGGTTATACTTTACTAAAGATGATTGAACTTGACAGATAACTTTAAAATATTCCATTTGAGATATACTGAATACCATTCTCATCAACCTATAGAACTTTCTCTAAAACAGATGACAGTTTAGACTACAAGTAAAGTCTTAACAAATACAAGCCATCAAAATAACCTCTGGTATATCTTATCAGACCATATTAGAATAAAATGTCAAGTCAATACCAAGAGAAACTACACAATACAAAGATTTGAATGGCCAGTGAATATTAATAAAATCAGGGGGATTTAAATCCCCCCAATTCAACAGATATTAGAGAACAATTTGTAAAAAGTGTTGAGGATACAAGTCAGTTCTAAGTAAAAATTGTGTGGCATTCAGAGATTACATTAAAAATTCAGTGACAGGAGAGATGTATAACTCAGCTGCTGTGACCAAAAGTACTTCCTGCATAAACCTGACAACCTGAGTTTGAACCTTGAATCCTATGGTGGAAGGAGGGTACTTTCAAGTTGTCTTCTGACCTGCACACACACATGTGGCATACTCACACATACACACATGAACACGCATGCACACACACACACAGTGAGAGAGATGCATGAGCATCTCTAAAGTATGTAAGTAAATAAATAATTTATTTAATTCAGAGATATCTCAAACAAATAACCTAATGATGCATTAGAAGAATAAGACAAGCCCAAAGTCATGGAAAACAATAAATAACAAATAGGAAATAATAAATATCATTATATTTATATTATATATTATAAAGTAAGTTAATGAAATGGAGACACAAATAATAATATATAGAGTCAGTCAAACAAAGAGTCGGTTCTTTGAAAAAGAAAAACCTAGCCAAAATAGTGAAAAAAATATGACAAGACTCAAATTAATAAAATTAGAGATGAAGAAAGGGAGTTCTAATATGGTCCAGTGTAATCTAGATGATCATTAAGCAATATTTTAGGAATTTGTATTTTCCTAAACTAGAAAATCTAACATGCATGGATTCCTAGATGCATATGATCTATCAAAACCAAATGAATAGAATCTAAACAACCTAGATAGATCCACAGCAAGCAACATTTCTGGAAATAGTAACGAAAGGACCAGCTAGATTCACTGAAAAATTCTACCAAACCTCTAAAGAAGAGCCACTGCCAACATTCCCCCAATTGTTTCATGGAATACAAGGAGAAGGAACTCTCCAAATTTCTACCAAACTTGCATTACACTGATGCTCAAGCTAAATAAGAACATAACAAAAATGAAAACTACAATTTAACTTCCCAATGAACAAAAATGCAAACATTTTAAAGAAAATTCTTGGAAACATGTTAAGAAGATTATGTACCATGACAAAATTTCTTCCTTCCAAGGATGGAAGAATATTGAATATATATAAATCAATAAAAGCAATATAACACACAAATAGACTCAAAGACAGAAATCACATGACAGTCCTAAAACACAGAAGAGGTTTCTGGCAAAGTTCTTTATTCTTTCACATTGACAGTCTAAAGGAAACAAAGACTAGAAGAAACATATTTTGACATAATAAAAATTAGGCACAAGAAACTTATAAGCAAGATTGTAGTAGCTGGGGAAAAAAAACTGAAACAATTTTCTCTAAAATCAAGAATAAGACAAGAGTATGTTGAGTCTCTCCATTCTTGTTTAGTTTTCTCAAAATCTTAGAAGAACAAGAAGAAAAATAAACAAGAAGGATACAAATAGGAAATGACAACATGAAATTATCTCTGCTGGTAGATTATTCTACACTCAAACTATCCTGATAATTCCATCAGAAAATCTATAGATTTAATAAACAATTTGAGTAAAATATCAGGATTCAAAATCAACATACAAAAATTAAAGCACACTGGAGAGATGGCTCAGTGCTTGAGAGCACTGAATTTCCAGCATCCTCATGGATGCTCATAATCCTTGGGGAATGGAGAAGAGAAAGCAGTAGCAGCAGCAGTAGCAGCAAAGTCAACAGCTTTTCTGAATTTCAGTATTGAACATACTAAGAAAGACATCAAGAAAATGACACTATTCAAAACACCCTTCTTATCTAGGAATTGGGCCAGGGAGCTGGCTTAGGGAGTAGGACACTTAATGCCAAGTCTGACATCCTGAGTTCATCCCCAGATCCTCATGGTAGAATGAGAGAACACGTTTCTGCAAGTTATTCTCTGGCATCTACATGTGCTAAACAAATATACATATAGAATAAATAAATGTTTAAAATGTTACATAAGAATGAGATCTATAATACACCTTTAAGACAATGAAGAAATTAGAGAAGACCCTAGAAGACACGACGACTTTCCTTTATCTTGGGGTGGCAGAATTCATACTGTTGTGTAGCTGTATTATTTAAAGAAGTCTGTAGATTTGTTGAAACTCTAATGGCATCTGACAAAGCAGTCTCAAAGTTCATAGTGAAACACCTCAAATAGCCAAGACAATCCTAAACAGAAAGAGTAGTGAGAGATACATCGCAATACCTATTCACCAATTATATTACAGAGCCACAGTAAACATCATGGCACAAAACTAGATGCATATAAAAGTGGAATAAGATGATGGCCAGAAATAAACCTATGCAGCCACGGGCACCTAATCCTGGAGAAAAGAGTTGAAACAGCATAGGAAAAAGATGTAACAAATTGTGTTGGAAAAAGAAGAACATCCACATAGAAAGGTATGAGGTACAATGTAGATCTTTCATCCTGCATAAATGTCAATTCAAAGTGTCTTCTAAAACCTGAAATTATAAAACTTCTAGAGGAAAGCAGGCATGACATATCAAGATATAGGCACAGTCTATAGGGCTCAAAGAGCACACAGTGGGGAAAATATAAGAATTGATAGGCCTACTAGTCTAATGGTTTTGGCTGGATGGAACCAGCAATATGTATTATTAAATTTTTATTGCTTTTATTAGTAATTAATTTTGAAACATTGTTGTTGCTGTTGTAATTAATCAAGTGAGTCCAGTACAAAGGGTTCATGTATAAGGAAGTGGCTGAATTATTTACTGACAAGCAGACTTAGAGTAAGTAGTTTGCAAAGAGTCTTTGCTTCCACTTGTTGATTCTTAATCTTAGAGCATAAGTCACTGGTGTTCTGATCAGGAAATTTTCCCCTCTGCCTATGTGTTCTAAGCTCTTCCCCCACTTTCTCTTCTATCAGTTTCAGTGTACCTGGTTTTATGTAAAGACCTTTGATCCACTTGGACTTGAGCTTTGTACAAGGAGATAAGAAAGATCCATTTTCATTCTTCTGCATGCTGATTGCCAGTTGAACCAACACCATTTGTTGAAAAGGCTGTCCTTTTTCCATTGAATGTTTTTAGCTCCTTTGTCAAAAATCAAGTGACCATAACCATGTGGGTTTATTTCTGGATATTCAATTCTATTCTATTGATCTACCTGCCTATCTCTGTACCAATATCACAATTGATTTGTAACATAGTTTGAGGTCAGGAATGGTGATTCCCCAAAAGTTCTTTTATTGTTGAGAATAGTTTTTACTATACTAGGTTTTTTTGTTATTCCAGATGAATTTGCAAATTGCTCTTTCCAACACTATGAAGAATTGAGTTGGAATTTTGATGGGGATTGTACTGAATCTGTAGATTGCTTTTGGCAAGATGGCCATTTTTACAATGTTGATTTTTCAAATCCATGAGCATGGGAGATCTTTCTATCTTCTGAGATTTTCTTCAATTCTTTCTTCAGAGAGTTAAAGTTCTTGTCATACAGATCTTTTACTTACTTGGTTAGGGTCACACTAAGGTATTTTATATTGTTTGTGACTATTGTGACAGGTGTCTTTTCCCTAATTGCTTTCTTAGCATGTATATCTTTTGAGTAGAGGAATGCTACTGATTTATTTGAGTTAATTTTATAACCAGCCACTTTGCTGAAGTTGTTTATCAGCTGTAGAAGTTATCTGGTAGAATTTTTGGGGTCACTTAAGTATACTATCATATCATCTGCAAATAGTGATATTTTGACTTTTGCCTTTTGGACTTGTATCCCTTTGACTTCTTTTTGTTGTCTAATTGTTCTGGCCAGGTCTTCCAGTACTATATTGAATAGGTAGGGGGATAGTGGACAGCCTTGTCTAGTCCCTGATTTTAGTGGGAATGCTTCAAGTTTCTCACCATTTAGTTTGATGTTGTCTACCAGCTTTGTATGTTGCTTTTACTATGTGTAGGTATGGGCTTTGAATTCCTGATCTTTCCAAGACTTTTAACATGAAGGAATGTTGCATTTTGTCAAATGCTTTTTCAACATCTAATGAGATGATCAACTGATTTTTTTTCTTTTTTTGATTTTTTTCTTTAAGTTTGTTTATATAATTGCAAAGTTTCTGAAAGGCTAAAGACACTGTCAAAAAGACAAAATGGTAGCCAACAGATTGGGAAAGGATCTTTACTAATCCTACATCTGATAGAAGGCTAATATCCAATATATACCAAGAACTCAAGAACTTAGACTACAGAGAATCAAACAATCCTATTAAAGAATTATCAACTGAGAAATACCAGATGGTTGAGAAGCACCTAAAGAAATGCTCAATATCCCTAGTCATCAGGGAAATGCTGGGATTGAAGAAAAGATCATTCAGAGGCTGCTTCACTTTGAGATCCACCCCATATGCAGCTACTAAACTCAAGCACTATTACTGATGCCAAGAAGTACTTATTGGCAGGAACCAAATAGAGATGCCTCCTCAGGGTCTCTGCCAGAGCCATATAGATACAGCTGAGCATGCTTGCAGCTAACCATTGTACTGAACATGGGGAGCCCAATGAATGTGCTAAAGAAAGGACTGTAGGAGCTGAAAGGGTTTGCAACCTCATGGGAAGAACAACATTATCAACCAACCAAACCCTCCCTGGCTCCCATGGACTAAAACACCAGCCATTGAGCACACATTGAGAGACCTATGGCTCCAGCTGCATATGTGGCAGAGGATGGCAGTGTCCGATGAGGGTGTGATATAATGCCAGATGCCAATGTGGTCCAGTGAGGGCACGTTTTCCCAGTATATTGGAATGCCAAAGCACTGAGGTGGAGAGGGTGATTATGAGGGAGTGCACCTTTGTGGAGACAAGTGGAGCAGGAGGAGGGATGGGAATGGGGTTGGGGAAGGGAGTAATACTACATATGTAAATACAGAGAGTATCTAATAAAAAGATCCTTTGCTTCATACTGACACATATGACATTGACAGCAGAGAAGAACCTACATACATACACATGTGTGTGGGAAGACAGACAGAGAGAGACTCTTAGAAAGATGGGAAATATAGGAGTGACTAAACATACGTTTATGGGGGGGATGGGATTCTATAAACAGAACTCAATATCTTCAGCAGGTACTGTAAAAGCAGACAATATATTTGTATTTTTCATAGCTGAATCTGAGCATCCCAAAGAGGGCAAATGAGGTCACTATATCCCAGATTCAATAATTTTTTTGCAAGAAAAATCTTTCAAATATGCTGGGATACTATTTTTAAATTTTTATTTTAAAATATGAATAGATTAAATTCTAACATAAATACTATTAGATACATAAATGCAGTAATTTACCCTGTTTTATACAACAGGAAACTGGGGCATGAAGAAGTTCAGTGTTTTGTGTTTTTTTTTTTTTTTTCACCAGAGATCTCATTGTCGGTAAGAATAGAACTGGGATTCAGATGAAGGCACTTTGTCTCCTTGATATGTGCTCTAAATCAATAGGCCAATGCCTTAAGGTGCATAACAAAAATATAAAGGATAACATAAAATGCTACTTTTTCATTGACACTTAGGGAAAATGCTTATTGAACATTATTGAAATGATCACATAAGTTGACTATAAAATGGAAACTATGTAAGTCATACAATTCAACAACAGTCAAATAACATTAGTTACAAGTAGCAAAGATTAGTAATGATGAAAAGGGACAAAAGATTCAGTTCAAAGATGAGTAACAACTTGTGACTAAAACTAAAATTTGAAAATATGAAAGACATGGTCTATCTTTCCTAAGCAAATACACACTACTCAAAATTGACTCAGTCAAGGTAAAAATAAGAATCATCTGTCCTTTAAAAACCCACGAAGGACAGATGGTTTTTGAGGGTCACCTAAGGAACTCACAATGAATAGATAACCATGTCAATAATTGAAATATCTCTAAGGGGAAAACTATGTTGGCAAAATGATCCTTTTAGGTAGGTATCTCTCAGTGAATGACCAGCTATCTCTAACAGACACTGTTTTATTATTATTAGGAGTGGAATAAACTGCCCTTACATAAATAAACAACCTGAATGCAGCAGTATGTTTGCACAGTAAGAACAGACAAGGAGAGTCTGCAGACCCTAGTCCCAACCCCTAACCCTACAGCAGCACTGTCAGAGGTAGGGTTTTAAATCAGGGGATAGAGGAATAGATTTTTCAGACGTGGTGTGGAACAGTTGGCTTCTAACCTCTGGTTCATCTTCCTTGCCTTACTCCTTTGCACAAATATAATAGCTAAAAAACATGGACACATTTCGGGAAAGAAACATTGTTGAGATTCTGTGGATAGAAAGCCTTTCTTAGTAAGACAAGAAATGTAGGAGTGACCATGCAGACTTTTGCTGCGGTGGAGGGGACTCCATAAACAGAACTCAAGTCATTAAAACTCATGGGGGCTGAATGGAAACTTCCACATGTGGTACTATGGAACTACCGACTAATAATGGCACAGTAAGAAATAATATTGATACATTTTAAAAATTGATAGCCACTTAGTAAAAATAAGTAAAAGAGAAGTGATAGAAAATGCCAACAGAAAGTATTGGAAAGCAAACAGGATTTTCTTGTAACAGTGTCATAGACATCCATCCATTCATTCATCCTTCCATCCATCCATCCACCCATCCACCCATACATCCATCCATATATACATACATACATACATACATACATACATACATACATACATACATACATACATACAAACAAACTAAAAATGGTAAGGCAACACTTTGAAACTTTGTGCTGGAACATTGAACATATAAATGAGACAATTTTCAAAGAATATAGAAACTACTAAAATTGACTCAAGAAGTAGGACATTTTTGGGATAGGATAAATAAATGCTATGTGTGCATGTATATTTAGAAGAAAATTCAACTTACCTCTGGGAAGCTGACTAGTGAGAAAGGACGCTACAGGGCTCAGAGGAAGGAGGCACCAACTTCCTGAAAAGGCACTCTGCTCTCAATGATATTCAGAGGCCATGGATTAATTTAGTTAACAGATAACAAAAATTGTTAGTGATGACTTCACGGAAAGTCATAGGAGTGGGAGGTGGGTAAAGGATTGGAGTCGATGCAATCCAGAAGTAGCCATGTGGGAGCCATCATAAAAAAATCAGATTCTCACATTGTGGACTGCTATCCTGAGATCTCGAGGAGTTAATTAAGGAAATCTGAAATAGGCAGAGCCACAGGAAAAGCAAAACAGGAGAGTTTGAATCCCTACCAGTGGCAGACTTTGGAAAGGTCTGTTCAAGTCTCCAGACCTCAAGGTCTACACCCCCACTTGAACAAGTACACCAGGGGGCTCTAAGGCTTCTGCCAAGTTGTTGAGCAAGTCGGCTTCCAACTAGAACTGCAACAAGGGGGCGGGGCAGTGGCTCCTTTCCCCACAGGGGCAGGTAGGCACCTCCCCCACCTCCACTGCCCCCCTCCTTCCAGCTTCCTTGCTCACACCCACCCACACAGCCCTCTCTGTTCCCGGCTGGAGAGCCTTTCTCGGGCGCCAGCGGGCAGCAGTGGAGCCAGGCAGCAGAAGCCAAGCTGCAGGACTGGGCTGCGCAGAACCTCTGCAGCTAGAAGCTGCAAGCTGGGGAGCATTCTCACGTTTCTTTAATATTTCGTTCTCTTATTAAACACGTCTCTCTTTTTGGCCGCCGCAAGTTGGAAGAGCAGGGTGATTCGAATAATTGGTACAGAGGTTTGATCTGTGGCCCTTGAAGAAGTTCGGAGCAAGTCATTCAAAGGCAGAGCTAGTTTAGCTTCTGGCTCTGCTTCAGACAGGCAGAGCCCTTTTGGAGCCAACCTGAAGCCGCAGGAGGAGGTGCTGTGGAAGTGATGGCACTATCCAAGTCCTGGACCAAGGTAGCATCTCTGGGTAAGCAGGTAAGCATCCCCACTGGGTAAGTGCATCTCAAGGGTTTTCTGCTGGTCACCTAGGTGAGGCTAGAGTCTCCCCAGAAGTAAGTCTGCCTTTTCTAGCCAGGGCAGGAGGCGGGGCTGGTAGGAGAGAGCCTGCTTTTATCACAGGAAATTGTGGGAGACTGGAATGGAAGGATTTAATTTAAAAATATATATATTTGCATTAACGCGTGGGGATGACATGTATAGGAGCCAGGGACTTTTGTAGGAAATGGTTGCAAACTGGGACTGGCTTTTGGGCGTCTGGATTTTTTTACAGGAACTAAAACTAGAGCAAAGCCTTACGTTTTTGACAAGGTGTGATTCTAAAAATGTGCACAAAATCGTAAAGTGTATGTGTCTGAGAATTTCTGAGAAATGTCGGGAAGACCATTTACAGCTCTGACTTCAAGTAAGTCCCCCACCCCCACATATATTCAGTCCTCAGGAAGGTGCCCAAAGTCACCAATAGCAATGGACGCCCATACACCAGGCGCAGCCGCACCCCGGATTTCAGCACTTCGGACAGAGCCCTTTCCCACCTCTATCCCCGCAGCTTAGAGCTCCGTTCAGCTCCTCCGCAGCTACCTCTCTGTCCTGGTGGGCGGTGACTCCCTGGGTTTGGTGAGACAGGGCTCTTGAACGGCAAAGAAAAATATTTGTGAAGTTCAGTGTTTTAATTGGCTTCCGACTGCTTCCTGTGACTACAGAAGGAAGGGGCGGAGTGCAAAGGTATCCTTTTAAGGTTCTGCAAAGACTGCAGCTCTGAAGTGGCCTCCTCAGTTGGGGGAGGTGGGTGTATCCAAACTTTCCCAAGTGCTTATCTTTTGTAAGTCGCTTGCCACGTGCCAACACCCGGTGCCAAACGCTCTGTATAGATTGTATAATTTTATATACCATGATAGTTCTATTTGTATGTTATTTTTATTCCCATTTTTCAGACGAGAAAAACTGAAGCCAGAGTAAGTGAGAAGCTTGTCCAAGTTTATAGAAACAAGGACTGTTACAGCAGACTGAATCTTAAACTCCACCCTAACCTGAATACGTGGAACCACAAGCCTGAGCCTAACTCCCTTTGTGAAACAGCTTTGAACTGGGGGCTAGAGGAGACAGAACAGGATCAGAGTTGTAGCACTATGCCTTTGGACAAAGTTACGGCATGGGTTTGAATTAAGGATCAGGGTTTGGGGCTGCAGCTCAGTTGGTAGGATGTTTGCCCAGGATGCTGAAAGCCCTGGGTAAGACCCTCAGAATCTGTAAAACTAGGCACGGAGGCAGCATGACTTTGATTTAATACTCTAGAGGGGAAGGCAGGAGGACCAGAAGTTCAAGGCCACCCTCCATTACATGTGATTTTGAGGATACATTGAGATATATAAGATCCTTTTTTAAAAATACATAAATAATGAATTTAAAATGTTAACATTATGATAATGCTTCACTGGCAGAAACTCTTTCTCCCCCCCCCCCGTGTGTATATGTACACATTTGTTGAGCTTTAGTTGTGGTTGGTGTAATTAGTGAGAAAGGAGCAGGTAGGTATAAAAGCTATAAGGCAGTCATGCACAGTACTGTTATACTTGGGTTCAAAGCAGGGCAGAGCCCCATGGAGGAGATGCTAGACAAAAATAATTCAGTGTAATAACCATTTAGAATTTTTAAAGCAGAATTTCTTACAGGACATCCACATATTGCCTATAATTTGATCCTAAACAATATTGTGAAGTAGGCAGGGCTTGGGGTTATTCTACTCATTTGGCAGAAGGATTTTCAATTCCTTATTTACCTACCTAGCAACAGAGCTGAAATTCTAAACAGCTCTTTGGCATCTTTGTTTTGCAGCCCTCCTGCCTTGGACTGGCACTGCCTTGGAAGCTTGGACTTTGGCAATTTTAGCACTGAACATATTTAGGTAGATAGCATTAACATGTGACTTCTAAACTACCTTTGGATCAACTTAATAAATGAGTATTAATTATATTTTCTTTGTTCAAATGATCTCAAAACAATCTTTAAAAAGTCACTAGATACCAGGTTTATTATATTCAGTAGTAGTTGAAAAAGTAGAGGGGAAACAAGATGAAACTTATCCAGAAACAAAAGATTATAAAATGTTTATTAGAAAGTCCTAGAAGCATGCTTTGGGTAAGTAAGAGCAAAATCTACCTAAGCCTTTTCAGTAAGGCGTTGATAAGTGTGACGATATTCACAATAGACCTTTCTCTTTTGTATAATAATGTCTTTCAGATTATTGAAATATCTGCTTATGTGACAAATGAGAAATGTTAACTGAAAATGTGTTGAACCTGAGACTGAAGAGAGTAGCCATAAAGTAAATGATATTATGACATTTCATCTTTACCAAAGTAGTTGCTACTTACATAATTTATGATAGGTCACGTGACCACAGGCACGTTAAAGTTTCTGGGAAAGAAAGCCTCTACACGTATTGTTTTATTTGAGAATTCTAACAACTTTGAAGTGGTCAGCAGTAGGAAGAGAGAGAAATGGCAAAGCAACTGCATGAAGGCTTTTTGCTTTTGTGCAAACCCCTGACCCTATATGACCCAGATAAGTAACAAATATATGAATGACGCTAGTTGTAAGACTGTAGAGAATGATAGGGTTTTCTCATGCTGAGCAATGAGTAATCCTCCTTAACATATTCAAGTACAATAACCAAAATATGCTGAAGAGATGGCTCAGCAGTTAAGAACACATTTTCGTGCAGAAGACCCAGGTTTTATTCTCAGACCTTATATGCCAGCTCATACCCATTCCACACCGTCTTCTAACCTTCTTAGGTGCCTGGTACACAAATGGTATAAAGGCATATATTTAAGCAAAATATTCATGCACAGAATATAAACAAATCTAAATACATTTCAAATGATCTGCCAGTCAAACTGGGCATGACTGTGGTCTACGTGGTTCTCAGGCCTTTAATTTGTGGACATGGTCTGAAATACTCAAACCAAAGATTTGGAAAGATGTGGTAATGAAAATAAAATGGCTCAAAGACTGTCATTTTTAGTTCCTACTTTTAAAACCTGAAGACTGAACAAGATGACACTTACAAAGGATATAAAACTTCTATAGTTTTAAGGACAACAAAACAAAATGGCTTCAAGACAAAGATGGTGCAATGAAATAACAGAAAAACTTCAAGACAAGGATGGTGCACACTATTCCTCTGTTCTGCCAATCAAAAAGTACATGATTTAACTTTTGGATGTCGGTGGTATTTAGTCTTCAGCATTTATTTTGTAGCCCTGGTGCCTTGAAAGTCATGTTAGTCATCATTATTTTTATGGTAAATACATTTCAATCTAAAGGATCATTGAGAGGTGTGTGTGGTGGGCAAGTCAAGAGATAGCATCTGTCTTTGGCCTGAAACTCCTGAAATGGGCTAGCCTGGATGTTCTGGGAGCACCAGAGATCTTCCTGTCTCTGCCTCCCCAGCACTGGGTTGCTAAGTGTGTTCTGCTACACCCTTTCTTTTCCCAGGCATTTTGGGTCTCAAATTCAGGTCTTCATTTTTGCAGGGCAAGTGATTTACTGACCCAGCATGGGGTGAAGTTTTAAAGATAAAATAATGACCCATAGAGCAGTCAAGGTGGTAGGATTTCAAATTCAGATGCATCAGCTGTTTCCAGTGAGAGATGCAAGTTTAGAGACCACAGTAAGGTATCCCATCTTTTCAGCATTATGTCTGCTTAGCATTCCCATTGGGGGGCACAATGGAAGACAAATTTAAAATAAAAAAATACCCTAGGTTTTGGTTGAGTCTACCATCCAATGCATCACTGGCCAGTTCTGCATTCCTGACCTTTCCCCAGCTTCACTCATCCTCAGCCTCTGTACGGTGGTAACCCTCAATTCCCTTTAGTTCCACAGGCTCTTACAGGGCCCCCTGGCTTCCAATCCATTCCTACCCCCCACCAGTGACTATGTCATCTTCTCACCTTTTCCTTTACATCTCTCCACTCTTTGACGTTTCCACATACCAGCATCCACTTTCAGGACAACAGTCTAAAGGGTGTTGCTGGTCCCACTAGTTAGCTCACCAACAATGCCTGTGTCCCTTTATTTCTGACCATCTGCCACAAAGCTCTCTAAGTTTCTGTGCTATGCTACCCTTTCCTTTATAACTCTAGGTGTAATGTCTTCCATATTTTGGTTCCAGAAAAATTTACCCCCCGACTTTTCAAGGGTTATCCCAATTGTGTGCTCATGAACAGTCCTTTCTTAATCTTTACCTTTATTTCCTCACGGTATTCATCTCCCCCTGCTGTACATTCGTCCTCTAGTCTTGGAATTACTATATCAAACTAATTGTTTTACACAGAGGCCGAGAACATGGACTGTGAACCGAGACTGCCAGATTCTAATTCTAACTCTGCAACCCGCTACTTGGCTGATTTTAGACAAGTAGCTTTCTCTCTGAGATGATGCCCAGTTTAAAACTCAACTTAAGAAAGGAATAATATATATCACTGTCCATCTCATGTTTATGTTGTAAGGATTGAGTGGCAATGATGTTAAAATTATTATCACCTTTCTTCTGCATTGTAAATGCCTGCATTTCATAATCTCTTTATCTTCATTCCTGAAATGAGTACATAGACTATGTCTGATGATGAATAAACAAATAAGCAGATATCTCTGACACTTTAGTCAGAAACTTAATTATAAACACCGGAAATTTTAACTCACACAATTAGAGGCAAAATCATACTAATTAACCAAAGGTCTTCCAAGAGTGCCTTTTATTGTACTTTAAAGACCAAAAGCAAAAAAAAAAAAAACTTCAGAAGAGATAATTCTTTCTCCGACTCTCCTCCTAGCTTATTGGTTGACTTACTCAGTTGCAATTATCTGGGAGGAAGTTGTAGTTAGACAGAAGAAATGGTCTCATCTACCCTCAAGAAGTTAGCTGAAGGTCTTATCTGACCTTTCTGGTAGGATATCCCAATCTTCCTCATAAAGCAGCTGAGTTCCCAGGGAACTATACAGGGACTATGAAGGCTTTGCTCAGAAGTGACAGTGTTATTTTGCCCATTTTACTGGACAACTCTTCACACATATACCAGGACAAGAGAATTTTGTAGCTATGATTTATTGTTTACTACAAGTATCAACCTAGGCATGGGATGGCTGGGTGAGAATGTAAGTTTTAACTTAGTATAGTGGTAGCTACTTATACTCCAGCAGGTTCTTGATGTGTTCTGACTTCCTGAATCCTTTGGGTTACTATTCTGTGCAACATTGAGTGGTACCTTGTGCTTTGATTTGATTTTCTTTGAGTAGTAATGAGGCTGAGTACCTTTGGTGATCATGTAAAGCTCATGGGTCGTTTGTGTATCCTCTTTTGGAGGAAGTGATTTGGAGGAGTTCTTTATATAGTCTCTGTATGAGTCATTTTTACTCAACTTTCTCTCTTGGATCTTGATTGATTTTTCTCTTGATTACAAAGGAAGTAGCATTTGGGCTGATGTTTGGAGGATGATGAATAATTAAAGAAGAGCAGGGAGTCCTTATAGTTAGAAACAAGAGCAGTGCCAGGAGGGGGAAAAGTGGGCGTATTTAAGAAACAGTGACATTTTAAGATAGGCAGAATATGAGAAGAGCTGACGTTGCAGGGGATGATTCTGGAAGGTGAGCTGAGGTTAGAGGGCTTCTGTGATAAAATGAGAAGTGTTTCCATTGGTTAATGCTTGGAAATTCTGCTTTTGGTCTCCAGAGCATGGAAACTAGGAAGTTTTTTGAATGTTGAATAATTCAAGGCTTTAACATAGCCATCATAAGTATCACATCATTAAGGAGATCTTTGTAATAGCAGGAGAGTGAGAGAAACATACACACACACACACACACACACACACACACACACACACACACACATGCACGTACAAGCACACACAGAGTGGGGGTCTAAGGAATGAGATAAAGATAGGACATTGAAGAAAAAGGGGATGAGATGAGGAAGAAGATGGAGATATAGATATGTTGATATATCAGTATTTCCTAGAAACATAAGCACAGTGGCAGCAGGTTAGACTCAGTGTCTTCTGTATGATGCATCCAAAGCAGTGATGATGCACTGAAGCAGGGAGATGCAGATACAGCTGTTGCTGTTGTTACTTTTAAAGGAGAGCACTTTCAGGAGTTAGGGTGGATGAATGAAATCTCTTCCTTTTAGTATCGTCTGATGTGGTGATGATTGATGAGGATGGTGTGTTTGTGTGTGTGTGTCCACATGTGTGCATGAGTTTGGAGAAGCCATGAGTAAGTGTTGGGTGTTATTCCTAAGGAGACATCCACTTTTTTTTTTTTTTTTTTGAGGCAAGGTGTCTTGCTAGGGCTTGAGGTTCAACAGTTAGGCTAGAATGACTGGCCACCAAGTCTTGGAGATCCTTCTGTTGTTATCTCCCCATTTCTAGGCTTACAAGTGTGCTTTACCCTGTCTATCTTTTTAAATGGGTTATGGTAATTAAATTCAGGTCCTCCTGCTTGCATGACTGAGACCTGTATGACTTATGAACTAAAGTTTTTTAATGTGCATCTATGTTTCAACTTGAGCCAAGAAAGCTTTGTCTTCTAATTCCGTAAACAAACAAACAAACAAACAAGTAAACAAACAAAACAGAAGCTGAGTGGTACTGGAAGAGAAATAATGCTGTGGGTCAATAAGGAGGAAACCACAGGTCACCAGTTCAGTAGGAGCTGGATACCCTGAATGTCCACATGGAGAGGTCATTCTTGCAGACATTAGTTAATGTAACTGGTAGTAGTCAATGTAATAGGCTGGCCAGGGAATAGATGCCCATCCCTCCCATTTTGTAAAATGCATCTCAAGCACCCAGTGTGGAAGTTCTGAATTCACAGATTAGATAACTCACATAAAGGGAAAACGACAGAAACCTTGGTTGTGACAAATTTTGGTGGAAAAAATTGGTTCTCCCCCCCCCCCTTTCGTGAACAAAATACAACACTAGTCTCCATTCTCTGACATATAGCGTTTCAACAAGAAGGATGGCATGGTGGAAGCTGCTGTAAATTAGGCAAATGAGAGTTTTGACATCTGTTGGGAAAGTGGGGACTACAGCCTGGAAAAGGGTAGTTTTAGTGACTTTATTTTTATATTTGTTGCAGCTTTCTTTCGATGATCATAGTGATACATATTTATTTTAGGAACACAACCAAAATAAAAAAATGAATCCCTCCCTAGGCTTATCATGAAGTTAATAGAATAACAATGGACATGCTCATGTATTTTTTCTACTGTCTTTTGGATGCACATCAATAACAATGCCTTTAATAATTATTTGTGCAGTAGCCTACTCATTATATGTGAATCACTGCTAAATGCCAAGCTTCCAACAGTGAAAAATAAAACAGATATGAATGTTTATTTCCTAAAGGAACTTAGATTTCTTTCTTTCTTTCTTTTTTTTTTTTTTTTTTTTTGTTAGCAGAGTAATCAACACAACCATATCTTGCATTTTAAAAATAGTTACTGTGTGCTTGGCTCTTTGCTAATTGCCTTTCATATGGCCAGGTGGTTGTGTGTTTGTGTGTGTTTTACCTATGTTTTGGACTTATTCATTCTATTTTATGTGTGTATCTTTATGTGTGTATCTTTACTTGTGTCTTTATGTGTATATCTGTTTCGGGTGTGTGTCTAGTTTCCATGGTATTGGGCTCCATAAAACTGGACTTATGGATTATTGTGAGCTACCAGATAGGTTCTGGGATTCAAACCAGGTTTCTCTGAAAAAGTAGCACATGTTCTTAACCACTGAGCAAATGACCTGGCCCCCTGGCCAGGTGTTTTGTATATACGATCTGAAGAACTCTTCAGAATAGCCCCAGAACATAAGTCACTATTATTTAACACCCCCATTCTAGATGAGGAAACTCACTCACAGGCACTATATAACCTAGTTCAGGCAACACAGCTTAGAATCAGGCTGGGACATGATCGTCCCTATACTTTGAAATAATCCTGTTGCCTAGAAATGGCAGTAAGTTAATGCTTTCCTTTTTTCTTCTCTTGCTAGGTCTGATTACCCCTGTGGCTCAGAGATCCTAAGTTATAGCCACCATGATGAATGATGACACCGAGCTGAGGACTGATGGAAACTCGCTTTTAAAAGCTGTGTGGTTAGGGAGGCTTCGGTTGACCAGACTCCTCTTAGAAGGGGGAGCTTACATCAACGAAAGCAATGACAAAGGAGAAACAGCTCTCATGGTGGCATGCATTACTAAACATGTGGACCAGCAAAGCATTAGCAAGTCTAAGATGGTGAAATATCTGTTGGACAACAGGGCAGACCCCAATATCCAGGATAAGTCTGGTAAGACCGCGCTCATTCATGCTTGCATCAGAAGGGCAGGGGGAGAAGTGGTGTCCTTACTGCTGGAGAATGGAGCAGACCCCAGTCTTGAGGATCGAACTGGGGCCTCAGCTCTGGTTTATGCAATAAATGCAGATGACAAGGATGCACTGAAGCATCTCCTTGATGCCTGCAAAGCCAAAGGTAAGGAAGTGATTATTATAACAACAGACAAATCATCTTCAGGCACCAAAACCACCAAGCAGTATCTCAATGTCCCTCCATCACCGAAAGTGGAAGATAGACAGTCACCACCACTGTGTGCAACTCCTTCTGATGTTGAACTGAAGGCTTCTGGCCTGGGTTCTCCACCCAGTGAGAAGGATGATGACTTCTTCATCCTGCAAACAGGGCACCAAAGTGGCGGCAGTACTTCTAAGGTCCTTAATGAGCCTGGATCACCCACCAGGAAAGTGTCTAGTCTCAAAAGGGCTCGTTTGCCCCAACTGAAGCGACTCCAGTCTGAACCCTGGGGCTTGATTGCTCCTTCAGTGCTGGCTGCTGCGGCCACACGCCAGGATGAAACCCATGCCACAAGCACTGACAACGAGGTCATCAGGAGCATCAATGACCTGTCCTTCCCTAAAAGGGGGCCCCTCTCCAGAACCAACAGCATTGACAGTAAAGACTCTACCCTTTTCCCCACGGTCCAGGAACAAGTTCTGAAGGTTTCAGCTTCAACACCAGTTTCCTGGAAAGCAGCTTATGAGAAAGGCCAGGCTCCCCACCCACGCCTGGCCAGGAGAGGAACACTTCCTGTTGACCAAGAGAAGGTTGGGGTGTGTCCATCAGCACCCTCAACTCTGAAAGATCCGGCATCTCTCAAACTGTTGGAAAATGACCTCTATGACTTAGACATACAGCCAGGGGGCGACCCACCCAACTCTATGCCCCTTGAGTTAGGCAAAGGACCTTTAGATCGAAAGAAGCTCAACAGCTCCCATTTGTCCCTTTTCCATGGTTCACGGGAGTCCCTGGATGCTGTGCCAAGCACATCTCCCAGCTCAGTTCGCCGCAGACCACCTCATCTTCTAGAAAGAAGAGGTTCTGGAACTCTCTTACTAGACCGAATTGCTCACACAAGGCCTGGCTTTCTGCCCCCTTTAAATGTGAATTTAAACCCACCTATCCCAGATATTAGGTCCAACAGCAAGCCAGCTTCCCCACTTGCTAGTGGCCTAAAATCTATGGTTCCTGTTGCTCCAAATTCACCAAAGAGAGTGGACTTGAGAAGTAAAAAGAAACTCCTCCGAAGGCATTCTATGCAGATTGAGCAGATGAAGCAGCTGTCTGACTTTGAAGAAATCATGGCCTAGAACCCTTTACAAACAGTTCCCTGACTCTTAATGTATAGAATAAGGAAAGAACCTAATCTAGAGCAACACATCCCCATAGTCCCCCTTTACCTCAATCATGATGTGTGGCAACATCAGAAAACATGGTGAACGTGTAAGTTCACTTCTGAGTCAAATGCAAGGGTTATTTCTGAGCGTCGCTTCTGAGATGACCTCTGGGTGTCACTGCTGTTGCCGTGCACACTAAAAAAAGCTCAGGTTAAGTGGATTTTGGAGACAAAGTCACAGGAATAAAATAAATTCCACAAAGGAAATAGACCTTTGCAGTTGGAAAGTAACCATGCAATTTTAATGGTTAGTACTTTCTGCCAGAAAAGCAGAGGACATAGATTGAAAACATGAGGTCGTATTTGGAATATGTCATTTGTAGTCTATAAAGTAAAACATGAGGTCGTATTTGGAATATGTCATTTGTAGTCTATAAAGTAAAACATGAGGTCGTATTTGGAATAATGTCATTTGTAGTCTATAAAGTACCTAAGAAGAAAATGAAGTTTTCATATTTTCTGGACTGTGGAAAAACTCAAAACAGCCCAAACTACTATATCTGATCACCCTGGTTCTTTATGAAGAAGGAGAAGCAAAGTACCCCCTCATAGAAGAGGTTTTAGCATGCAGGTCCCACCTCTTGCTGTGCTGTGAGTATTGCCAAGAAGTAGGGACCGCTCAGATTCCTTATTTAAATGTTTTATTCACATACTAATCTGGATGTGCCATATAAATTCATAAATACCACATTTATGTGGCTCTCCTCTGATGTACCACAGTAGTTGGTAACTCAGAGATGAGCCTTCCTCGAGAAATAAAATAGACTCCATGATAAAACAGTGTAGGGCAGGCACCCCCTTAGGGATAAAAGCACCTATAATTTGAGTTGGACTCAAACATTGACCCAACTGACCTTTACAGATGTGTCCTGATGGTATTGAAAACAGTCTGGGAAGATTTATGGAAAGCATGATGTTAAGTGACCATGAGATGTGCAGAGATTAAACAGAACAGAGTGTGACTCTCCAGCTGAATGCAGCAGGAACCAGTCCTATTTTTTAAGCCTAAGCATTTAATGGGGGAGGGGAGAGGGGTGCAAACCATCATTCTGCTTCAATGTTCTGAGTAATTTTAGAACAAGCTGGTTTCCTCCTTACCTGTATCGTCTAGGTGATAGATGATTTATATAAAGAGGACTCTTCTATAGTTCTTTCAGGGCATGAGCAAAACCCAGAGAAGAGGGGGTGCGGCACATTTGGGGTAACGTAGATACACTGTAAGTAAGATTTCTGGTCTTCCCCCACTTTTTTTTCCCTCTCATGCTGCAGAGGTGCCTTCGTTCAGCGCTTAAGAAGCTTAGGTGTCCGCAGATAGCATTGTGCAGAGGAAGAATCAGGCTTCCGGTCTCACATGTGAGCTCACATCCCAACCTTTTCATTTTCTAATATTTGATTTTAGGGAAGTCACAATACTACATCAAGTTCCCATTACATCAGCTGTGAAAGGTGATTCACAGTGCCCATGAAGTTGTGCTAAGGATTTAATGATGAAGTTTGTAGAAGTGTCAGGTTATGTGTCTGGCATGGGTATAAGTCATCAGATAGCAGGTAACAACTACTCGCTAAGTTATTTCTTGAGCTCCTGGAAATCTCAAGAATCTTAAGTGGTGATTGATGCCCAGATGAAACAGTCAAGCTCAGACAAAAGATTGCAGTGTCTCCATGTTACTAATATTTATAAACAAAATGAGATGCTTATTTTTAGAAAAATAAATTCCTTTAAGACAACTGCTTACTGGATCGTAGAGCTTTTGGCTCACTGGGCTGGTTACTGTTGGGAATGTATGCCCTAGGCATTGTGGAATAAATAAAAACATCCCTGGAACTACTCAGTAGATGTACAGTTTGACCCTCCTTCCACAAAAAATTGTGACAACCAGAAAGACTCTAGATATGTTCAGATGTCTTTTGGCAGCATCATTGACCTGGTTGCTCACCAATGCTTCTGAGAAATATAGTATATAATAGAAATATGCCATGAGCCACAAAGCAAATTGGAGATGTGGACTTCAGAATTCTTAGCAGATGCACACTAACATAAGTATTAAAGATTTTGTATTTTGCAGAAAGGAAGCATATTAGAAGCAGAGTGCACTAGTGTAGGTCAGGGGCTATATGAACTTGGTTCAGTGTGGAAACCTTTAAGCTTTCCAGAACTGTTCAGTAGTTCTCACAAAGTAGACATGGTCACAGGGACATAACAACTCTGAATGCATTCAAGAAAGAATTCTAGAAATAACAACTGGTTTCATCATATCAACACACACACACACACATACACACATGCCACAGCACATTTCAAGTATATGTTAAGCTATGATTAATGCTAATTGGAATTGTCCTCTGCTAGTTGTATCTAGCTGTGAGACTATGAAAACACTACATTAGAAATTTTCCATACCTTCAGCTAAAGATTGGGAAGCCTAATTTTTCCTAAGTAGTAACTGTGGTACATTCATATTAATTAGCTTAGGTGAAATGCCAAATGAGAAACTTCATATTCAGAAGAGTCAGTCCATTGCACAAAAATGTAAGATCAGATATTTTCATGCTGGTGTTATCCAGCTGTGGTCTTTCCATCAGCCTTCTAGATAGTCATCAGGGTAGCAGCTTCTCTCATCCCTTCCTGGTGATGTTTTAATCGAGTTAGACTGTCCTAAGGTAGCATGGTAGCCAAATTACTGCATCACTGGTCATGCCTAAATAAGTAGTCTTGTCCATGTTAATGAACTTCACAGAACTGCTTCTTAAAAATATCCACACATGTGTTCTAGTCAGGTTAGCATTTCCCTTTGGAATGTAGTTGCTCTATATATCAGCTTCAAATGTCGGTTTTAATAATCTAGCTCCTTAAGTGTCTGAATTGTCTCTAAATGTAATTTAGAAAGTGAGCCTGAAAGTTTAAAGTCCAGAACTTTGGTCAATTTCTAGACACTCCAAAGCCTGTGTTTTTGTTTTGTTTTTAAGACAAATTACTATCGATTCTCTTAGAACTTTGTCAGTAGATGATACCTTGCCTTTGCAGGTCGTATGTGACCTTAGATGGCTCCTTGCGCATGTAGGTTGTGTGTGACTTTTCATGGCATCTTGCACATGCGGGTTGTGTGTGACTTTTTTGTTTTATGTCTGTTGGAGCTTCTGAGGTAGCCAACACTGCCTGATCCGTTCTCTGCAGTACTGTGTCCTAGTCTCAAGCAGAGAATCATGTAAACATGTATCCAAATCAATGCAATGAAACCATTTAAATGTTTCTAAGATGTCAATAAAAGTTGTATTACAGTCCTTTGATGCAAATGACTTTTTCACTTTCTTTTTCCTCAGAGACATTTTAAGGGTAGGTATTATCTTTGAACATTTAATTTCTTATTTTTATTTTTTAAAGACAGAATCTCACTATGCTTTGGCTGGTACATAGTCTTTTAGATGATATTGCCGGGATCTTCTAGTAATGTTAACTTCCACAGATCCTCAATATTTCACAGTCACACATGTGAAAAACAAACTTCAAGTTTTGTGAACATTATGATTGGTTGCTCTCCTGAGAGAGAAGAATTCAATTAATGAGAATGTGCATTGCCACGTTTGAAGATAAAGACTTGTCCCTGTTGCTTAAGACTCTCAGGATTGCTTGCATTTCTTCATGGTAGCAGAGACTTACATAGTCACTGCATACTCTTCCCTGGGTTCTGTAAGCTTTTATTCCTGATAGCTCTCATTCAGGATTAGGCAGAAGTATAAAATGAACTACTTGTGATATTTCCCTTATCCTGTAAATATTAATGTTTGGTGATTCTCTAGACATTGGCAGACTTTGCCAAGATTACCATCCATGACACAAAAATAAAGTGAGTCAACAAATAAAGGGTGGAGAGAGGAAGCTGTGTATGTTACACCATTTTTATAATGACAAATGATGGGAATTTGTCTAATCCTTGAAAGAGTTGTTAGTAATATTTATAAACAAAACAAAATGCTTATTAAAATCTAATCATTTAACGCAAGTGGATGCTGGATTTCAGGCTAGTTTTAACCTGTCTTTTCTCCAGTTCTGCATTGAAGAAAGGGAACCCAATATTGCTTACAAATCCTTTGGGAAGAGAGATTATGAGTGACAGGTCTGGAGGAGGAGAAAACCCTGGGGGATGTAGAAGAAGCACTGAGAATCAAGGCTAAACTGGCTAACCATGGAGGCAAGGTGCATTCCTGAGACATTAAAAGCTTGGGACCCAAAGAGAAGCTTGGGTCCAATGAATGCAAACTGCTCCTTTCCAGAGTGACATTGTAGAGAGAAATGGCTACATAGTCAATCTTGTTGGGAAGAAATCTCTGATGGCTAATCATGATTGTCAACTTGATGATATTATGAAGCACCCAAGAGATTACTAAGGCTCATTTTTAGGTATGTCTGGGAGGACTTTTCCAGGGAGGGTCAGACACAGACAAGCTGCTCTGAATGTGGGTGGTGCCATTCCCATAGGTTTTGGCCAAGGATACAAGATGAGGTAAAAGGCGATGCTGGGATGTGACTGCTGTGTTCTACCATGCCCTCCCTACTGCAATCTCGAGAACTATGTGTCAAAACAAACTCTTCTTCCCTTAACTTGTTTTCTTAGATATTTGGTCATCATGACCTAGGCAATCCCTCCAAAGAGACTTTCATTTCAGTTGACTCTAAGCTGGGTCAAGTTGACAATCAAAGCTGATTAGGAGAGCCTAGGAGGATGGGATCTTTACTTACTGCTTAAATTACCTGGTATCCATGTTTACAGAGAATGGACCCGAGGAAACAAAAGCAAGTAAATACCGCAGCAGAGTCTGTCTGAGAGCATTCGTGGAGCTCCTTAGCAGAATGTGAGAATGTGATTATGTCAGCTTGTGTGTGTGTGTGTGTGTGTGTGTCGGTGGGGTATGAGAAATATCAGAGAGAAGTGATTTATAGGGGAAAGATTAATTTTGGCTGATGTTTTCACTATATGGCTGCCTGGCTCCATTATTTTAGAATATGATGAGACACAGCAACATGATGGGGAGCACATGGTGGAGCACAGCTGCTTACCTTGTGATAACAGAATGATGGGGAGCACATGGTGGAGCACAGCTGCTTACCTTGTGAGACACAACAGCATGATGGGGAGCACATGGTGGAGCACAGCTGCTTACCTTGTGATAAACAACAGAATGATGGGGAGCACATGGTGGAGCACAGCTGCTCACCTTGTGGCAGCCAGGAAGCAAAGAGGAATGGGAGTAGACCATGAACAACACATTCCCTTCAAAGGCCTGTCACCCAACAACCTACTTCCTCTAGATACTCCTCACCTCCTAAATGTTCCACCACCTCTAAATAGCTTCAGCAGCTGAGGATCAAGCTTTCAACACATGAAGCTACTCAGGGAAGCACTTTAAATCCAATCCATGACAGGAATCCTATGGCCGAGTCCCAGAAGATTGACTGTGGAAGCTATTTGGAAATTACAGAGATAAATTTTAGTGTCAGCCTATTGGGAAAAAAAAAGAGTAGTAAATGTGGGTGAGACTTGAAGGAATGTGGGAAGAAAATGCAAGGTATGAAAATGTCAGAGAGGGTCAGGTAGTGTTCAGGTATACCAATCCAGGTGGTCATCCTGATGAAAGAGGCCCTGATCTCCTTTCAGAGTCCTCTGACTTCTCTTGTCTGATGTGCTCAGAATCAGAGACACTTCTAGGGAAGAGGTAGTGCTCTCCTCATAGGGGTACAGGACCTAAGTTAACTTTAAAAGTATTTCCATTGTAGCTTCATATCTTTAACCCCATCTCCACTGCATTACTAGCTAGTTGGTTGTCCACTGCATTTGAATCCTCCTTTCTTCTTCCTGTAAGATCCTACCTAATAAGTTTGTTCATGCAGCCAGCCTATTTTCTAAGAGCTACTTTGACTGAAAGAAGCTGAGCCAGTCTTCTAAGAGGAAAGTGCTGATTGGGATGAATTCCTACAGGATCCAGCACAAACCAAAGGTCACGTGGCTTTTCCTTCGTCAGCGCTTTAGATTGGAGATGAATGAGTCCATGGCCTAAGCTGGACCAGCCTCCCTGAAGAAGAGGACTTTTGTTCTGTGCATGAGGGAAAGATTTTGTTGTTGTTGTTAATTCCTTTTAGCAAAGATTTTGTTGTTGTTGTTAGTTCCTTTTAGCAGTCATAATTAATAAATTATATTGTCTTAAACAGATTGTTTGGTTGGTTTGATAACTTTCATTTGATAATATGGGAACAGAGCCAAAGGGTAAAACAAACAACGCAGAGGGGAGTAATGCCAAGAGAAAAGGAAGGGAGGGGAGAGGAGCAAAAGGAGGAGGTGAGAGGAGGAAAAGGAGAAGGGTTGATAGGAGAGAGAAGAAATGGATCCAGAGCCTGGATAATTCTATGCCCAGAGTCCATATCATTTTCAAGGTTTATGCTATGTGAGAGAATATATTCTTGATTCATATGACATAGTCACTACACATATACCATAGAGTTCCTATATAGATGAGTTCATACATACTCTCTTTTATTCAATTACATTTCATGGGTGTATTTGTCTCTCAATGCCCATATTACAGCCCACTCTGTCAATCATCCTAGGGTTTTGATTCACTTTCAAAAAGCATGGGAAAAGTCCACTCTTCCTGTTAGACAAATTCTTCCTTACACACAGCTCATTAAATGTTAAAATCATAAGTGAGATTATGAATAAGAGTCTATGAGAATATTAGTTATACTTGTTCTAGTTAACATCTTTAAAGATTAAGTCTTGCAATCCAGAGACATAGATTGCTACTCTAAAACTTCAAGTCTTCACTGTCATTATCCTATAGTGAAATACTCAGCTTTTCTTTCATAGAGATCTTAACACATCTCTTTTTAATCCTGTTACTGATTATTTAATACTTCTTTTGGGAGTATGATCATGACATGTTTCTCATACCAGCAGATATTGTAGGCCTGTAGAAAAGTCTAGAATTTCTTTTCTAAAAAATGATTTAGGGCATTAAAATGTGTGAGTGGGTGTATATGAGTGTGTATGTATGTGTGTGCATGCATGTGTATGTACATATGTGTATACACACATGTGTGCACATGTATGTGTGTGCACATGGATATGTGTGTGTGTGTGTGTGTGTGTGTGTGTGTGTGTGTGTGTGTGTGTGATGTACATGAGTGTGCCTGTATGTATACATGTTCAGGACAGAGCAGGAGTTGGTTTTCTCTCTCCCACCATATGAATCCAAGGCACAGAGCTCAGGTCATCCAGCTTGACAGCAGGTGCTTTTTCCCACGAAGCCACTTCACCAGCTCTCGGTTTCCTTTAATGTGAGAACTGTGAGGATGCCAGCAGGATTTTTCTTTCTCTTTAAAAATAACAAAATGATCCCAGAATTCATATCGAGTAGAGATGTGCTAGAAATAGCTAAACTAGTTTTGAAGAACAATAATAAGGAAGATCATGGTACCAGATGATGAGATTTATAAGGCCGCAGTCATTAAAGCAGTGTAACAAACTTCAGTAATACATAAGTGACCCAGAAACCCAGAAACTTTGTATAGGTAAAAAAAAAAAATTAGGTGTGATAGAGATAACTTTTCTGGCCAATAAATAATGCGGGAATAATTTGTTTTTCATGTAAAATAAAACATAAAGATGAAATTGGATCTTTATTTTATAGCGTAGTGTTAAAATGTGAATAAAATAGACAAATTTTCGTTTTTGTATTTACAAATGAGATTGACTCATACTTTCCCCTTTAACACTCTTTATCTGTGGATTTGAAGTCTAATAAAAAGTTATATGTTGAAAACATGGTCCTAGTGCTATTGGGAGATGGGGCTTGGTGGAAGTTAGTTGTTGACAGTGGAAGGAGGAAAGGATTCTCTCTCTGTCTTTATGTCTCTGTCTCTTTCCCTTTCTGCTACCACGAGGTAAGCAGTTTAGCGTTCATGAGTGACAGAGTATTTGTTCTTTCCTCGGTGTCATGTCCCAGCAGAAGCACTAGGACAGTTGAATTCTAATAGCAGGAATATTCTTTCCTCTTTATATCCCTCTGGGCAGGTTTATCTAATAGGATTAAAATGATTCTTCATCATGTGCTCACTCACAGGACTTTTAAGATGTAGACCTTGCTGGTAACTGTCTCAGCCAGGTGACACGGCCTGTGCAACCATGGATGCACACAGGTACAGAGACATCCTACTCTTATAAAGATAAAGAAATCAAAGTATAGTAAGGTCAGGTGAGTTTCCTAAGGCCTCCCCACTGGGAAATGCTAAACTAGGATTAGAACTCAGGCACTTCCTTCTTTCCTTCCTTCCTTCCTTCCTTTCCTCCCTCCTGTCCCCTCCCGCCCTTTCTTCCTTTCTTAATTTATCAGGTACTTGAACATTAAGCTTTTAAGTACCAACCGTTTTATTTTTAATGCTATGACATAAGAAAACACTGAGTCCAAGTGATAACGAAGTGAGACTCATTTGGGCACACGTTTGTGGCGATGGGATGGTTTTAGGGCCTGGTGATGAGATGGGCCCCACGCTGCTTCATTTCAACACAGAAATCAGGGGATCAAAAGGCTCATGTGCAAAGGAAGAATGCTCACAGGGAGTGGATGGCTTTCAGCAGCCAATCTCCTGGGCACACACAAATCCTTTCAAGAGGGCAGAGCCCTGCTATCCAAAGATCTTAAAGGTCCCACACCCTCTCTGTGGGTTACATTGGCAGCTAGATTTCTTACATGAGTTTGGGTGAGGACAACCCACTTCTCAACTGTAGCATACTCAGCGGATATGGGGTTTCTTAGATTGGGCTCATGAAATTCAGGGCAGCAATTCGGGCTGTTGTGATTTACTGAATGCCCTAAAGAAGGTGGGGAAACAGAAATGAGAAAGGGAAAGGCCCCAGGAAGGATATTGAAGGCACCCTGTGTGTTCAAGTATGCTCCCCTCGGGATCCAGGATTCGGCATAGATCACTCAAACACCAATTTCCTAACACAAACCAAATACAAATAGATTCTTTATTAAGCAGGGTGGCTGAATCTGAATTGGGCAGAAATAACAGCACATAGTTTTGCAAGTGTGAATTTTAAGCGTAGGGGGAAGAGGGAGTTGTATTAGAATGAGCTAAGATAGGTTGGTAGGTTCTGATTGGGTATTTTCATTAGGGTAGCTAAATGGGAAACCTTACTAAACCTTGATGTTTTTATAGCTGGACCTGGGTGACCAGCCTCAGGACTGAGTTGTGTATAATACAGTGGCCAAATTAAAGAATAGACTTTGATGACTGGCTTAAAGAATGTATCTAATGGTTTAGCAAGAGAAAGGGAGGGGAGAGGGGAGAGGGGAAGGGGAAGACCTGCTGGTTCCGTGTTTGCTATGCTTGCCTCTGTTAGAGCCCTTTGGAGATGACCTCACAGTTGATTGTCAGAGAGGTGCTGTAGAAATAATAACAATAATAAAAATATATACATATCGATATTTTAAAATGATATTATTTCTTTGCAGTGCAAGGGACTCAGAGCTGTCATTCCAGCTTCTGACAATGATAGATGTAGACCAAGAGAACAGGCACTTTTCCTCTTATTAATCTGGGAGTAATTCTAGGGCAAAATATAGACGTGTACAAACTGAGTGGTGAGCACAGCTGGGCAAGTGAGGGGTAAAAACATTTTGGACAAGACCCTTAAACAGCACCAGACACTCAGGGCCAATCTCCTCAGCCTCTTCCTGAGTCAGTTTTTTAAAAGTTCCATCTTTCTAAGAAATTACTCGTTTCCCTTCTAAGTTCATCATTTTTGGGCTTAACATTATTCATGATAATGTTTTGAATAAGATTTCCAAAGCTGCTGTTTGTTTTGGACTTTCTTTAGTTCTCTTGAGTCTTGTGTACTATGAACAATTTTGGCTTGGTAAAGTCCAGTTTATCAATTTGATCTCATTACAGGTTGTGATTTGGGTTTTCTAAGAATTCTCTACCAACTCCAAGTCATAAAAGCTTTGTCTTATGTTTTCTCCTAAAGACTTTGTGGTTTTGTGCTTTACGTTTAGATGCACAATTCACTTGAATTAAGTTGTGCATATGATGTACGATACAGATCTATAGTCACATTTTTGGCATATGGATAACCAACTTTTCTGGCCTTGCTTACTAATAGATGCCCATTTTGCAAGTTATCAAAAGGCAGTTGTCCATATACTTGGGTCACGTTCAGGTATACATATATTTTCTAGAAATTAATCAATTAATTTTAAATTTGCTTGGGAATGAAGCAAACAGCCTTCAAAAGCCAATGTTAAAAAAGAAAAACAGAGCTGGAAGGCTAACTTTACATGCTTTCATATCTTATTAACAATCTCTAATAAACATGAAAATGCAGGGTTGGCAAAGAGATAGACAGACAATAGTACAGATTAGACAGACTGGGGAAAGATATATATATGCACAAGAAATGAAAAAAAAACAGAACTATTTGCATACAATAGAACATGGATGATTTTAAAATAATCAAGTTGTTTTAGAAGGCATGCTAAAATGTGTTATATATGATTCTATTTGTTCAGTATTCTAGAAAATTCTCACATTCTTCTGAGAGTGAAGTGAAGGTGGAGAAGGCTTATGAAAGCATGAGCTGGCTTTAGAGTTGGTGCACATGCTCATTTCATGATTGTGATAGTAGTTTTGCAGGCACACATATTCCGAAAGCTTGCCTAATTAAACATTTTAAACATATTTATGTTGTTGTATATAAATTACATACATACATCATATGTATATGAATTTTTACCAAAGTCTCTTCATAAGTCGCCCTTTGTGGATGGTCCATTAAGGCTGATTTTCAACTTAAGAGGATCTAGAATCACCCAAGAGGCAAGCCTTAAGACGCATCTGTTGGGATTATTTAGGTTAAATTAGACTCTGGGGATTATTTTGTTTAGGTATAATGAAGACACACCATCAACAAGGGCAGCACCATTCCCTGGGCTTGAGTCTTGGGCTGAAGAAAAAGGAAAAAGCTAGCTTTAAAGAACGCTTCATTGCTCTTTCTCCTGGCTATGGATGTGATGTGACCAGCTACTTTGAAGTTCCTGCTGCCTTGACTTTACTACAGTGTACTGTGCCTACAACAGGAAGTCAAAATAAATCTCTTTCTCAAGCTGCTATTGTCAGTGTGCTTTGTAACCACAGTAGAAGAGTGACCAAGACACTAGATTCAGAAGGAAGAATCCAATAATGAATGTATAGAAGGAGCGATTAAGTTTATGTCAAGTGTGGATGAGAGGGGAGGAGTTTAGAGAGGCTGTAACAATGGGTCTCAAAGTTGGGTAGACAGACGCTCTGGTCCACGAAGCAATGGCCACAGAGTCATGGAGTTGAAAGTCACAAATGACAAAAAAACATAACAATGCAAAACAAACAAACAAAATAACCCCCCCAAACTGAAGCCCCAAACAAAACAAAAACTAAAAGAGAAGGACACCATGACTGCTCCTAGGATGTGAGGAAATGGAAGGGAGACCAGGAGGCCAGGAAGGCAAAGGGGAAAAAGAACCAGTGTAAGCAAAATGGAGGGATTATCTAGGGATGAATCACTGGAGGAAGAATAATCCAGCCCCTAGCCTGGAGAGTTAAGGATGGGGGTGTGGTAGGACAACCATACCCTGTAACATGTAGGGACCGAGGGATGCTGAGAGAACCTGGCATCTTAGTTTCCCTTTTGTCTCAGGGGTGGGGTGGGGGTTGAGACCTAATAGTCACTCTCAAAGCCCTGAAGCCCAAAGGAACCTTGTTAGGACAGAGGGGATGGCAGGAGTGGGGTGGGGCTAGGAAGAAAGCATGTTCGAGGGAGTCAGGAGTTGATGACCATGATTGTCATCGTTAAGCAGGAGAGTGGTATGCTGAGGCTCTTCGCTGTTTCCTCCAACCCTGATTCTTGTTCATTGTCCCTGCAAAGCTGTCAGAATAAATATCCCAGAATATCCAGGACCGGGAAACAGACTGATGGAGAAAGTTACCTCAGGGCAGCTCCATTTCTGGAATGTCATTGTCCATTCGGTTTTGTCTTCATGATTCTTTGCTGCTTGCTAGGCTGGCTGATGGTCCAGAAAGTAGCTTTAAAATAGCATTTTTACTTCTTCTCAGGAAGAATTTAGGTTCGAATAATTAGCCTGCCTTTTCCTGACAATTCAAGCATTTGTTCTGTTTATCAGCAGCAGCATTCTCATTATGCCTAATTTTACTGAAGCAGGCTAGAGATGGACCATGTACTGATTATTTTTGTGTCAACTTGACATAAACTACAGCCATTTTTGAAGACAGACATCAGTTAAGAAAACTGCCCCACTAGACTGGCCTCTGGGAAAGCCTGTGACCCATTTTCTTGATTGAATATTGATGTAGGAGGTTCCAGTTCGTATGGGCAGTGTCATGGTTGGGCTGATGGTCATGGATAGTCTAAGAAATCAAGGTAAATGAGCCAATAAGCACCACCAATAAGCACCCTGGCTTCTGCTCCAGTTCCTGCCTCTAGTTCCTGCCTCCAGGTTCCTTTCCTGGCTTCCTCCAGTGATGACTTATAAACTATAAATGAGATAAACCCTTTCCTTCCGAAGCTGCTTTTGGTCATTTTATTTTATCATAGCAACAGAAATCCTAATCAATTTGGACTTAATTAAATAAAACCTGGGTTCTGTCAGCCTGGGTATTTGAGTGATGGTATGGAAAAGTCTTTGCTCCCCAACCTGTAAGAACTATATATAACAACTGAGGATAAACCTTATTTTTCTGAGCCATAAGATTTTGAGGGTTGATTTTTATGTTAGCATAGCCTTTCCTATAATTACCAATATGCAGAGTGGAAGCTCTGTCTCTCTGTCTCTCTGTCTCTGTCTCTGTCTCTCTCTCATTTATTTATATTGCAGATGTTGCCCCTCCCAGTTCTCCCTCCCATAGTCTTCACCCTATCCCTATCCTCTTTCCCCTTTACCTCTGAGAGGGTGTTCCCTCCCTGGGCATCCCTCTTTTATGGGGCGTCTAGTCCCTACAGGATTAAGTGCATTCTCTCCCAGTGAGGGCAGACAAGGCAGTCCTCGGCTACATACATGCCAGAGGGTCCTTGGACAAGACTGCGTATGCTCTTTGGTTGGTGGCTTGGTCTCTGGGAGCTCGAAGGGGCCCAGGTTAGTTGATACTGTTGGTCTTTCTATGGGTTTGCCATTCCCTTCAGTTCCTTCAATCCTTCTAACTCGTTCATAGGCATCTCTAACCTTAGTCCAATGGTTAGCTGTAAGTATGTGGGTCTGTCTCAGTCATCTGCTTATAGAGTGGGTCTCTCAGGGGACAGCCATGCTGTAAGTGTGTCTGTAAGCACAACATAACAACAGTAATAGTAAGAGGGATTGGTGCCTCTCTATGGAATGTAATTTGTCTGGTCACTGGATGGCCATTCCTTCTGCCTCTGCTGTTTCTGACCCTGCATTCTATTAGACAGGAACAATTCTGGGTCAAAAATTTAGAAGGTGGGTTGGTGACCTCATTCTTCCACTGGGGACCTGTCTATCTACTGGAGGTGGTCTCTTCGGGCTCCCCGCTGTTGGGCATTTCAGCTAAGGTCATCTGAAGTGGAAACCTCTGGTTTCTTTGGAAAGTCAGTTTTGTCAAAGGATGCTTTCCTGAAGCAGACACAGGTGAAAGGATATTTTGCTAAAGCAGATACTTGAAGGACTGTTTTGCTGAAATGACACATGATGAAGGACTCTTCGCTACAACCTGTGTGCATTGGTTCGCCTTACATTACAGTACTGATTTCCAGTTGTAACTTCCTAGAAGGAAGCACACCAAAAAAACTTCTGGCAGTGTCTGGCAGCTTCCTGCCACTTCCATAGACTCAGTGATGTCAGCTGATACAGACTCACTTGGAGTTTTGAAAAGACAGACTCACGTGGTTAGGCAAGACCCATGGTAGGACATGTGACACTTGGAAGGAGCATAAATAGGACCCATAGTTTTGCAATCTTCTATGACCTAAACTTGTTGAGAGAGGCACATCCAAGAACTTCTCCTGACATCCCTGGTTGCTCCTACTAACTTGTCTTAATCTGTAGGGGCCTGGCTGTTTCTGCTAGGTCATGCTGCTGATTCATGTTTGCTATCCTGATGCTACTGACCTTGACTGCTGGTATATTCGTGAAGTATTTGGTTTGCAGATGGATTGAGCTGCTGCTGCTGGTTCCTGCAACTGAACTGCTGACTTCCTGACTACACAGATTGGATTTCCTACAAAGAACAATTTCTAAACAGGTCCACTTCACCTGTATCCTAATCTTTCTTTTCTACTACCTCTTGTGGGTAATGGGCTAGAAGAAAGGTTAAAGCATTTAAAAATCCATATTAAAAGTAGGATTTGTCAAAACAACCCTGAGATTCCACCTCACACCAGTCAGATTGGCCAAGATCCAAAAATCAGATGACAGCAGATGCTGGCGAGGCTGCAGAGAAAGAGGAACACTTCTCCACTGTTGGTGGGGTTGCAAACTAATACAACCACTTTGGAAATCAGTCTGGCAATACCTCATAAAATTGGATATAGTACTACCTGAAGACCCAGCTATTCCACTTCTGGGCATATACCCCAGAGACACTTTAATACACAACAAAGATATATGCACCACAATGTTCATAGCGGCTCTATTTATAATAGCCAGAAGCTGGAAAGAACCCAGATGTCCTTCAGAAGATGAATGGATACAAATATTGTGATACATTTACACAATGGAATACTACTCAGCCACCAGAAACAATGACTTAACCAAATTCTTAAGAAAATGGCTGCATCTAGAGAATATCATCCTGAGTGAGATAACCCAGTCACAAAAGAACAGACATAATATGCAGTCACTGATATTGGGATGCTAACCCCAGAGGCTTGCACTCCCCCAGAAACAACTCACAGACTGTATGAAGTCCAAGAAATAAAGAAAACAAAAAAAAATATATTTACAAAACAAGAAGACTTTGACTATTTCCATGTTGCGATTTGTTTTGCATGTACTTTATGCTCATGGTAACTATTAGGTTTTCAATGCATACTGTCAAGCCCTTGAAAAAATCAAGTACTGACTAAAAAATATATTCACATAGTTTTATGTAAAAATTATTTCAATGTCTGAAAAAACAGTACTGACAAAAATGTATAATTTTAAGCAAAAAAATGTTTAAAATCTGTACATTTATCTTTGTTTTGTAAAATAAAGTCGTTTAAAAAAATAAAAAAAAGAAAAACAACAAACAAGCAAACAAAGCCAATGGTGGAGGTGATTGCCTTTAATCCCAGGACTCTGGAGACAGAGGCAGGATGATTAAGTTAGAGGCCACTCTGTTATACAGAGCAGGACAACCAGAGCTATACAGAGAAGTCCTTTCACAAACAAGCAAATAGAATAAAAAGAAATAAACCAAAAAAAAAAAAAAAAAAGTAGGATTTGAACAATCTAAGCCTACAGTCACCTAAATTGAGTCCTGGGAGCCTCCCACACCCCAGCTCTCTGGGACTTCATAGAGGTTCCCCTCACCTCCGCCCTCTACTACTGCATATATCCATTCATTCTCCTGGCCCTCTGGACTTCTCTTCTGTCTCCCCCTTCATACCTGATTCTGCTCTCTTTTCTGCTCCCCTTTTCATTTCCAACCAAGGCCCATTCCTCCCTCTGCCTCCTGTGATTACTTTGTCCCCCCCCTTCTAAGTGGGATTGAAGCGTCTTCACTTGGACCTATCTTGTTAAAATTCTGAGTGTCTATGGGACATTTCCTGGGTATTCTGTACTTTTTGTCTAATATTCACTCATGGGTGAGTATACATCATGCATGTCCTTTTGGGTCTGGATTATCTCTCTAAGGATATTTTCTAGTTCTATCGATTTGCCTGCAAAATTCACAATGTCCTCATTTTAATAGCTGAATAGTATTCCATTGTGTAAATAAACCATATTTTCTGTATCCATTCTTTGGTTTAGGGATATCTAGGTTGCTTCCAGTTTCTGGCTATTACGAATAAGGCTGCTATGAGCAAAGTGGAGCACGGGAACATACACTTTTAAGATAGAATCTCTCAGCTAAATAATGACATATACTGGGTCATGTAACAATAAATCAATGCCAAAGATCCACTCTGTGTTTCCTAGAATCTGTAAGAATGTCAGGAAATGAGCAAAGATCCATTGGGGGCATGGCAGCTGCAGGGCAGAGGTGACCCCAGTAAACTGAAAGGGTTTGTGGAGACTTTGGAACTGTGATATGTGAACTATTATGTTTGAACTATTTATGACTTATTTGGTGTTTATTAGTCTTTTGGGTCCTTTACATATGTTACTGATAAAGTTTTGTATTCAAATATGTGCTATCAACACAAAATGCTTGAGGAAATCCATGCAATGGAGCCTCTTGCTTCTGTTCTTTGAGAAACAGTTGGATTTTATCAAAGGCTTTTTCATCATCTAATGAGAAGATCATGTAATTTTTTGCTTTCCCTTTATTTATATGGTGGACTATATTGGTGGATGAAGAATTCTGATCTTGGTGAATGATGTTTTTGATGAGTTTTTGGATTTTGTTTGTTAGAATTTTATTGAGTATTTTTACGTCAAAGTTCATAAACAAAATTGGTCTGAAATGCTTTTTCTCTGTTGAGTCTTTGTGTGGTTTAGGTATCGGGGTTACTATTGCCTCATAGAATGAACTAGGTATTGTTCCTTCTGCTTCTGTTTTTTGGAATACTTTAAGGAGTATTGGTATTAGTTCTTTGAAAGTCTGGTAGCATTCTGCACTAAAACCATCTGGCCCTGGGCTTATTTTAGTTGACCCCAGTGGAGGGATAAGGATACCAACCCACCTATAAAGCTCTTGGCTCAAAATTTGTCATTTCTAAAAGCAATGCAGGGGCAAAGATGGAGAAGTGAAGGAATGACCAACCAATAACTGGCCCAACTTGAGACTCATCCATGGGAAAACACCAATCCCTGACACTATTAATGATATTCCATTATGCTTGCAGACAGAAGCCTAACATAACTGTCCCCTGAGAGGCTCCACCCAGCAGCTTACTGAAAAAGATGTGGATACGCATAGCCAAACATTAGATGAAGGTTGGAGACTTTTATGGAAGAGTTGCAGGAAGGATTGAAGGGCCTGAAGGGGATAGAAACTTCACAGGAAGTCCAACAGAGTCAACTAACCGGGACCCTTGGAAGCTCTCATAGACTGAGTTACTGGCCAAACAGCATACACAGGCTGGACCTAGACTTCCCCACACACATGTATCAGATGGGTCTCAATTAAAGTGTGTGTGGGGCTATCCCAAAAGCTGTAGCCTGATTTTTCTGTTTTCTAACAAGGCTGCCCTGTCTGGCCTCAGTAGGAAAGGATGATCTTAATCCTGAAGAGACATACTAGAATGAGGGGAATGGATATCCAGAGGTGGGGCACCCTCTCAGAGGAGAAGGGGAGAAGGGATGGGGACCTTGTGAAGGGGAACTGAGGGGGGACAGCATTTGGGATGTAAAAAAACAAAGAAACAAACAAATAAAAACATAAGAGAAACTGTTGACTAGAGATAGTGAGCTATAATAGTAAAAGAACCCACTTTGCTGTGAGGATCACCTTCATAAGTGCTCTGTAGAATCTCTCTGTCCCATCTCTTTCTGATATTTTGAGCAAATGCACAGCTTTAGAGCTATTTTGGATGATGGGACTCCATTTCTAATGGATGTTTTACTCTCAGTGTTGGGGATTAAACCAAAAGCCTTGTACACACTAGGCAATCACTTACTGCAGAGACTTCAAGCTGCATCTCAGTGAACAAGGTTAAATTGCACTGGACGAATGGGAACAAATAGAAACAGTCTCACAGAGGAGCATGGATTAAGAAAGGTAAGTAACCAAGTTCATTGCTAAAATCATGCCATAGTGGCCACCTCCCCAGGAAGCACTGCTGACATTGGCTCTCATAACCTCGAGCCTCTCAATCTTCATCTCTGACATGCTCCAGAGTCTGAACTACTTTATGATTCATAGGCAAAAGCAACCAGTTGGCAGAGCCTTTGACACACACTCATATGTGTTGGGACCAGGGACCAGGGGTAAGAAATATCCCCTTCCTTGGTTCAGTGGTAAAAAGCAGGATCATTTCTTCTACTACAAAGGATGTTTAAGGGGCTGGAGATATGGTTCAGAAGTTAAGAGCACTTGTTGCTCTTGCAGAGGACCCAGGTTCTGTTCCCAGTACCCATGTGGTGGTTAATCAGTATCTGTACCACCAGTTCTAAGGAATCTGAGGCCCTCTTCTGACCACGCACACATGCGGTGCACATACTTGCAGGCAAAACATTCGTACACATAAAATAAAAAAGAATTTGCAAGGATATTTAAAATGCTTTGCTACTCCCAGAAGAATTGTTCTGTAGAAGCTGATAAGTCCTAGGAGAACAGCATTGGCACCAACATACTCTACGATTTCATTTGCAAACACTTTCTACTTCCTCTATTTAGTCTTAATGGTATTGCTTATAATTTCATGCTAATGCTAAGTTATTGGTGAATTTTCTATTGGCTTTAGTTAATCTCTATATAGCGACTACATGGATTTATTTCTTTTTGTTGCTTTACCAGTTGATATTTAAAGAAAATGAATGCACAACGGGTCAGGTGTTCTTACTATATTTTCATAATGTTTAATCTTGGTCAATGCTTCCTCCCCAGGCTTTCTTTTCTCTCCCTCATCTCCCTGCCCACTATTCAAGCTCAAACCCTTCCACCTCCAGGATTCTTCTTTCCTCTTTTGAATCACATGAGTTCTATTACAGAATGCAGACCCACACCCACCCTCCTTCAAAATCTCTTTCTTCTATTTCATGGGCTCCTTTCTAGTTTTGTGGTGTGGAGTGTTTGAATAGGTATGGCCCCATAGACTCGTGTGTGTGAATGCTTGACCCATCGGGAGTGACACTATTAGGAGGCGTGGTCTTGATGGAGTACGTATGGCATGATTGAGGAAGTGAGTCACTGAGGGGGTGGCCATTGAAGTTTCTTATATGCTCAGGCTACTCCCAATGCAGCACACAGTCTTCTGATACCTTTGGATCAAGATGTTGAACTTTCAGCTCTCTCTCCAGCACACCACCATGTCTCCTACCATGACAATAATGGACTCAACTTCTGAAACTGTAAGCCAACCCCATTAAGTGTTTTCTTTTATCAGATTTGCCATGATCATGTTGTCTCATCACAGCAACAAAACCTTAACCAAGACACACGACCTCTACCTACACCCAATTCCACATAAATGCACACATGTAAAAATTAGAAGCTGGGATCTGCATTTGAAGGCCAACATACAGTGCTTACTTTCTGAGCCTGGTTCTCTTCACTCACTATAATGACTTTCAGATCCATCCATATTTCTTTATCATCAGTTGCATGTATGGATAAATGCTGATTTCATTTTAGACTCCTAGCAGTATAAGGGAGAGTGCTCCTGCTCCGTGGGGTAAGGATCAAATGGCACAGACAGATCATCTTGTATTGCCTGCCTCACTTTAGCACGCTTATTTACCTTTTAAATGTTTATGACTGTGAGATCAGAAACAAGCATGGAACTATAGAATATTAGTGAATGATTCCACAAAAGTTCATAGTGTGAATCCCTAAGAATCCTTGGTAACAGTTTCTGGCTTCTTCTGCTTAGTGGTACCCCAATTTTGTTTTTTATTCTTCTAATGTCCATCCCTGTCTTTCTTTCCCTTGCCTTCTCCTCTTGGTTGAAACTGAATGAAAATCTCAATTGTAATAGGAGCCTCTTATGCTGTAACCCCAACTTCACAGGAAAGATTTTGTGAGTGTGAGTGTGTGTGTGTGTGTGTGTGTGTGTGTGTGTGTGTATTTATGTATGGTGTACACATGTTTGTGGTATATGCTCACATCATGTCCATGTGTGCAAGCTTCTCTGTGTGGGTGAATGACAAAAAAGGACATTAGTGTCCAGATCTGTCACTGTCCATCTTATTCCTTTGACCCTGGAGATGGGGTGGCAGTCAGTAAACCCCATGGATCCTCCTGTTCCTGTCCTCGACAGTGATGCTACAGGCGTGCACATAACCATTCCCAGCTATCTCTATGTGGGTGCTGGGATCTGAAGTCAGAACCTCATAATTGCAAACAAGCGTTTACACCCACCGAGGCATTTCTCAAGCTCCAAAAAGAAATATTTAAGTGTTGATCATCATCCATGAAGTTTGGAAATCCATCCAGTTTTAATGGATGTTAATGGCAATAAGGAAATTATCAGTTATTCTTGGGCCACTAAGAGTTTGTATCCTGAACCGCTAATAAATTTTTCTCATATGATTCTTGTGCATCTATTAAGATACTAACTCTTAGAAAGGATTTCCCGAGTCACCTCAGGAATAGGACAGGCAGATGTTTTATTTTTCTTTCAGATTTTCTTAATTTAAAAACTTTTCACATCTGATAAAATATAAAAATTCAAGGGCACTTTAGAGGTTTTCTAACATTACAATTAGCCCATGCATCTTCTCTGCAGCCTCTTCAGAATATGGCTGTTCATCTGTCTCTGCTCTAGTTTATGCAGGGGTGGAGATTGTGCTGCCCGTTAATTCTCTTCTGGATAGTTACTGCTTATGTTGAGCTGAGCTCCACCTCAGTGTCATTCGTGCTTAGCACCCACCTTTCCCACATGGAACATGGAGAATTAATGATCTCAAGGGATCTGTAGAGGCAGTGTGCTTCTTGGGGTTCATGTAGCCCACAGGACTGTGCAGATCTCAGTTCACCTTCTGGCTTAGCTACTGATGAGGCAGGTGAGTACTGCAGAATTTGAGTACTGCAGAAGATTATTTAACAGTCGCAAAATGCCTTCCACCTCAACGGCTCCCCCTTTACAACAAGGTTTGACAACTTGTCACCTTAGAGGTGGAGTCTATTTCTCCCTCTTCTTATATTTAGACTAGCTTTGGGCTTGATTGGCCAGTAAAATGTATAGAAAGTGATCTTGGAGAACATTGCTATCTGTGCCTGGGTCCTTTGGGGATGCTTCTCTGAGTATGTCACTGTCTTAGTCAGGGTTTCTATTCCTGCACAAACATCATGACCAAGAAAAAAGTTGGAGAGGAAAGGGTTTATTCAGCTCACACTTCCACATTGCTGTTCATCACCAGAGGAAGTCAGGACTGGAACTCAAGCAGGTCAGGAAGCAGGTGCTGATGCAGAGGCCATGGAGGGATGTTGCTTACTGGCTTGCTTCCCATGGCTTGCTCAGCCTGCTTTCTTATAGAACCCAGGTCTACCAGCCCAGGGATGGCACCACCCACAATGGGCTGGGCCCTTCCCCCTTGATTGAGAAAATGCCTTACAACTGGATTTCATGGAGTCATTTCCTCAACTGAGGTTCCTTTCTCTGTGATTAACTCCAGCTTGTGTCAAGTTGACACAAAACCAGCCAGTACAGTCACATAAGAAAGATAGCCTAGTCCTATACTGGTCCTGCCAGTAGAAGACCAGCAGTCCTCTGAAGTGGGATTATAGGAAAGATGGAAAAGAAGACTCAGAGAAAAGGGTTAGCAAATGGGAGGGCTGTCCTGTCAATACTTCAGCAGCCTGGAGTTTAATTTTCTTAGGCTTAATATACTTTACAGTATCATTGGAAACAAAGTCACAAACCAGCAGAGACAAGGACTGATGTACATTCATTATCTGTATCCATCTGGAAGCCTCCCTATTCCTGCTTGCTCCTTCCTCCAAAATTAACAGAACATTCAGCCCCTATCCTTGAGCTTTAAGTGTATCCCCTCTTATTGTAGACCCTGGCCTGACTTGACTCTGCCTGACAGGCAGACTTTCACAGAAGCAGGCAAAATGGCTCCAGATACTAGCCTACTGGTGGTTAGAGAATGCTTGGAAGAGAAAAAGGCATCAGAGCCAATGACCTGTGTCTGCCTCAGACAGGACAGTGGGGTTGTCTTGCACAGCCCAGTCCAGATGGACTCTAGATGAATGTAGCTTCTTGGACAAATCCAGGGAAGGCTGCCTGGTTCAACTGCCCAGCTGACCCACAAAATCATGAGGATTATAAATCGCTGCTGGCTCAAGCTGCTGACACACAGAAAAGGTGAACAAAGACAGGTGGTACTGAATTAAACATCCGGGGCTCCTTACCAAACTTAGAAAAAGACATTAATTAATTAATTGCTAGTTACAATTAATTAACATAAATTATGTTGGCTGGATAGCTGGCTGGCACTGTGTCGGGTTCATTGTTAATACTAAATGAATGGCTGCTGTTATGTACATTTTTAAAGCAACATAACCTATTGGTTTTTAGTTTCCACGTTAAGTCCTTTTTTTTTCTTGGGCATTCCCTGTTTGTGCCAGTTTCCTGGCAATGCCTATGCTGGCTTCCTCCTAGTCATATTCCCTTGACTGGTGCCCCATATTGGTAATCCCTCACCTAAAATCGTACAATAGGAGCCACCTGATCATTGTCTACTAAGCAAGAATTTACTTTGTAAGAAACCCAGGCATTTTCACTTGTCTTATATGTAGTTTGATGCTGATTTTAATTCTGCCTGCTCCAACTTAAAGAGCTGTGAAATCAGACCTCCTGCTTTGAACTTATGTAGGTTTCTCCTCCGACCCCAGGCCCCTCCCCATCCGGAACTTAAATGTAACAAACACTTCATATTTAACACTTTCAAGAAGTTAAAGGGGATGACAGATTTTCCCTGAAAGAATTTTCAATATGACCCGAATTAAAAAGCATAATTGAAATTCTTTAGATTTTTTTTTTTCCAGAAGGAAGTCTGGGTGCAAGAGAACCTGTTTTCTTCCAGAGCGGGTGTAGCCATGGGGTTTAATTTATTGAACACTTCTTCACCTTAGGTAGGAGAGAGTTCATTGCCTTCCTTCCCTGCATTTCCTTTTTAGTTCATCTAGCCCTCCTAACTGCTGGATGTGTTCTCTACGTCCCGGATTTCTCGGGAGACTTGGTAGACACTAAGTGACAGCACATCACAGACTAGAAGCCCAAGGGTTACCGACTACAAGAGCTGGGGAACGCAAGGCGAAGCACGGGCATCCAAAAGTGGCAGCGCTTAAACTCAGGGACGCGCAGGCGCAGTGGGAGGAAAGGTTCCCCCGCCCACCTCTCCGGCGTGCGGCTGCGCACTGAGTCGCCCGGAACCGCTGTGCTGAGCTCGCGCCACGTCTCTTCAGGGGACCCCTCCCGGCTCCCTGCTGTCGCCGCGCCGGAGCCTAGAGAGGACCAGGCCCAGAGCATCATGGGCAACGAGGCTCCGCGCGCTTCATCCTTCCAGATGCTGCTGCTCCTGCTGCTGCTCCTGCTCCGGGCCGAGCGACTGCGGAGCGCTGAGCTCACCTTCGAGCTGCCGGACAACGCCAAGCAGTGCTTCCACGAAGAGGTGGAGCAGGGCGTGAAGTTCTCTCTGGATTACCAGGTGCGGCCCTAGCCGCCTCTCACAGGGCCACTGGTGCGCCGCCATCCGGAGAGGCCAAGATTAGCCACCAAAAGCTGAAATGGGGTAGGGGATAACCCTAGACCACTGGTTGATTCCTCCCTGAAAAGGAACGTTTGTACCTGCCAGAGCCCTCCCAAAGTGGGCCAGGGGGGTTGGGGAGTTAGGCAGTTACAGGTGAGCGCCCAGTTTGGGGAGGCCTGTCGGCGCCCCCTGTCGCCCCCTGCAGAATCGACCAGAATGACCTCCCCAGGTGCCTTATGGACACAGGTATTAATTAGCTGGACACAGGCTGGCAGTCTGTGTCAACTGTCTCTTGGACTGCATCATTTTTCAGCTGGAGTTGGGATGAGGTAGTTGGAGTCATTAAGGGGGTTTTGGACAGGAGGGTTCAACACAGACTTTAAACCCTGGCAGTGTATTATGAGGACAGTCACACACACTCCCCAATGGTGTGGTTATGCGGATTGCCACTTTGCTTACCATATGGCTCAGCAAAGTCAGGTCCTGCACTTTTGTCTCCATGGACAGACTTCATATCTAACAGTTGTTTTGGTAAAGGCGCTATCCCCTAGGTTTAATGAGCGGGGCTAGGCTCAGAGGGATGAGTCCGCACAGTAAAGCAAGACTTTTAGAAATGAGGCGAAATAGGAAGCCCAGCTGTGGACAGTGAGCAGCACTTCTATGGCAGAAGCTCTGAAGGTTGCTTCTGTTCGAAGACAATTCCATGTAAGATGGAGTCACTGATGAGACCCCTCTCACATCTATGGACAACATGCAGAGTGTGTGTTGTCCTGCCTCAGCACAGGCAGCCTAAGAAGAACCGTGTTCTTGATATGGGCAGTGAGTCTCCAGAAGCCAGTGGGGGAAATCTATAATCACCAAGGAGATAATCCTCTGGGCATTTCTGTGAAGGGGTTTCTAGATTAGATTGAAGTGGGAAGAGCCACCTGAAGTGGGAGTACCATCATTCCTTGGGCTGGGGTCCTAGGCTGAATAAAAAGGAGGAAACCAGCTGAATGCTAGCATTCATCTTTCTCTGCTTCCTGACTCTGGATGCCGTGTAACCAGTTCCCCGCAGCCTTTGTGCTCTACTCACCATGGCTTCTCCGTGATGAACTATGCCCTCACGTTTGTTTGCCAGCCAAAAAAAGAAACCTACCTTTCCTTGCTTTTGTCAGATGTTCTGTCACAGTATCAAGGAAAGAATTGAGTTCAGTGGTCACTGCCTCTTACTTAACTGCTCAAACTCAGCAGGATGGGAAGTGAGTGTCATGGCATCTGTGTTGGGAAATGGCGAAGGCTGAATTATAGAAATGCTTTGCGTGGTCCCTGTTACGGTCAGCATTTCGAAGTAATGGTTGCCTCCCAGTAACTGCACGCTTTCTGTGGTTGTCAGGTTATCACTGGAGGTCACTACGATGTGGACTGTTATGTGGAAGACCCCACGGGCAACGTCATTTACAGGGAGACCAAGAAGCAGTATGACAGCTTCACGTACAAGACAGAGGTCAAGGGCGTTTACCAGTTTTGCTTCAGTAATGAGTTCTCCACCTTCTCTCACAAGACTGTCTACTTTGATTTCCAAGTGGGTGACGAGCCCCCCATTCTCCCAGATATGGGGAACAGGGTCACAGCTCTCACTCAGGTGAGTGGACGTGACAGGACTGGGGGACCCTGCTCTGTATGTTTCTGCTTTTTTTTCTTGTCCTAGCTGATGAACCAGAATCAACATGTAGCTGTAAGAGACTCCATTTCATTTCTGTTTCTAGCCAGAGCCCTCTCATGTCTCACGGCTGACGAGTTTCCTCTTTACCCTTTCAACTGTCTTTTTCTGGCATAGCACCTTTTTCAAACGTCTGTCGTGTACCTGTCTGCTGTGTGATATGCTCAGATCACGAAGACCAAAGTCCTGCTTCAGGAGTGTGTTGGTTAGGGTAAGACAAGCTGCTGTAACAAACCCATATGTCAGTGCCTAGCACACTGGGAGTCTGTTCTCAGGATAGTTAGGAAAAGGTTGGGTGATGACTTGGGAATCCAGGCTCTGTTTTTGTTTGTTTTTTTAAATTCTCACTTCCTCTTCATTTTTTTTTCTTCCCCTCCCTTCCCCCTTTCTTGTTATCTCCCTATCTCTAACTCTTTCCCTTTCTTTCTCTGAACGTGGGGCCTTGTGCTTGCTGAGCACATGCTCTACTACAGAACGATGTCCTGAGCCTCAAGGCTCCTCCTCACCATCCTTCTCCCTTCCCTCAGACTTCAGAGTTCTCTGCCTCTGGATACCAAAGGAGGGAGAAACGAGAAAGGCCCAGCTGTCCCCTCAAAGCCTTGGCCTGTAGTAACATACACTTCCACTCATGTCCCTTTGGTGAGTCACGAGAGGGTGGCTCTGAACAACAAATCCCCACTGTAGAAGAGAAGTCCAGGCAGTTTTGGAGGATGAACAGTTTCCAGTGACCCCCATGGGACCTCCATGGCTCTCAAGATTATTGACTAACCCCAGCCTCTATCTGGAGTTTTCCCTCTTTCTATATAAGCTCTTCCTTCCTCCTACACATAGGCTGGGCTTCCCAAGGGTCAGGACTCTGATATCTAGCTACCTTTATATGCTTAATACCTCGGTGTAGGAGGTATCACTCCCAAAGGAGTTCACCAAACATTTGTCTTATGACTGATCACCATGGCCTGGGGAACCTGTAAGACAGGAATAACCATCTTATTTCACGACCAAAGCCAGAATGTCTCAAATCTCTAAAGAGGCCGTTCCTTCCTCCTGTGTGCTCTCTGTTCTTTTTCTCTGTGGCTTAGGCCAAGTCGTTCACCGTCTCTGGACAGTTAGAGAATAGAGATGCATTGCCCAGTACAATACCCACTATGTACATTTGGCTATTTAAATAGAAGTTAGACGATCCAGCTGAAGGTACAGATTGTTCTGTTGGTCACTGATGAAACCATGGAAGTTTAAGGAATTGTACCAGTGAAATTGTACTCTATTGTACCTGTGAAAGGCAGCGAGGGAGAAAAGGTTAATGAGTTAGAGCAACAGAGAAAGCCTTTCATTTTCAGTGTGATTCTGTTGCAGTGAGGAAGGCAGGTGGAATTTATAAAGTTCCTCTTTCACCAGTCTGTTTTACTCAGTATCATATGGTTCCTCTTTTACCCAATGCCTACTTTTCACATTCTCTGAAGCAACTAACTGAAATGTGGTCACCAGCTGAAGAGCTATGTCGTAGATTAGAACCAGGGGAGACCCGGTGGAGAGGGCTCATGTTCCTGATCATGTGCTATAGTTGATTATGATTCTCCCCACCCCAGGTGTTCATGTGCCAGAGGCTTGTCTCTGGCTAGCAGTGTAGAGTTGTTGCAGTAAATATTAAAAAGATGTCTTACCTGTTATTGGTCCCCTGTGGTCTCACCGAGGACACTGCTCTAGTGTGGAGCCGAGCGCACGGACTCAGTCACATGGTCTGCAAGCTTCACTCTCCACAAGGTTCCCTTCCCAGGTGGTTCACTCTGCCCGCCCTGCTTCTGTCCTGGGAGGATGCGACCACCCAGCGATTTCCGTTCCTTCACTGCCTGGCACAGACATTACTCCAAAACCCAGTAGCCTTTCAAGCAGGTTTATATGTTAAATTTTCAAACCACAAACTCTCTACACACAAGCTTACATCCAGATGAAAAAGATACAAACTGCCCTTCTATATGAGATAAAAGACCTATAGAATCCCTTAAAAATATTCATATCTAGCTATCGCCAATTAAGTCCACCTAGACCAGATCATCCTTCTCCAGCTCCATCTTGATTGCTCCTGGAATCCCTTTCTCTCCTCCTCCTCCCTTTTTCTAGCCCGCCCCCCTCCGCCAACCTCTCCACTGTTCAATCATGTATCACCTTAACATCAACCCACATGGAGAAGTGGTGGACCCATGCTGAAGTGTCTGGCTAGGGCCAAGGGTCAGAGGAATTTCCCCTCTGTGAATCCAGGGACCACCAGGTTTCTGAGTGTGCTATGAACTTAAAGAGTGGATTTCTAACTCGGAGAACCAAAGGAGCCATTCCTGGGGGCTTAAAAACAAAATACCCATGGACTTATATAAATGAAATCATGTGTGTGTTTACATGTATTTATATGTATTCATACATATATGTACATACAAAGCCTATGCCTGCACACACACATGTCTGTGTTTATCTACTTTTCTTTCTATTCCTCTCCCTTGTTCCTAAGTTCTCTGACTTTAACCCATCCTCTCCCAAGCCCAGTCCCACCCAGCACAGGGTCCTTAATGGAGGTCATCTTCTTCTGCCAGTGTCCAATGTAGGGCTCTCTGGAAGTAGAGAGGAGCAGCAAGTCCCTGTAAACTGCCCTGGTCTCCAGGAACTAAAGGCCTCTTCTGCTAGTTGATGACAGCGGAGGTGTCTTTTGCAATCACTTTCCTTTTTTGGCCATGTGTAACTTGTAATTAATGTATTTTTTTTTCTGTGAGGACGTTTTTAAGTTTATTCTTTCTGTATTTATTTGGCTTGTTCAACCTAGCACATGACACTACTTCTTATCCCTTCATTATTTTAACTTCTACAACTCACTCATAGTGCATCCTGTTACACTGCGTCCAGCAGAGCTCCAGGCACTTGGACCCGACTGGGATGGTGAGGCACTGATCAGGTGGTCTGGGCTCACTGGTGGAGAAGCCTCAGCACCCTGAAAGGTCAAGGTGTTTGTTATGTACTGTTAAACAGAGAGGTGAGATTGTTGCATATAGCTGTACAAGGAAGCTCAGTTATTAATCAGATAAACAAGGAGGCAGGGTTGTTTTATACAGCTCAACAAGGAGGCAGACTTAGTTAATCTTGATTGGAACAGTCTCTGTAAGGCACAAACTTTAGGCTGTAAAATCTGACTGAGACAGCTACAATGGATATTTTTGACTATCAACACTTGAACTAGGACCATGAAGGAAGGCTTTGTCATTTCTCTGAGCATAGCCTATTTTCTCATGGGTCTAAGGCAGTAGTTTTCAACCTTCCTAATGCTTTAGTTTGGTTCTCATGATATGATAACCCCCAACCACACACTTTTTTTTCATTGCTACTTTATAACTGTAATTTTGCCAGGGTTACGAATCATAATGTAAATATCTGATACTTCTGATGGTTTGAGGCGACCCCTGTGTAAAGGTCCTTTGACCACCACAGGGGTTGGGACACACAGGTTGAGAACCACTGGCCTAAGGCATTGGCATCCTTGAAATGGCTACACCCATGTCAACAGAGCTCACTCACTCAGAACGTTTTTACTCAGGGCTTCCTCCACTATACCATTAACATTAATCATTTCTATTTTGCATTTCTATTTTAAAAGATTTATTATTTTATGTGTATGAGTGTTTGCCTATATTGGACCAAAGAGCAGCCAGAGCCTTTAAGGATAGGTTTCTCTATGTGCCATTTGTCCAGCCCCATTATTGTTTTTTGTGAGCCAACGGGTTTAGTTAGTTAAGATTATTTCTAATTATTGTTAAGAGCACATGCAAAGGAACATGAATTACTTACCATTTACTGTTTCTCTCTCAGCAACAATTAATTAACTACTGTAGATCCTCAGGAAGAGGCTGGGCCTTGTGACTCTTTCCTCAGTGACAATGGTGACTAGCCCAATCTTGTGCAGAGAATCACAGTGCTAGAGTAAGGACTCATGCTGTTCAGGTAATGGCTGCATTAGCTGTCTGTTACCACAGACTTGGTTGCTGAATGCCACACCCATCTCTTGCCTCACAACTCTGGGTGCTGAGAGTCTGAAGCAGGCTCTGTGGTTCTCTCCTCATAGTCTCAGAGCTAAGATTCGGTTGTTGGCCAGCTTGAGTGTTTACCTAGAAGAGGAAGCGTCTGCATTCTTGTTAGTCAGTTACTGGCTAGATTCCCTTAGCCATATGGCCAAGGACTCTGTTTCATTTTGTTTCATTTTGCTGAATTTTGTAGGGTTTTCTTCTTTGTTCCAGCTAAAGAGAATCTCTGCTGTAAGGGCTTGTGTGAGTAGATCCGGCCACAGCATCCTCTGTTCCAAGTAACATTGTAACTGCAGGAATAGTGGCTCCCCATGACTTAAATTTCTGGGTAGGGATCAAGGACTGGTGGTGGTGGTGCTGCAGACATTTGCAGAGAGCTGTCTATGACATAAACTGTTTTAGTAGGCATGAGATATTGTGAGTTAGGTGGGAATGTATGTGTGTATATACAAGGTTGTATGTTCACACATCCTTTCATTTACACATGAAGCTATAGGCATCCATTATACAGTAGAATAGGCAGTGGATTCAGAGTCCAGCATAATTGAGTCTAGTTGGCTTGTTAGTTGTGTACCTCAAGAAGTTCATCTAGCCTCTTTTAGCTCAACTTCCTCATCAGTAAGGAGAAGTAAGCTATGATCTGGCTTTCCTTGACGGGAGGTGGTGGTGATCGAGTCAGTCATGGCATTATGAGGATTAAGTAAGAGACACCGAGTAGGGCTTGCACACATAGGCTGGTTCTGTCACATAGTAAACTTGTGTGATTGAATAAGTTGCTTTCTCTGAGCCCCGCCCCAGCCCAGGTTATCTGTGGAATTGTGAAACCCGTAAAGTGCTTAACACAGACCTCTCAGAGGCACCAGTAGTTGATACCTAGGATTTCACAGTAATCCTTGGCTACTGGATTCTACCCTAACTTAGGGTTAGCAACTGACTACTTTTTTTCTTCCTTCCTAGATGGAATCTGCCTGTGTAACTATTCATGAGGCTCTGAAGACTGTGATTGACTCCCAGACACACTATCGACTGCGGGAGGCTCAGGACCGAGCCCGAGCTGAAGACCTTAATAGTCGAGTGTCTTACTGGTCTGTAGGCGAGACTATTGCCCTGTTTGTGGTCAGCTTCAGCCAGGTGCTACTGCTGAAAAGCTTCTTTACAGAAAAGCGACCCATTAACAGAGCGGTCCACTCTTAGCCCTGCAGTCCCACCCCACAGCTGGTCTCCGACTTCTGCAGGAATGGCAGTGTGACAAGGGGTAAAGGGAGAGCTGCAGGGAGACCAGAGGCCACACTTTGTTGTTTGTGCTCATATCTGGTCCTTGCACTCCAGCAACTGAAGCTCACAGAGCCCAGTAATCTGATTGTATTGTGTGTAACATTGGCCAAAAGTGTTTTTGGGTCAACCTAGGGATTGGCCACTATGGGAGGGTAGTGACCCAGCATCCATTCTGTGGGAGAACTCCAAGTACCTGGGCCTGCAGGGCAGCTTAGGGTTCTGCCACTACTCCACGGTACATGGGATGTTAGGTTGCTGTATCTTCTTCCATCTTGAGAAGAAAGGAACCCTGTGTTCTTACCTTCCCTTTGTGGGCCTCTCTATACCCGAGGAAAGCAGGTCTAACCTGGAAGCAGTAGGGTCAGACATACAACCAGGACCCAAATAGAGAGTGAGTGAGTGCCCTTGGTGATCTGTGCCTCCTGGAGGCAGAACTAATAAAAACCAAGATTGAGCACTCTGGACTGGTGGCCTCTGTTCATTTTTCTTAATGGAGCTTCTAGCTTGATGGAGAGCATGGGTGTGTATGTAAACAGCGTGAGAGAAACTGGATGAGATGTGGAGAGGAGCAAGCGAACCATGCCTGCCCCTCCCGAGGGAATGGCAACAGGAAGACCCCTTCCCATTCCTGTCACTCAGCAGTCTGCACATACATGGTTTCCTGTGACAACGACCAAGCCCCGTGTGCATGATCTTCTGCCTCATTTTCTGTTAGTCAGATGCCACCTGTCAATTTAGGGTGGCACCGTCATATTTTCCCCAGTGTCCTTCGGTTAGGGAGGAACTAACGTACATGGATGGAGTATGGTGAGTCTGGGGGCGAGGGAGATAAGATGTCCATCTAAGGGAAAGCTAGCAAGGAATGTGGCAATCGAGCTGACAGGAACACTGGGAAAGAACAATCCTTTGAGAAGCTGGGTTGGAAACCTTACTCCTTAGCTTGATTGAAGGTAGGTTTGTTCTCTGTGTGCTTTCAGTGGTATTTTGTCTTTTCTTTTGACAATGTATCTAAAAGATTGTTTATTAAACTATAGGGCAGAGTGAGAAACACTGAACTTTCATGTATTTGCTACCTAGATCGACAGCACATGTGGGCACCTCTGCCCAGATTGACAGAACACATTCCAGCTGCTACTTTTTGGTTGTTTTGGGGTAGCTCTTGCTACGTAGCTCAGGTTAGCCTCCAACTCTCAGTTCTCCTGAGACCTGTTTTACCTGATGTATACCACCACACCTAGTTCTAATCTGTACTTCTTTTATGTTCCCTAGCTGCATGCCCCTTGCCAGCCTCAGCTTCTGACCAAGTTGAACATACTGTCTTTTAGTCACTGAGGAGTCTGAGGAGTCAAGGCCATTACTGTAACACAATCTCTCATATCATATTTTATTGAGAGAAGGTTCTCTTTTAGAAAAAAAGAGAATTATTAGTACTCCCTGCTTTATTAACATAACCTCATTTAATTATCAAGAACAGACTAAAAGAGACACTGCCCCATTCTTTCAATTTTGGATAATTTTTGTGATGAAACTTACTGTCTTTTCATTGTTTGCCAAATATTTTTTAAGCACTTACATACTAATAACAGATTTAGTAATTGCCTGGTCCCAAAGACATAATTTTTAACCTGTTGGGTTAGACATTATCGATGAAGCAACATTTAAAATGAAAGACCCGTCAGTAGAGACATCTAGTAGGATACTGCAAATAGGAATGTCAAACATAGAGATGGTGTGGAAAGATGAATGGGAATGTGAGTTTAGGGAGGAAAAGGAAAGATGGAAAATCTGAGCACACACTGGGTCCCATGTCCTTTGGTACCTTTTGAGGTATCCAATAGTCATAACCACTGACAAATTAATGCCTAGACAGTGTGTTTCAGAGCCCTGTATTCCTTATGAAAAGTTTTAGATACAAACTTCCAAACGTTGGGAGACCTTATGGTTTCTCCAGCTTTCTTTGGCTATTCAAGAAAAAAAGAAGGTACTTCCTCACTTCAAGCCCAGGCTCCCTGGGTGAGACTCCTATTTCACATGGAAAAGATGCTCAGTGTTGCCCTTGTGTAAGAAATGCTCAGTTGATTTGACCCATTGGGATTTGAACCCAGGTCTACCCTGCATCATTGTGTTATCCAGGACAAGGTGATAAGCCGCTTGCTCTGAACTGTCACTGGTGATGTGGACATGAGAGCGTTCTGATTGGACAGGGAGTTCAGCCATATGCATCATTACTGAGCAGAATTCACTCTCTTCTAGCAAAATGGAGTTTAAACTTGGATGCTGCTGGCAGGTGGATCTTAAAGGCACAGCTGTAATCAGCTTACCCAGGAGACTGAGAATCCCTATGGGAAGAGAAAGATGTCTGACTTCCTTTGATGGTTAGTGTTCTCAAGGAAGGAGAGGCTTTTCAAAACTGAGGGTTGGGTACACAGACTGTATGAATAAGGTTGGCACTTCCAGGAGCTTGTGTCTTAAGTCCCACAGTGGAGGGAGGAGAATGGGGAGTGAGAGAAACAGGGGAGAGGAATCCAGTGAAATATGATGTGCTTCATACCATGGGTTTCAGAAACAAGTAGAGCTTCAGCAGGGGCATCTCTAAAGTCCTTATGAATTTGGACAGTCTGGGACTGGCCCCTATGGTGCTGATTCTGGCTGCCCTGGGACACAGCCCTGTGCCAGTCAGACTACTGTAATGTGATGAAAGAGCTGTAACACTTGAGGCTCAAGTATTGTTGCCATTAGACACCCTCCACAGGACCATCTGAGTAGACATTTGTTAAAATACAGTTTTTTTTTCTAAACAGAGTCAAATTATACACCTCCTGCCAGTTATTAAATTAATATATATGTCTTAGTTAGGGTTTTCATTGCTGTGAAGAGACACAATGACCAAGCAACTCTTATAAAGGAAAACATCTAATTGGGGGGCTAGCTTACAGTATCAGAGTTTCAGTCTCTTACCATCATGGTAGGAAGCATGGCATTGTGCAGGCAGTCGTGGTGCTGGATGAGCTGAGAGTTTTATATCTTGATTAGAAGGTAGTCAGAAGAAGACTATCTTTTGCAGGTAGCCAGGAGGAGTGTAGACCTTAAGCCTAGGAACCCTCCAAGGCCCACCTTCACAGTGACACTTCCTCCAACAAGGCCACAATTCCTATGCCATTTCCCATGGGTCATACTAGCAGTCAGACTACCACAGTATGTTAAAGGTGTTATTGTATTCCTGAATCAGTAGGGGGTCTGGTTTCATAACGGTTCATAGGAGAACTCAAAGAACAGACATTGATTCAGAGCTGTGAAGTAGCTTTAAGACATCGAGACAAACTAGTCAGTAGCCCAGGAAGATGTGCTGTATGGAGAAGACAGTCTTTGCAAAAATGGCTCAAGGCTAGTAGGTCAAGGCTTGGAGTTCAATGGTCTGGAGGAGTATACAGAAGTCTAGGTTTTATTTTTGTTGTTTGCTTTAAACATGCTCTTCCCATCTCAAAATCATTGAATTAGGGGTCACTGAATTATCACCACACATTTCCCCAAACAACTGATGGCCTTCTATTTTCTAAGAAGATCCCATGTGTTTGAGGGTTGAATAAAACTTCTAAGCTGTAATAATATTGTAAATGGTTTACAAAGCTTTATTATTTATTTATTTATTTATTTATTTATTTATTTATTTCTACCTTTCTGACATTCAAAGACAATGAAACAGCTCCTGCTGCATCTCTCTAGTGAATGCCAATCAAAGTATGCTGCTTCCTTTGGGGTTTGCTTCAATAGCAGCTTTAAAAAGTCATGTTTTTTGGGTTGTCAAGATGGTTCACTAGATAAAAGTGCTTGCTACCAAACCTGAGAAACCTAGTTCAATCCCTGGGACCCACATGGTAGAGAAAACAGACTCCTGTAGGTTGTCCTCTGACCTCCACATGTGTGTCATGACATGGTTTTACCCCACCCCTGTGCACACACGCTCCCACTCTCTTCCCTCCTTTCTTCCCTTCCTCCCCATCTTCTTTTCCCCCTCTCATTTCAGCACACACTCTTAAAAACAAAGTATATAAATGATGTAAAAGTTATCTCAGCAATTGTTTCCATAGCAGAGCAGAACAGGTTGGAGTGGGGTGGGTGTGTAGTGTAATACAAGAGGCAGGAAAAGTCACGACCCTCTCTAGGATCATTATGTAACTTTCTGAATATAACCTGGCTTATTATACAGATTGCCTTCAAGAAGAGAAGAACTAACTGCATTTCATTTCTTTTTAAATGTCACCTCATTGTATGAAGTTATGTTTCTGGTAATTAAGATACTGTAATCTCTTGTCCTGATTCCAGACAAGATCTTTCCCTCTGGGGTCTTGTGACTTACCAAATGACAGGGATTGAAATCCTGAACTCAGATAGCTATTTCCTCCTGTAGATTGATTCTCTGAGGGGTTTTTGTCAGTGATGAAAAATTACCTAACAAAGAAGCACCGCTAGTAGTGGTGGGTATGGAGCCTGAGCCAACCCTCCTCTGTAACCAGCCAGCTTAGAGTGGAGGGACTGGACAGCAACACAGCTGCAAGACCTTCAACCTACAATTTGTCCTGCCTACAAGATGTGCTGAGGTAACTGGCTCAGAACTTGTGGGAGTGGCCAGCCAGTGAATAGTCCAACTTGAGGCCCAGCCAGGAGAGGGAGCCCATGCTTGACACTGCCTGGAGGGCCAAGAACCAGAGACTTGATAGCCCAGAGACCTAGGACAGAACCAAACATGACTGACAAAACCCGAAACAAACGAGCACCCAGTTACACTTCTAGCCCAGAGCCCAGCATAACTGCCTTCAAAGGGGTTTCATCCAGCAGTTGATAGGAGCAGATACAGAAGCCCACAACCAAACATTGGGTGAAGCTCAATGAACCCTGAGGAGGATGGGATGAAGGGTTGTAGGAATGGTAGGGGTCAAGGACACAAGAAGAGAATGTCTCACAGAATCAATCAAGCAGGGTTCATAGGGGCTCACAGAGAGGGAAGTGACAATCAGGGAGACCGTATGGGTCTGACCTAGCTGCTCTGCATATTTGTCATGATTCTGTAGCTTGGTGTTCTTGTGAGACTCCTAACAGGGAATAGGGGCTGTCTCTAACTCGCTGGCCTGCTTTTGCGACCCTTCTACTGGAGTGCCTTGTCCAGCCTTGATATGAGGACATGTGCCTAGTCTTGTTGCAATTTGTTATGCCATGTTTGGCTGATATGCCAGGAAAGGCTGCTATTTTCTGAAGAGAAATGGTTGGGGAACGCATCTGGGGAAGAGGGAGGTGAGTCAGGGGAGGGACTGGAAGGACAGACAGGAAACTGTAGTCAGGACATGAGAGAAGAGTAAATGAATACATGAAAAGCACAGGCATGTTGCAAATAAGATGAGAAGACTTCAGAAAATATCAACTAAACAAAAAGAGAAAAAAATGATTGTGACATCTGGTGAACAGAACTCAAAGCAAATGATCACATCAGGCTCTAATGTTACACATTTGCATCCCAGGAGCTTATGAAAGGCACGGTAGGTCAATAGTTGTAACTGAGAAACAGTACAATGCATGAAGAGCCACAGAGGGAGGGGCCTCAGTGATTCATGTGTGTTTCCTGCCAGAGCCTCAGACATTCAGAGGCATCAAGTGTATGGGTCAGGGGGTCAGGTAGCAGCTTCTCTCTTACTTCAAATGATACAGATGAGTTGGAAATGGGATGGAGAGACATTGGGGCACATTTGGGGTTTGTGACACTTAAATTGGATTTTGGCCAGCATGATGGCTTGGTGCCGAGGAGTTTTATGGTCCTCAGTTCAGTGCATAAAACATACTCCCACAAATAATTTTCTCATTTCCACACATGCATTTTAGATGCATGTGCTAGCTTACACACACACACAATAAATAAATATATAAATAAGTGAATATTTAAAACTTCAAAAATTTTGTGTTTCAAACAACTCTAACCCAGCAATAGTCAAATTGTTTATGATAATCAACAGTTCTAAACAATATGATAAGTGTTGGGGGTGAGTTAGGTAATGTCTGAGAAGTCAAACTCATGGCCCCATTCTCACAACGATTTCCACTTAACTCTGTGATGCTCAAAGTTACCTGTTCTAGTCCAGGAACCTGGTTGCTATTTCCCACTGACTATGGGCTCTCTCCTAGAACACAGCTGGGCAAGGCTCTGAAGGGCATTTTGATCTCTGTTCCATTGTTTTGGGGGCTTTAAGGCTGTATGACATTTACCTTGGAGTCTAGTAATTTATTTCTCTAATTCAGCAGTTAAGAGCACTTGTTGCTCTTGAAGACACCCAGGCTTAATTTCCAGCATCTACACAGTAGCTAATGACCAGCCATAACTCCAGTTCTAAGGGATCTGATGTCCTCTTCTAATCTCTGTGGACCAGCTGTGCACCTGGTACAAAGACATTCATGTAGCCAAAGCACTCATACACATAAAATAGAATGGAGAATCTTTTGTTGTGTTGTGTTGTTTTTTAAGGAGTCTTTGAATCTCAGATGTGATGTGAACGAGGCATACTTCCTTGCAGAAATGATAGTCAGATTGAAGATGGCAGAGGAGAAGCTGAGCCACTGGTCACAGAAGGGACATCACACAGAAACCCAAGGAGTCTGCCCAGAATAGACCAGGAGAGGGGCAGAAAGATTTGCACATTAAGACCATCTACCCATTATACAGATAACTTGTGTTCCTAAAGTAAACAGCACACGTTTTAATGAAATCAGAGACATCAATTCTTGGTTTCAGTGGGCACTTTGCACTTTGAGAAACAGTGACCTGGACAGAGTAAAACTATGTCTTCAGGGAATGATAAAGAAATCATCATCGTCATCACCATCATCATCATCATCAACAACAACAACAAAAGAATTGTGTCCTCTACTGAGGAAAAATTGTGGAAACTCAATGCTCTCTTGGACATTTGTTGAGAGAACCCCTTGAGATACCAACTTAGAGAAACTCAGCCTATTAACAGACCTAAATCTTTTCCTTTGTTTTTGATTAGACAGAGTATCACTCTGTTCCTGGTTGTCCAGGGATTCACTAGTTAGGTCAGACTGACTCTGAACTTGCCATAATCCTGCCTCTTCCTCCCAAGTACTGGGATTACAGGCATGCACTACCAGGCCAGACCCACAGACAAATCATCATGTAGTTTAAGTGCAAAATTTATGGGCAGCCAGCCTAAATTTTGAAAAAATGTGTGCATAGAATACACAAAACATATTCTTAAATGAACTTTCCCATAAAAAATCAATATTGAGTCAGGGTAAGCCATTATATTAAATGTGGTAGATAGATCCTGGAGTGCATATGTATGTATGTAATTATGTATGCAACCATCATATATATATATATATGTATGTATATGTATATATGTGTGTGTGAGACTAAATATATTTTCTAGGTATATATAAAGTTTCTCTCGCGCGCTCTCTCTCTATATATGTATATTATGACATGATTTTAGAAGTAGTACTATCTGGGAAAATGGGAATTATGCATGGCAGGGGAGGATGCTTAGAGATGAATATGATCCAGGTATATGACATAATTAAATGAAAATGTCTGTATGAAACCCATCACCTGTTAGTGACTGTAAGCCAATAAGAAAAGGGCAGCTGTTGAGCAAGCATCTCACCTACTCATTTCTATAGACAACAGTGGAAGAAGCCACTAAGAATAAATTTTGTAAACCTTAGTAATTTGAGCAGAGCAAAATAGAGAAGGAGTGAGGAAAGATAGGAGAATTATATATGCTAATCTTATTTTTACCAAGAATTTGGGGGCACTGCTAACTCTAATAACTAGGGAAATCAGAACCCCTTCCTGCTCTGTGCAAACTCTTGCTCTACAGCTTCGTGTGTAGCATCTGGCTCGCCAAAGCTCCCTGACGCAGATTCTAAACATTCCCTTTCTATGGATGAAGAGAGCACAGCACAGAGAACTCCATCAACTTTGAGAAAAACTATTTACTTATCTTTCTAGTAAGTCAGTAAGATTAGCTGCGGGCACTTCCAATGCCACCCAATAAAGGAAGTTAAGTTAAGGATGAGGGCAGACACAACATTGTCTGCTCTGTCCTTTTCTAAGTCTTGCGCCACTGTGATGGCCACTTTTAAGCCTTGGATAGAAAAGTCCCATCTTCTAACTATGACAGGATCAGGCAAATGTTCAAACACTCAAAAGATAGGGATCTGGGGCTGGGGTGATAGCTCAGGTGGTAAAGTGTTTACAAACACACCGCGCACAAGCATCAACACACAAGTTTAGAACCTTAGAACCAATACAACAGCCAGGTGTCATGGTACACACCTGCATGCCTAGAGTTGGTCAGCTAGTCTAGCTGACTTGGTGTGCTCCAGGCCAATGAGAGCATGTGTATATGCATGAGCATACACAACAGAACATCACTAACCCACTTTCTCACAGCTCTAGAGACCGGGAGCCTGGGGTCTCTGTCTGTGACTTATAGATGATTCTCTTCTCCCTGTGTCCGTATGTGGTCTCTTGAACTATCCGCACCTCTGACACAAACACAGCTCAGCTTGTGATCAGTGGTACTGAGTAGATACCATCCAATTCTCAGTCTATGTTGCTTTAAAATTTAATTATATTCTACTCAGAATCACCATTTTATCATGTCTGGGTATTTCACAGCTTGGGTTAGTTATCATTGCTCCCTCTTGTATCCTTTATGAAATATTGGCCTGTGCAAATATGCCTAGAGGATGTTGTAGTTTGATAATGATCCAGTTTTGACTGTCATTTGAGAGCTGTGTGAAGATGGGAAAATCATATAGTCCCTCCTTTCTGAGCCTCAGTTTCCTCCTTTGTAATTAAATATGATATTAAGGGACATACATAACGATGTTCATTGCAGCACAGTGTGTGGAATTAAACATTGGGTACGATCCAAATGCCCATCAGATAGGGTCTGGATAAACAAACTGTGGATGACTTACATGTGGGGATACTTTATTATGGTTAGAAATGAATGGAATGCTCCCAACACAGCCATATGAAATGATATTGAAAGCATATTGAAGAGTGAAAAAAACATTGCAAAGTGTTTTAGTGTGATACCCTACATTTTTCACTAAAAGCACGCAGAGCACTTTATTCTTAGGAGAAAGATATGCTTGTGTGTATACATAAAATACACTATAAATACATATTAAAAAGATGAAAACAGATTGTACACAATTGTATCAAATGGAAAGTTATCATTGAGAAGTAAGATGAGAAACAGTGGCAGGGAGAGCTACAAAGGACATGTCCATTCAAAGTGGAACATTACCCTCTTTCTCCAAAGAACTGAGACCTGTCTGACAAAATATTATTACCTGTCAGTTCTCGGTGGCAAGTATGTGGGTGTTTGTTATGCGCCGTTTGTTTTTCTTTGTATGAATATCCCCCAAACAAAGCAAACACAAAGGTGGAAACTACTTTGTCTCATCTCTTAGGGTTGTTGTGGGGCTTTGATAATAACAAGGAATGTTTCCATTTTCTTAGCAAAGTAAAATCTCTCATACAAATGATAGTTTTGTAGATAATCTGTTCTGCTTGCTGTTGATTCTGTTAACTTCCGTTCCTAAAGTCCCCGTTGTCTGGTACCTTCAAATTTGGGGTGATGTTGGGCATGGGAGTAGTGGTGAAAGTGATGGATAGAGGTGGTGGAGGAGTTGGTAGTGATAATTGGGATGGAAGTATTCACAATAAACTGAGCAGTGATGCCACATACCCTTAATCCTGGCGTGTGGAGACAGAGGCTGGTGAGTCTCTGTGGGTTCAATGCCAGCCTGATCTACAGAGAGAGTTTTGGGACAATCAGGGCTACACATGGAGACTACATCTCAAAAGACAATCAATCAATCAATCAATCAATCAATCATAAGTGGTGGTGGTATGATGATGGGGCAGTGATGATGATGGTGTCTTGTGTGATGGCAATGGTGGTAATGGTAGTTATGATGGTCATACTGGTGATGGTTATGGTATTCCTGGTGAGATGGTAGCAGTAATGCTGGTGATGGTGGTAAGGATAAATGAGGGTGGTGATGGTGTGTGATGACTATGGTCATGGAGGAAGATATGGTGGTGACAATGGTGGTAGCAACAGTAGTGGTGGTGATGGTGACAGTGGTGATGGTGACAGTGGTGATGGTGATGGTGACAGTGGTAATGGTGATGATGACAGTGGTAATGGTGACAGTGGTGATGGTGACAGTGGTGATGGTGATGATGACAGTGGTGATGGTGACAGTGGTGATGGTGACGGTGGTGATGGTGATGATGACAGTGGTGATGGTGACAGTGGTGATGGTGACAGTGGTGATGGTGACAGTGGTGATGGTGATGATGACAGTGGTGATGGTGATGATGACAGTGGTGATGGTGACGGAGGTGGTGATGGTGAAAGTGATTGTTGTGAGTAGAGGTAGACTTCTGATTTACTACTGTGCCATATCGTGTACTACAGAATTCAGTAGTTTGGGGGGCTAAGACCTAACTTTTCAAAGCCTGAATGGCTGTGTATCTACCACGGTTCCTAGGTTCCTAGTAAACACCCTTCAGAACTCTGCATTTAGGGCTAAAATTAGGCTTTTCTGTAAATACTTGTTGAATTTTATCATTTTCTTAGAACTGCAACAATATGAGAGATAACCACAAGAGGACAGTAGAGAAGCACCAATAAAGCACAGCTGTGTCTGAAGACGGATGGGTGCAGAGAATTTTCTCCACTCTGGTAGCTGCAGAGAGAGCATGTCCCTCCAGGGACTCATAATGTGGGAATCTCAGGACTATTTGAGGTGTCACAGAGTGTCAAAGAATTTAAGAGCTGTTTAGAGCCATCTTTTCGATGTCCTCAGCCTTATCCAGTAGCACCTTGACTGACTTAATGGTGAACCTTGAGTCAGAACCATCCAGATGTGTCCCTTATGAATTTCCAATCCCTTTCCCCAAACCAATTGTAAGAAATGTTTTTTTTTAATTATGTGCTGCTGACCTTGAGAAAAGTTTTTGTTGTAGCAAAAAAACAAAAAACAAAACAAAAAAACAACAACAACAAAAAACCCACCACCACCACCACCACCACCACCAACAAAAAAACCCTCTGGCATACAACAGTCAGTTTGTGTTAACTTTAATTGCTATTCTGATTACTCTTAAATATAAAGTCTCCCCCATGACCCCAGTTTTCTTTCATTAAATGCAATCATTTGTTCTCATTCATCTTTTTTTCTTAAAACTTTATTTTAAAAAAACAAAGATACATGTACAGATTATTAAAAGCATTTTTGTGTAAATATATATGAATATATTTTTCACGGTACTTGATTTTTTAAAGTTTTGATAGTATGCATTGAAATCTTACTATTTACAGAGATCATAAAGTATATGTAAAACAAAACATAACATGGAAATAGTTAAAGTCTTTTTGGTGTGTAACGATTAAACATAATGATTTTTAACTACCAAAAATTGCCACAAAGCTATCTTCTTAGTTCTTGAGTTATTAATGATTTAAGGTATAGGTGTACCACACTCTGGTTCTCATTCATCTTAATTATGTGATTTTTAAGTGATAACATTCATTCATGTATTTTCAATATACTAAAATGCTGTATAGAATGACACCAGCAAGAAAAAAAAAAAAACCCAAACCATCCATTTATAGACTCATTGAATACTTGATGTAGATTCATTATGTATGTAGGATGATAAAAGTCCAAGTTCAAGGCAGAGCATGATTATTGAGCCAGGAGGGTTAAAAAAGGCTGCTTAGAAGAGGTAGCTTTCAAGATGAGACTTGAAGTAGGGAGTCTTGTGACGAACTCTCAGTGGGAACAAGGCACAGTTTTCCAGAGGTGTTTGGGGCTGGAAACAAGGACTTGCATAGGCTAGACCAGCAGGAGAGTACAATGGGAACAGTTATGTGATGGACAGTAAAAATGCAGAAGAGGCAAGACAAGTGGAAGAGTTTCAGCACAATGCTAACAGGGAGCTTGGGCTCGATCTCTTGGAAGGGTTTCAGTAGGTGAGCATGGCCAGGGATAGTTGTCAGAGCACTGATGCTGCTCTTAGGGAGACAGAAGAGGCGAGAGCATGTAGGGGAAAATTTTCATGATCTGACAAGCTGAGAAGTTTGAGAGCAATAAAAGATACTAGACTTCATTTATTCCTGTACTGTTCCCTTAGGAGCATGGGTTTATCCCCTAGCTAAAGATGAGTAACCAAAAGAAATAGAATGGTTCTCATCCAGGAATGCTGTTGCCTTTTAGGGAATGTCCAGCAATGTCTGGAGATATTTTGGGTTGTCACAAGTGAGGAGGAGGAAGAGGCATTAGTAGGTAGAGTCATTAGTAGGGGTGGAAGGTGGCAGTGTTGAACATCCTATAATAGGTGGAACAACCAACAACAAAGATACTTATGATCAAAACATCTTCAATACCTAGTTCAAAAAGTTGAACATCCTATTATAGGTGGAACAGCCAACAACAAAGATGCTTATGATCAAAACATCTTCAATACCTAGTTCAAAAAGTGTGTAGAAAAGTAAAACCAAATAAAAGGAAGAAAGAGCAGGGAGAAACCACTTAACACTTGCTGAGCTTGTAAGAATCACAACCAAACATAACTTTAAAGAAGTATATGTGTCAGCAGAGAACTATGATCCAATGTATAATATTGTGGTGGTTTGAATACGCTTGGCCCATGGAAAGCGGCACTATTAGGAGGTGTGGCCTTGTTGGAGTAGGGTGTGTGAGTCTGGAGGGAGGGTCACTTGTAGTGGAAGAACTTTGTGACAGGTTAGGGGATAACCTGATTGAGGAGACAGAAGTCTGTGGGAAAAAAAATGCTATACCGCTTACGTGAGTGGCAGACAGAAAGATGCTTAGAATCCTGGAAAACCAGTGATACACCAAAGGCAGAGATTTAGTTCTAAGAGTGCTGGGGTTTTAAACCAGATAACTGCCATAACCAGTTATCTAATGTCAGTTGGCTACATTAAGTATCTTCTCTTGGCTTGGCAAACATGCTGTGATACCAGTCTTGCAGGTAGGAGGAAGAAGGTCTTGGGTTCTCACTCCTTTCTTTGTGCAGGACTCAGGGCTTTGGGTGGAAATGTGAGCAGGTGTGAGGCCTTGACAAACCCTGTTCAGAGAGTTAGCTTCAACCCTTCCCTGTGTGGCAGGCCCTCCCTCTCTCTCAGCCCTTTCTGAACCTTTCCCATCTGTGGCTTCCTGAGTGGCATATGTTGCCCATGGTGCAGCTAGTTTTTAACTGGATTAAGTGATAATGTTCAAAAAAAAGTTTTTAAGTGAGAGGTTTAATTTTAGACGTCTGGGCCTCAGTAAACATCATTATTACAAGTTAAAGGTCAGAGATGTCAGGGAAATAACATGTCTCTTCGAGCATCTTTTCATTAGTAGGAAGAAGTGGCCTTCGAGCAACATTCTGATGAGCTGTGTTCCCTGCGTGGCTTGGGCAGCCACATGTACCAGAATAAACTGCCTTTCCACCCAGGATCGATCCAGAAACACGATGAAAAAAATTGACCAAGATGTTGTTAGATGTAAGAGCACGTGGAGTAGGCTTCGAAGTGACTAAACCACAAGACTACCCCACCTGGGTTAGCAACCAGAATTCTCTACAGAAGTAGGAAGAATAAAATTGGTAATGAGGGTGTTATTAGACCTACTCACAGGGTTAGCACAGGTAATCCAACAATGGCTAACAAAGGAGAGATTGAGGATCCAGTAGCTTCTCAGTCCACGAGGCTGGATATCTTAGACGTTATAATCTGGTGCTGGACTCCAGGAGGATATCTGGAGAGCTGCTGTTCTTCAGTCTGTGCTGGGATACCAGCTGCAAAAACAGGGTATAGATAAACTTGCCAGTGAGATTAGAGCAAACTGATTTTAAAAAAGAAAAAAAAAGAAAGAAAAAAAGCAAAGCTTCCTTCTTCCATGTCCTTTTATGTGGGCTGTCACTAGACGGTGTGGTCCAGATTTAGGCTGCATTTTCCCACCTCAAATAATTTGGTTATTTCAGATGTAGCTAAGTTGACAAGCAAGACTAGCTGTCACACCACTCAGAACAAATCCGACTAGAGGTTTTGTCTAGTAGTTTTAGTATTGCACCCCCAGAATTTAGATCTGTTGACCTGAAATAGGCGCTCGGTGTAAACTTCATAAATAGGCAAAGGAATGAGTAAATGACAAATGTTTATTTAGTTAATAGGCACTGGTTTCAGTGCAGTGAAATGGTTTAGTGGTGATGGGGCTTGCTGCTAAGTGTCAGAACCTGAGTTCTATGCCTGAGACCCACATGGCAGAGGAAAGAACTGACACCATGAACTGTCCTCTGACTACCACACAGCATATCTTGTGTACACATACATGATTACACACACACACACACACACACACACACACACACACGGGTGTGCACTCGCTACGTAAATGGAACCACTTGATGATGAGATTATGACAGTGAACCAGTAGTCAAAGTTACTGTGTTCATGGAAAAATGAACAATTAGCAAATAAAGATCTGCTCTCTGTGACATGGAGAGCATTCAAAGAATAAAGACCTGTGTAAGAGTCAGAGAACAGAGGGGTGTGAAGTTCTTAAATGAGAAGGTCAGGAGTGACCATTCTAAAGATGAGTTTAATGTGCTCATTGGCTTTCATTTGTTCCCTTGGTAATTAATTGTTCTATTAATCCATTGAGAGTTTATATAATGTATTTTGATGATATTCTCCCCCACTCCTCCTGCTAACTCCTCCCAGACCCATGTCTATCTCCTTACTATCCTCATTTGTGAATTTAACCTACTAGAGCTCAGCAATGCGTGGCGACCTGTGTGGAGATGTTTGCTGCAGTGTTACTATGAGTTTCCAAACTAAACACAACATAACACTCAGAAACAAGTTCAATAAGGTATGTTACGTCAACTGAGAAATTCTAGACAAGCATTAAAGAGGAAGAACATTTACGTGTATCCATGTAAGTACAAGTGTGTATTTATTCACATAAATACAAATTCCTATGAATCACACAAATGTGATCAACCTGACACATGAACAAAGAAAACAAAATTGCAAAGCAGAATATGTAGTGAGGTTCATGTGTACCTGTGTGCCTGTGTGTGTGTGTGTGTGTGATGTGCGTGATGAGCACATGTATGTGTAGGTGTTCCTACCTGTGCATCTGCACAAAGAAGCTGGAGGTTGTCTTTGGGTATCTTCCTCCTGGGCCCTGAATGTAATTTTCAGAAACCGAGTCTATTGTTGAGCCTGGAGCTCACCAGTTATCTACAGTGGGTGGCCAACAAGCTCTGGAGATCCAGTTGTCTTTGCCTCCCTAGTACTGGGATCACAAGTGCATATCACAAGTCTGGCATTTTACATGGTTGTTGGGAGGTTTGAACTCAGGTCCACATCCTTGCACTGCAAGGACTTCACTCCTTGAGCCACCCCCTCAGCCCATGGGCCAATTTTTAATGAGAAACGTGTATAGAATATGTATAAGAATATGCCTTGTATGTAGTGGCTTGATGTCCCACTGAATCTCCCGATATGTTTGTTTCATTTTTAATGCAGATCAGTAATTAGTAGTTGGGGGAAGAAACCTTCAAGGGAGAGGAGATTAAAAAAAAAAGAAAAACCAGTTGAGTGGATATTATCATGAATAAAGGAACAGAAAGGTTTAAATTAGGGTAGAGGACAAGAGAACAGGGTAGAGTTCTCTGGATCTATGGCAGCGAGTGACCATAGGTGGCTCTAGAATCCAGTCTACTGACTGGCCTCTGACAGCTGTCAAATTCCAGGGTTATTCTCAGTTGGTGAGATCTGGTCAGCTGCCTCCAAGGCAGAGGAGGGGGCTACCTCTCCTGCACTTCCTGGCTCGAGTCTACCCTCCTCTGCCTGCAGCTCTACCTTCCACTAACTCTCTGGACATTCTCTCTCACCTTGGGGTTGTAGCTAAACTATCTGAGGCTTCTCAGCCTTTGGATCTTATCGACTTCTCAGGCCTCTGATGTAACTTAGCTTAATTTTTAAAAAAACATAATAGTATACTTTAGATGGCATAAGCTGACTCATAGAACAAGACAAAATAAATAAATAAATTTAAAAAAGAGCTTTCTCCCTACCATTAACTTGTCCGATAGAGGATCTTTAACCCATTAAAATCTACATCTAGCTTTTAGGATTGTGATTCTGAAAGCTTATTCTGAAAGCAGGGCTGTCTGGCTTATACTCTGGACATGGCTTTTGTTTTCTTTACTCTCCACTAGAGAACTGCCCTGGTGGCTGGGAATAGTTGGTAGATTTCTGTGGTAGCCACCTTTCCCTCTGTGTGTTTCCAGGACCTTTGTACTTTCTCCCCCATCTTAGAATACAGTCTATATATCTATCTCTAAATGTCTGTGTCTACATCATCTATATCTATAACATCTATATATCTACAGTGTCTATCTCTATCTTTCTATAAACTTTTAATTGAAAAATATTGTCAGACAATATATTCTGATCACTGTCTCCTATCTCCAGACTCCTCTCAGATCCTCTTCATCTCCCTACTTGCCCAACTCATGCCCTTTCTTTCTTTCCTTCTCTTCTGAAAACCAACAAGCAGACAAAAATTCAGATTCTTCACTAGTTCACCCAGAGATCGGCCTCTTGTATACCAGCTCACACAGAAACCTGTATTAGTTTGTAATGCTAGGACTATATACTCAACAAAAGCAATCTGAAGTAGAGGATATGGTTTCAGGAGGTTCCAGTCTGACCAGGTGGAGTGGATCTGACCATGGTAACTAGAGTGTAAGGCAGAAGCTCTTTCATGGCTGTGGGTTAAGAAACACAGCTGGAATCTGGGATGGGGGTGCAGACTATAGCCTCAAAAGCCGACCCAAAGTGGCCAATTTCTACCTTCCAAGCTCCACTTTCTAGAAGTTGCACATAATCTCTAAACTCACTATGACTTGAAGAAGAGGAGCTCAAAACATGAGCCTGTGGGGAAACATCTTAAATCCAAGCCCTAACATTGTCCATTTGCTTAGGTCAGGCAAGATGCATATTTCCATGGTCATCTTTTTACAATGATGACCGAAGTCCAATCATGATGCCTGGCAGTAGACTGGAAGTTGAATGTGAAATGTTTGTGGCCAAAGAACAGTAACACCTGAGGCTGAAAATTTGGGGCTTAGTAGCTGCCTGGAGAAAGTTTGTACAGTTCAGGGGGCATTCTCTTAGTAGGAAAGTGTTATGTTAGAAAGAGGGTCTAGGGCAGCTGTGTTAGGTGATTTGGGGAATACTTATTTTTAAGATTTATTTATTTATTATATATAAGTGCACTGTAGCTATCAACAGACACACTAGAAGAGGGCATCAGATCTCATTACAGATGGTTGTGAGCCTCCCTATGGTTGCTGGGATTTGAACTCAGGATCTCTGGAAAAGGAGTCAGGTACCTGGAAATGCTAGATGAGTGCCCTCCACTGGACTATGTGCTGTTCACCAGAATTCTCCTTTCTTGACCATTACTTTAACTTTTACACATTGTACCTGTAGTGTGTTTCCATTAGGTCTGCCTTTATATACTATTTGGTCTCTTCTTTCTTGAAGCTTTTTATACTCTTTCTTAGTTCTGTCTTTTTAGTGCTCTGATTATTATGTATTGTGGAGAATTTCTTTTCTGATCCATTCTATTTGGTTTTCTGTACAATTCTTTTACCGTCTTCTGTAGGCTGTGGAAATTATCTTCTATATTTTTGTTAAAAAACATCTTTGTGTGTGTGTTGTTAGCCTGGGTTTCTTCTTTTTCCTCTCTTCCTATTATTTGTAGATTTTGTCTTTTCATAGTGACCCAGATTTTTTGTATGTTTTATACATGGATTTTTAAAAGATTTAACATTTTCTTTGGCTGAGGTATCCATTTCTTTTATGTTGTCTTCAATGCCTGAGATTCTCTTTCATTTCTTGTATTCTCTTGGTGAGGCTTACCTCTGAATATTTTGAGTTCCTGAATTTTTCACTTACAGTTTTCCCTCAGTTTGGGTTTTCTATTTCTACTTTCATGTCTTAAATATAACTTTTTCGTTTCATTCTACTGTTTGTTTCTGTTTTTATAGATTTTCTTAATGAATTTGTTCATTTCTTCCTTAAGTTTCTCAAACATATTAATAACTATTTTGAAGTCATTGTCTTGTGTTTCGGTCACATTGCATTTCTTAGGTTCTACTGTACTAGGGTTATTGAGTTCTAGTGAAGGTGTATGGTCTTGGTTGGTTATTAATTATGTGTTTGGGATGATGTCTAAGAATTTGGGGGTTGTGATGATAGTAATTTTAAATGTTGATATATGCTCTTGTGTTTGCTGAGTGGGTGTTTGTTTCTTAGTTTCTATTGCCCTTTCTGGATATTAGGATATTAGGATATATGGTGGCTGTGGGTTTCCTAGTAGGGAGTGCTTCTGAGTACCTACCTATACTGTTGGTCGCAGGTAAAACACATTTCTAGGTACTGGAGACTGACACAAAGGAATGGTGATACTAGATGAGCTAAAAGGGTCTCTAGGAAGGAGGAGACTGCGTCTGCCATGAGGTTTAGCAGTCTTCATGAGATAGAGTCAGACAGCAAGGACAGGACCCTGAAAGTGGCCTGCCACAGGGGTAAAACTGGAAACTGGAACTGGAGGCCAGGAAGAGGGTGAATATTGCTTACCTGATCCCCAGGCCAGAGGAGGGGAAGCTAGTCCAACAAGAGCAGCATGCTATTTTGATAAGGACTCTCTTATCAAAGCTATTTTGATTAGCTTTTAGGATCTAGGATAACTCAAACTGCAGAGAGAGAAGAGGCTATTTGGAGATAGGAATTTTTCATTACTCTGCATATCCTATTATTGGTTATTCTGAACACTGGCTGCACAATTTTGTCAACTTGACAATTAGAATCAGAGCCCTTCCCACTACAGTACAATTCTGTAACTACCTATGCCTTTCATGATGAAATGGGGGGCAGGTAAATGGTGTGGGGTTCAGGAAGCATCAGTTTATTAGAGCTGTTCACACAGTGTGGTAACCAGGACAGAACACATTGCCAAAGTCACTATCTGACCAGTTCAGAGATTAAAACCCTTCACAGTTTTGACCCTAGTGCTAAGCTTTCCTCGACATGTCAAGACAGCTCACTGCTAGTGGTTTCTGACCTGCTGACACAGCAATTAATGTCAATAATATTAATATAACTCACACGTATCCTTTTGGTTAGGATTTTATTATTGTTTTCTTGGTTTTTGAAGTGTATATAGTTTGTTCCCATTTGGCATCATTCAGCCAGCCATTTTATAGTTCTTATATAGAACTCTAAGACCCAAATGGCTTCTGGCTACTTGGTCAGTCTGGGTATATGCTGTGCTCAGTGACTCCTCTAAACAATATGAGGTGGGCTCTTTTAAAGCTGAGGATATCTGGGATTTTCTATAGGCACGTCCATGTTGGAAAGAACTGGAAAAATTTCTGTGAGAATAGATTATAGTTATTCTACAGAATGCCAAAATAACTAGTTATCTTTTTTTCAATATATAAATTGAACATTTTCTTTTTAACATAAATCTGTTTTTTTTTTTTTTGGGTGGGGTAAATTTTTATTCTAGGTTTTCAGAAGAGCAAAAGTGTGTGTGTGTGTGTGTGTGTGTGTGTGTGTGTATGTGTGTGTGTGTGTGTGTGTGTGTGTGTGTGAGAGAGAGAGAGAGAGAGAGAGAGAGAGAGAGAGAGAGAGAGAGAGAGAACAAAGGAGATGTATTCATTCAACATGGCCACACTGGGAAAAGAAACAAAGAGATTATGACCAGCTCCTCCCAAGTCTATCTTCATGAGATTTAGGTTTAATCAGAGACCAAGCGGTACTCATAGCTAAATAGTCCTGGTCAAGATGTGGTACCGTAAAGCAGCAAAACCACATCATCCAGGCTCTAGCTTCTTCTACAAGGTCCTTTAACATGTTAGAAGGTGTGAAATCTTTCTGAGAATCAAGGTCATTCTCTGGCTGGCAACAGGCTTCAGCCTTTTCCTTCTTCCAGCAGGAGGCTCTTGGAGGGAAATTAGTTTGTTCCCACAGCTCCACAGTCACAGGGAGAGGCACATGTTACTGGGATGCCAGAGCGGACACAGTAATCAAGTCTTACATCTATGCTTTGCTCGGGAAGCTGGCAATCCAAGAAAACAAACTCACAGCATCCCAACTGCTCTGCCTTTCCTGAACCATCTCAGCACATTTATATTTACAGGGAGTTAGAAGAAAGGCATGTCAGTGATTCTAAAACTGAGTACTGCCTCTCTAGTCCAGTAGTCAACATTCCCCCAGAGTTATTTTATGTCCTTGCTTCTTTTCTTCCTCCTACACTTCTTCATTAATACTCCCGAGTAGGGGTTCACAGTTACCTAGGCTACTGAGTTTCACATTCCCCACAAGAAACCATATAATAAAGTCAGAGGTTGTCTCAGAACAAGCAAACTTTTACAACTGTGCACATGCGGAGCTATTTACAATATTTATGTATCTAGATTTCTTTTTTACAGCATGAAGTGTAAATGTGTCATTATGATATAAGAATAAGTACCTCTATTTGACCCTCTGTGCCCTGTCATTCCCCACTGTCAGCAGTGACTTTTCTATCTGTAAAGTCTGCATCATATGCAAGATGGCAGCTTCCCACTATGGGCCCCATCCCATCAATGGTTGGTATGGCTTCTCACCAGCAGTGCAGCTTTGTCATAGAGCTGTGTGCTTCAGAGCACACCATATGCAACAGAAAACAGCTATGCTGACAATAAATAATACGAGTGAGAAGGACGATTCTTTTTCGTATCAGAAGTTCAGAAAAGATGCATCAGAAGTGAAGAAATTTCTCTCCCTGAGATAATTTTATGAATATTCCTAACATTTCATTAAATCTAAACAAATTCTAGTACATCCTATAAGAGCAATGCAATTTTTAGCAAATGAGAAACGTGTCACATCTCTTTCTCTTTCACAGTGTTTGCATATGATCAAAGCATTATAACAGGGGCCAGCACAGGAAGGCTCCACCTCACCTCAGCATCACAGTAATTTCTCCGATACTTGAAGAGCAGAGCCTTAGATGAAACTATTTGGTGCCTTTATTAAAGAACTCATTTTTCATGATGTTATTTCAAATTTTTCTTTTGTTTGGCACCTTGGATGGGGTTCGATGTTCTCTCTCTCTCTCTCTCTCTCTCTCTCTCTCTCTCTCTCCCTGTGTGTGTGTGTGTGTGTGTGTTTCCTTCCTGTGTGTATCAATAAAGTGATCAAGAAAACACCAAAGGAGATGATCTGTATGATCTTTTTAAGCAGTTGTCCGGGCCGACTGGAAGGCGGTGGGTGAGGCCTTTCCTTAGCCTTGCAAAGTTCTAATTCCTGCGAAAGACAGTTCTCACCACCAGGTGGCAGCATATCTAAAACTCTGGCTAGTTGGTGCGCCCAGTCTTGCATAGCTAGCTGAGCAAAGGCACAGGGACCCCACAAACCAGAAGTAAAAAATCCTGTAATGGACAGAAGCTAATGAGACTGTCTGGGCCTTGCTTTCTGCTAACCTCAGCGAGGACGGTCTGGGACATGCACACTCAGCAGAACAATAAGCGGCAGTAGGTGGATCCATAGAACAGTCCTAACCCACCCCTTGTGAGGACCGCTTTGTATAGGTAGCACCAGAGCATCACCTTGGGTGTCCTTGGTCTAGAGCAAGTGCCGAATGTCATGGAGGTCATTCCCTGGCCCCAGGGTGCCCAGGCTGAGAGGCCAGGCTTGGAGCTTCATCGGGATGCCTCCTGGGGTACAAGAGTTTCTGCAGCTGGTATTTTGATTCTTTTGCAGTACCTCAAAGGGGCCTGGTATGGTGCTGTGTGGTTGTAGAATCGGTCCAGCAGTGCTCACAGGCTCAGCTTTACCACCGGGCAACTTTCTGACTTCCTCGTGCTGTCTCTAAAATACCTCTCTCCTTCCTCAGAGAGCGCACCAAAATCCTAATGCTATCAGACACCATGTCCCTTGGGACACCACACTGCTCACCTGCTGTTGTAGTTCATGCCTCTAGTACTAGCATGAGACAGAGACAGGAGGATTGCTATAGTTTAAGGTCAGCCTGAACCACATAGTGAATACCAAGTCATTAGGACTATATAGAAAGATGTCTCAAAAGCCAAACAATAAAGAACACCATACCGTAGCCAAGAGGTGAACACTTCTTTTTTTTAAATTGATTTATTTATTTTATAAAATATTATTGTAGCTCACAAAATTTGTTATATAATAATATATGATGAATACACTCTTTTTTTTCCTTTTCCTTTTATTTTCCTAAGAAGGACTGAGGCTTCCACATTTTGGCCTTTCTTTTTTTTTTTTTTTTTTTTTTGAGCTTCATATGGTCTGAGAGTTGTTTCTTGGGTATTCAGAGCTTTCTGGGGCTAGTATCCAATTATCAGTGACTGCATACCATGTGATCTTTTGTGACTAGGTTACCTCACTCAGGATAATATTCTCTAGTTCCATCCATTTGCCTAGGAATTTCGTAAAGTCACTGTTTCTGATATCTGAGTAGCACTCCATTGTGTAAATGTACCAAACTTTCTGTATCCATTCATCTACTGAAGGACATCTGGGTTCTTTCTAGCTTCTGGCTATTATAAATAAGGCTGCTATGAACATTGTGGAACATGTTTCCTTGTTATATGTTGGAGCATCTTTGGGGTCTTCAGGAAGTACTATGTCCAATTTTCTGAGGAACCACCAGACTAATTTCCAGAGTGGTTGTACCAGATTAAACCCCACTAACAGTGGAGGTGACCACTTTTAACACTAAGCAGGAAGTGGTTTGTTCTGAGCCCCAGTTTTCCTAAATATAAAATGATTTGCATTGTGCCCAAAGTAACTCCTTGAATGGAGTTTCTGTCTTCAACACTTTCTACACATCATTCTGAGGTGTCTCCTTTGGAAGTCTTGTATGACAATACAAGACTTTTGGCAACGTAAAAGGAAGAGCAGGTCTTCTCAGGAAAATGGACTCTAAGACCACCATGCAGGCACCCCTGCAGCCTGTAGACTCACTGTGCTCATGTCTTTGGAGCTGGGATCTGGAGTGAAATGAGCAGCTTAGTAGGTGCTGTTCCTGGAGGCAGCTTCTTCCTATGGAAGCCGGCAGCTGCACACATGAACTCAGCAGCTGTCAGTGCACAAAACATCTGTACAAGGTCAAGTCTGACAGGATCAGAGCAGGGAGGTGGGAGGTGGGGAGTGGAAGGTGAGGGGTGGGGGTGGGGGGGAGGTGGGAAGTGGGAAGTGGGAGGTGGGAGGTGGGAGGTGGGCATGAGTTTCCGCCCCTAGCTGAGGAGCTAGTGGTCACTGTTAGTTGCTGGGAGAAAGTGAGTTTTCCTTAATAGGAAAGTTTGCAGTTATGAATGCCTCTCACCATATACCATTAACAAATGACCTCTGTCAGTGCCAGAGTTAACTCTTTGGCTTTTCATTTTCTCTTAAGGTTTCAGTCTAATAAGTTTTGATGGATCAGTTCTTTGGTCCCCTTAAAGAGAAGCTACTTAGTTTTTTTGTTTGTTTGTTTGTTTTGTTTTTGTTGTTGTTATTGTATTTAGTGTGGGGGATTGAACCAGGCCCCTTTTCATGCTAAGTGCGAACTTTATCACTGAATTATGTCTCCCTATTGTTTGATTTTTGGGGAACTGTGCTGAAATTTTGTGTAGAATTTTAGAATTATTTGGCCTATTAACAGAACTGGAAGTTATTGCTAAGCCCAAGTTTCAGGGAATGAAACGGGACATAACTGATTTTGTGCTTTGGGGGTTAGAGCTGAATGCTATCAATAAAATAACGTAACTGTTTATAGCTCTATGTGAAGGCTTCTCTGCTGAATGTCATGAGAAATACAGAAATGAATCTGCTGGAGTGCCCATCCTCCAATGCTCCGGAGCAGCTTGGCAGACATTCCACACATTGGTGAAATAAAGCAAACCACCCTAATAGGCAGGTGTAGGCAATAATCCCTGGGAGCTCACATCTGCCTCGTAGTGTCTGCGAAGGTATGCAAACAGAGGAGACTGTTAGCCCGGCTGTGAAAGGAGAGCCAGGATAGTCCGATTCTGGCCTGGAAACACAGAGAGATCAATGGTTAGCCGACGGTGAGTTCTTCCAGGGAACACAGAGAAACCCAATGCAGTTCGCCCAGGCCTTTCAAACTTGCACACCTCCTCTGCTGCATCTGATCTGTGACAAGTCTGGGATTAATGTCTGGCTTGTGAAGGGACTCTCTCCCCCATGTGTACCTAACTGTACTGTTAGGATGCTGAGTGCTACAGAGCTATCTGGCCAGTAGTAGAATGAGGAATGTTGGTTTCTGGAAGTATTTCTGTGGAGGTGGCCACATGCATAATGTATATTTAGAGTCCTAAGTGACATTTCTATGGTATATTAGCAAATGTGTGTAAGTGTCCAAGAATTATAGCTGGAAAGATGGCTCAGTGGTTAAGAGCACATATTGCTCTTCCTAAGAACCTGAGTTTGATTCCCAGCACCCACAACAGGTGGCTTACAAACTACCCCGTAATAACCTATAACCCAAGCTCCAGTGGACCCTGACAGCTCTGACCTCTGTGGGGACTTGCATTCATGTTCATGAATCACCCCATACACATAATTAAATTTATAAAAATAAATATTTTTAAAAGAGTAATGTACTTACTTTATGTATATGGGCTGTCTTCAGACACCAGAAAAGGGTATTCTATCCCATTACAGGTGGCTGTGAGCCACCACGTGGTTGCTGGGAATTGAACTCAGGACCTCTGGGTGAACAGTCCGTGAGTGATCTTAACCACTGAGCCATCATTTGATCTCTAAAAGTAAATCTTAAAACAGAATTATTCCAAAAATAAAAAAGGCGCTCTCGAGGAAGTCAGTCGGCCTACGCATTGTCAGAAAGCCTGTGTGGTACTCTTAGTGGGTTGCCAGCTCCTGACGCCAGCCTATGATTGCCACGTGTTTTCTGGGACATGTTTATCTTGGCTCTGGTGTTTCTCTGGCTCAGAAGCCTGTGAAACTGACTCATCATTCTGTAGCCAATATGAGTGTTTCAAAAAAAAAAAATACAGGGGGAGTAAAGTTTGCAAACCAATTTTGTATTTCCAAGCCCAATCATGACCGCAGGGGCAGTTCTGAGATCCATGGGCTGGTGTTCCAGTCTGAGGAGTACCCATTATCCTGTTGAAATGTCACTGGGGGGATCTTCCTCACCATTTAAGACCTTACCCAGACTCTTGTCTTCTGTGGCCAGTACAGGAGGGTGAAGAAAGGGCTTGGTCCACTTTCTGTTGCCTTGTTGATCTTAATGATAATATGTCAAGAATATAGATTAGAAAAATAGGGGATAATGCAATGTCTCTGTAACTATCACCCCAAATCATTAAATCTTAACATTGTATTTTATTTGAGTTTTGCTTATCGAAACCAACTTTTCCAGAGAAACTGAGAGCCTCTGTGTATCAGTCGCTGTCACTAGTACGCCCTTATTTCCACAGTGATTAAGTGCTATCATCAATTCAAGTATCATTTCCACATGTGTTATTCTATGCGTTTAGTTCACATTTGTCTCTGTAATTGTTATAAAGGTTTTAGGGTTTCAAACTATGTGAATGAAATAATATTAGTGCTATAATTGGACTTATTTCTCCTCACCATTTTTATTGCTTCTTTCATTATATATAATGTTTGTTGTTTTTGTTTTTCCAGTTTGGCTTCAGGAATAATAGAGGGTTCCACTTATAAATGTTTATAGTTAACTTAAACATATCTACATCTACAGCATATATAGGTTTAACTTTATTGAAAAATGGAAACTTTGTTTCTATTGTTCACAGGACATGAGAGGGCCTCATTGCACCATGAGATTCCCCGAATACTCACCACTTTTGCTATTAGTATGGAGAAATGTATTTTACCGCCTAAGATGAAAATTTTCAAGTAGACATTCTGTCCAGTTCATCAGCAGTTTTTAAACTGTGTTTTGTCTAAAAGGCCTTTTGTCCTTTCTCTTAAAGGATGTGGTGTTTACTAAGGACAACACTTTCAGCTAAAGACCTTGAGTATGTCACTCAGTTCTCTTCTAAGTTGTTGCTGAGAAGTTCTGATCAGGCTACCCCTCAGAGTGCTTGGGGAGTATTTTTTCTAGTGTTCCCTGATATTGCTTCTGTTTAGGGAGCTCCTCACGGGAGGAAGAGTACACTGTCCTTGAATGTTATAACTAATGTCCTTATTGCGTCATCTAAGTTTTTTCCATCTTCTGAATTTCAAACCAGATTCTAAAGATCATTATCCACTGTCATTTTATTTCTGGTCAAACTGTTGCTATTTTTTTTTAACTTTTATTTGTGTGGTATAGATAACTGTGGCTGTATAAAAAAATCACTCCCAAAATTTTGTAATATAAAATAATGATTGTTTTATATAATCTTTGCTGATTTTGAGTCATGTGTTTCTTTAGGTAAACGACTTGTCATGGCTCCACTAAGTCTGAGGCCTGAACTAGGAAGTGTTGAATTCTTGGATGTGCCTTGGCTGTTGGGTACTTCGCTCAGATATCTGGAGTGTGGGAAAATTCAGTGGCACTCAAAAGCTACACTGTGGCTTTACATACAAGGCTTACATCCTAATGGAACTGAGAAATGCTCTAGGAAAAGTTAAGTGTGGGGATTCCATTCTTTCCATGAAGTCCACAGGGATGCAATCACCAGTTGCTTCTTGGGTTATGTATTTTGATTTATGCTTATAAAGGGCAAGCCAGCCCAGGATCTGTCATTTGGAGTGAGCTATAAAGTCATTAAAGTTTGGACAGATCCACTGACAATAAAGCACTGTAGGGTACACATTCTGCTTTTGGTAACATCCTTTCATGTAAGATGCTTTGTGATTGAAAATGGCTCCAAGGGTTACCTATTTGTACATTTGGACATACAGGCAGCAGCTGAAAGAGCCACTGAAAAGCTGAATGAGGGGCTTGTGCGGTTGCTCACTCTTTGTTGCATGCTTTAAGTCTCATAAAGGATGAGGAACTTGAAGCACGGGCAAATGTGTTCACCCATGTGTACATTAAGAATTTGGGAATAGAGATGAATGGCGAATACTTTGAAGGTGTCTGATGGCGGTGTGAATGTATGACTGATAACAACCGTACAGCTGCTTGGGTAAGCACAATGACACACAGGAAGCTGTGGGTGAGATGGAAGGTGCTCAAGGGAAAACAAATTCACGTTAGCCAGGCTCAGAAAAGTGCAAGGCTGAGGACGAAGCTTACGAGCAAACAAGAACAGATGACTCGACCTAGGAGCCTCAGATGCCTGTGCAATTCCTTTCACAAGAATATCTGCACACTGATGGAACTGTTAGTGAGTGCCTCGGGAAGTTTCTCCACTTGGCAAAAGCCTGAGTGCAAGGCTATGGTGAAGGGTACTTGTAGCAAAGGGCTTAGCTTTCTCTTCCTCTTTCCCCAAAGAAACCAAGTATGTTAGAGCTACGGCCACAGCGCTAGTGTAGGATGCTGTAGCTAAGGGCAACCAGGCGGTATCAGGACTATTTCATGGAGCAGTATACACAGAGGATGGCAAATATGTGAGCTCTGCCCAACCTTGCCATCCACCCTTGCCAGCCTGCACTCCTTTTGGTTACTCCAAAAGCTATTACTCTGTCACAGCTATTCCGTAGGCACAGAACCGAGCTCTTTTGCTGTCATCCTAGCCAAATTGCTTGACTAAGTCCTCACTTCACTAGTTGAGGTGCCAAACCTCAGCATTCCAAGCTTTCCCCAGTGCTGTCTGCCCAGCAGCTTCTAGATTTCTGTTTTGTATAGTGAGGCCAGCTCCCTCACGGACTCTGTTTGAGTCATACCAATGCAACATGTCACCAACAGTTCTGCACCTATTTCTCCCATCCACACTATTTCCCAGTATAAATATGCTATGGGACTCTGAAGTCCCCAGTAAGTTCTTTATATTTGGCTGCAAGTCACTGTGAGGCAGGATCCCATTCTTGTCCAAGGTCAGAAACCTTGGACTGATTTCATGTTAGCATCTGTCTCCCACCAAGAGCAAAAGCTACGTGAACAGCTGTTTCCTCTTCCTCAAGTTGTATGCTCTCTTCTTGCTGGTAAATCTCTGGCACACTGTTGGATATTGATGGCTCAGAAGTCTTTGATAGACTTGAGTTTCCAGAGTCCCTCCACTGTAAGGTCCATGACGATGCACTAGAAGGCCATCAAGCAATGAGTCTGCCCAGAAAGCACTCAGCAGTGCCACTTGGAGTCCAGCTGTTTCAAATTACTCAGTGACTATCAAAGAACCTTGGCTTTTCACTGAGGAAAAATACATGAACACTGAAAAACAATAATATTATGAAAATAATCGAAATTATAAGTTTGAACTAGAAAGAAAATGTTGCACCTTATAATCTGAGCAAATATCAGAAACAATGCTAATTTTAGATTACTTTGCTTCAGTACAGACAAAAGGGCGTGGGGGCTGTAGAGATGGCTCAGTGGTTAAGAGCATGTATTGTTCCTGAAGAGGACTGGAGTTTGGTTCCTAGCACCCATGTTGAGTGGCTCACAACCAGCTGTAACTCCAGCTCCAGGTACCTCGTAACCCAACTAAGTTGCTCAAGGTTAATAATTACAAGTCCATGGCTTTTCAACTTGACACTTGAGCATCATAGACACTGTGGGCATCAGCATGTACATGTACATTCCCCACCACAATCACATATGCACATAAAGGGAAAGAGGACATAATGCAATCACATTTAAATAAAAATCCTGGCACACATGTAGCAGAGGACTGTCTTGTCTGGCCTCAGTGGGAAAAGATGCACCTAATCCTGTAGAGACTGATACCCAGGGGAAGGGGAAAACTGAGGGCTGAGGGTAAAGTGTGAATGGGAGGGTGGGAGGGGGAGGGGGGTGGATGGATGGATAAGGGATGTGGGTGGGTAGGGAGTGGGCGGAGGAGCTTTCTCAGAGGCAAAGGGGAGGGGAATAGGGTGAAGAACTCTGGGAGAGATGTAACTTTAATTTTTCAAAGTCTACTTTTAATGATGGTTCTTAAACACTTTAACGTAGTCCACTACCCACCAGAGGTAGTGGAAAAGAAAGGAAATGGAGAAAGTAGACCTGTATAGAAATGGTTCTTTGGAGTAACTCCCATCTGTGTTGTCAGGAAGTCAGGAGTTGAGTTCACAGATCAGCAGTAGCAGCTCGAGCCACTCGAAAATACTTAAAGGATACATCAGCCATCCAGTTTGGTAGTCAGGATAGCAGCAGCCATGGCTCAACCTAACAGGAACAGGCAGGCCTTAGCAGAATCGGCATGAGTCAGCAGGAAGGACCAGGGCCAACAGGAATGCCAGGAGCAGTTCTCAGCTATGCCTTTCTCAGCGAAGAGAAGATCAGTGGAGACACGAGACTGAGAAGCGTTCAGCTATACAAGCCAAACTTCCCCACTGTCCACTGGGTCCGATTGATGCTTCCTCCAAACATTACGTGTCCTCCACAGGTCTGGCTTCAGCTTGTGGGTCTATCTCAGCTGACATCACTCTGCCAATCAGCCCAAGTTCAAGGAAATAACAATAAACCACAGCACACCACCAGAAGATTGTCTGGTGCGGTTCTCTCTTTGGAGTCCTGACAGAAGGAGCTGAACCACACGATGTAAGGCAGACCAACGCATGTGTGTTGTTTGTGAAGAATCCGTCATCCTAAGTCCTTTCATGTGCTTGCTTTAACAGTGCACCCTCTCACCTGTGTGTGCTTCGCTAAATGTTCCTTCACTCGTCTGCCTTAGCCTTTCACCTGTGTCCACTTCAGGAAAACACCCCTCCGTGTGTTTGCCCCAGCACACACACACGACTTTCCAACATAATTGATTTTCCAAAGAACTTTTAACTTCCCACTTTGGGGGGGGGGTGGTGAAGTTAACATTTGGAATGTAAATTAATAAAATAATTTAATATTTTTTTAAAAAATGTAATTTAAAAAATAAGCCAGAAGTCTGGGGCATTGGCTTACTGGGTAAAGTTCTCACGGTGCAAATATAAAGTAAATGGAAAACTATCAGGTGGGTGTGCCTGCCCACTTGTAACCTTAGCACACAGAAAACAGGGTCTGCTTGGAGTGGGCTCTGTGTTTAAATGAGATACTTTATCTCAGATGTAGTATGGCATCTAACTTCAACCTTTGGCCCTCCACACACATGTGTACACATATGTACACATGCAAAACAAAACAAACAAAACAAAACTAGAAGAACTCAAATAAGCAAACACTCCCACAGCAGTATGATATAATAAAATAAATATTTTAGAAAGTCTGAAGAAAAGTATTTTTTCAGCAATACACACTATTTAAGTGTCTTTTCTCACATTGGGTTGGCATACACAGTTGGAGGCAGGATGGGCTACTACCAGTGGTTTTTGGAGATCTCTGTGGTTCCTCAAAATAAGAAGTTGGAAGCACCCAAGAAGGGGTTATAATTGTGTACTCACTCAAGAAAAGTGGAGCTTGGATGCTTTGGATTTCTTCCTTCTTTCTCCATGTTTAGTGTACCTGGATCCCCAGTCGATTGACTCATGCTGCCTACTCTCGGAGCTGGTCTTTCTCCCTCAGTTATTTTCCACATGTAAATAGTCTCTGGAAATGCCCTTGTAGGCAAACACAAGAACATGGTACTACTCTCTGTTACACCTCCTAACCCAACCAAGTAGATCAAGGCTAATCATTACAAGTCTACCTCTTGTCAACTTGACATTTAAGCTTGTCATCATAGACCATAAATAATCTCCAATTAAAGACCAAAAACCATGATGAGGACATTGTTCCATTTAACATGCTAGTACTATCCTGTGTGTAACAAAACTTACTAATTCTTTCCTTGAACTGGTAGAAAAATTTCTGATGGATGCTTACTCTTCTAGAATCTTGTCTTAAATATGATGATGCAGACTTAATAACACATAGAGATTATTTCAATTGATGTTATTCTATAAAAGAGTAAGAGGAAAGAAAATGAGGTTATCTGCTTAATGTAGGCATATACATGTACAAAAACATTCTTAACAAATAGGAAATAAATGCTCATAATAATTACAACCCTCATGTCTGAAATAGGACATAAGGCCATGTGCACTAGTGCAGATGCCTATAGAGGTTAGAGAAGTTGGATCCTGGTGGAACTAGAGTTATGGGCATTTGTGTGATTGTGTGTATGTGTGTGTAAGAGAGAGAGAGAGAGAGAGAGAGAGAGAGAGAGAGAGAGAGAGAGAGAGAGAGAGAGAGAGAGAGAGAGGGAGAGAGAAGGGGGAGGGAGGGAGAGAGCTGCTTAATGTAGGTGCTAGGAAGTAAGTTGGGTCCACTGTAAGAGTAGAACACATTTTAACCACTGAGATATCTTTCTAGCCTATTCAACTATGCCTAGACTGACCTGGAACTCACAGGGTAGATCAGGAGGCCCAAAAACTCATGACAATCTTCCTGCCTCAACCTTTTGATTTTGGGGATTACAGATATGGGCCACTATGTGTGGGTCTGGCTTTAATTAAGTATTTTATGTGATTCTATTTTCTTTCATCTGTGAGTGTGCCAGATATTCTTTTTTTTTAAACCTCTTTTAGAGGTTGCCTTAGAGTTTGCAATATACATTTATGGGGAACAGCTCTACTTTAAAATAACAGTGCATTGCTACAGTTGTGGCCAAACCATTTTATAACAAAATATCCTTAACTCTCTGCTGACCTCTCTTTCGCTGGTGCCATTTATTTCATGTAACCCTAAGCACACACAGCATATGCATGTTTTAAATCTTAATTATGAAAATGTTATTTTGAACAGTTTTCAATCGGTTAAAATAAAATAATGTCTTATATTGTCCTCACATTTTCATTTTCTAGTACTTTTTCTTTTTATTTGTAAAAAGGAAATATTTTAAATCATGCACAAGTGTGTGTTTCTGCACATGAATACAGCTACAGGAGAGTCCAGAAGAGCACATCAGAGTCCCCGGAGCTGGAGTTATCGGTCGTTGTCACCCCTTCAATGTGGGTGCTGGGAACCAAACTCCAGTCCTTGTTAAGAACAGTATAGACTCTTGATCCCTGAGCCATCTCTACAATCCTGCTCTTTCTTCTGATTCATGTTTTTGTATCATTTTCCTTCTCTCTAAGGATTTTTTTTTCATTGATTTTTAAGGAAGGTCTACAGGCAGATGCTCCATTAAAAATTGTTTGCCAGGGAGGATTTTCTATCATCTGGAGACGGTCAGCCTTTTTGTCTGACTTCAGAGTTCATTTGTGTATTAGGATTGTCAAAGAAAAAGGCAAGCTTCTCCATTCTCCAGAAAGCTAAGTTCAATAGCCTGCTTCCTGTAGACTTGCGGAAGCCCGAGAACGGGAGAGCCCATGATAGAGATTCCACTTGTCGGGCTTTCAGCCTGAAGTCACGAGAAGGTTGAGGTCTCACTCTAACTGTCATGGGGACAGGCAATTGAACCCCCTCTTGCTTTTGTCTCATTTAGGTCTTCACTGTTGGTGTCTGCCCCCTTTGGAAGGCCATCTGTTTTATTCACCAAGTAAATGCGACTCTTCTCTGGAAACAGGTTCACGAGAAAGAAAAAAATCGAGTTAAAGTAGATGTCTGGGAATTCTATGGCCCGATGAATAGGCTACATGAAATTAATCTCATGAGTCTCAACATGTTTTTCAGTTGCATAACACTCGCCTAACATGTACTAGAGCCTAGGTTTGATCCCTAGTACTGTAAAGCCAAACAAACAGAAACCAAAACCAACACAAACCAACTAAATGAGGTCTCAGTGTAGGGAAGGACATCCATATTACACATTCTGCCACAGTAAATGTTATATCATTCAGGATTGCCCTCACAAAGGCTTCTCAATTTATGTTTCACCTAGTTATCTGTGCTCCCCATGGACAAGTCGGGTTGACATTCACTGACTGACCTGCTGTTGCCATCATATCCTTTTGGAAGGTCCATTTACCTAGTGCTTGCGTGAGTCAAAAATATAAACAAGCAAACAAGGATAAGAATTTGAGGCTCGGGACCAGATGAAGTGTTTAAAGGAATAAGAAGTTCAAGGTTTGGAGGTGGGTGTTGGAAACAGTGACAGATGAGAGCTAGAATGTTACTGAAGGAGCTTGTGCTGAAGCGACTTGAATTCTGTGCCAGGCAACGTGTCCTTTTCCCAGCATATAATTAAGGGCTCTAAGGCAAGGGAGGGTGTACTCTGATTTGCATTTTAGAAAGGTCTCCAACCTGCCTTCCTATATTGGGCAGAACACTCCTGGTATTCATTACTCAAATGCCAACCTAAATGGGCACTGGAAAGGCTAAATCAAAACTGAATCTGCAAGAATTGTCAAATATAACCCTGCTCTTATCTTCAGTGACAGATGAAATCTGGGATGTGCAGAGCTACAATGGCTGGCCTGGTGTCCTCTTCAGTCCCATGGAGACAGGCTCTGCTCTACTCTGTGAGCTCCATTTACAGACTGCAGTACTTCTCATCTCTGCAACAAGGATGGTTTTGGGGTAAACCAAGCCAGGAGCTGCTCCTTCTGGTCCTGCTGTGACTTCCCATTGCATTAGGGATGTAGTTTCATCACCCCACCCATCCTCCAGGCCATGCATGGTTCCCCCTTTCTTTCTAGACATTATCTCATGTTCTAGTCGAAGGAGCCATTTTCTCTCTGTCCAATTCCATGTTCTTTCTAGCCTCAGTTCTTTTGATACCTGTCCTTTCCTTCACCTGAAGCATCCTGTTCCCATTCATCACAGCAAGTGTTTCTTCAAATATTTCAGATCTCAGCTTCAGTAAGACCTTATACAACAAGTCACTTTTTTTTCCATCATTGTGTTTGCTTTTTTTTTTTTTTTTTTTGTTTGTTTGTTTCTTGGCTCCTTTGGTAATCTGCGATCATCTCACCTGTCTGCATTCAATTAACTTTCTTCCACCTCCCTTGCCGAAACGTAGTATTTCAAATACAGGGACATCAGATCTCTCCTGGATAGAATACTGTTTAGCAAGAAATAGGCACCTGATAAACACTTGCTGATTAAATGACCAATACCAAAATGATATTTATTCTGAGGTTGATGAGAGCCGCTTAATTATCACTACAGTTAAATGCTTACAATTAGGCATGACCAAGAAGCAGAAAATGGGGAAGGGAGAGATAATTGCAACATTGTCCAATTATATCACTCTTACAAATATTAGCTTCTCTAATGAGAAATGAATAGATCATTTGGAGGCCCACATTCTTTTGTAAGTGATCTGGGTTTTCTTTTGTATGTTGAGAGAAGGTCAGATAGTTAATGTCAAGAGATTTTCTTCTTTCATTTTGCAACAATGGAATAAATATTTATAATTAGTAACAACCATGTACAAGTAGTGAGCAACATCTATGTCTGAGCACATGGTATAGTAGTCAGCTTGCATTGTAGGGATTGTGATTGATCTGGCTGGCAGACCAAATGACTTCCTAAATGCTAAAGGTAACAAAAGAGAGATTTGTACCCAGGTCTGCTCAGTCCAGAAGACCACATGCCTTTTAAACATACCATGTAGAGTAACCACCGCTGACAGCTTTGGAATTACTATTGTCTCCCTTAAAAGGCACAGTGCTGGTATATGGAACAATTCCAATCACAGAGTAGGTACTCAATAGTGTGTGCGTATGAGTGTGTGTGTGTGTGTGTGTGTGTGTGTGTGTGTGTGTGTGTGATTCTCTCCCAGGAAAAGCTTTTGCCCCGAGAGGATATTTGGCAGTGCCTGGAGACAATATTGAGTGTTATAACTGAGAACTTGGCATCCAATGGGTAGAGGTGAAGGGTGCTTTAAACAGCCTGATATATTCATAACAGCCCTTCAACAGAAAATAGCCCTTCCAAATGTCAGCAGTGTTGGGTTGGACTAATGAGGGACGATGCAATGGTGAAGAACATGGCAGGGTACAGGAAGCCCTTCACAGTTCTGCCTGTGCATGTCAATGTGCGAGAAAGAAAGATGTGGGGAGGAAGAGAAACGGGGACAGAATGGGAAAAGATCCTACTGCCAGACATTTTTTACAGTGGAGTATGCCAGGTGTGGATGCTTCATGCTATTTCCATGCAGAGCTGGTCCCAGACTGAAAACCCACCCCCTACACCCCTCATTGGGCAACAGGAGCAGTGGGAGTGGGGGCAGGGAAGGAGTGTCTTGCCTGGAGTTCCTCAGAAGGAACATTCAGTAAGGTGACTTATTTCAAGAAGAGCAAAAGGAAGAAGGAAAAGCTGATCAGAACCAGACTTTTGAGTTGGTCATTGCTCCACCGAGACCTAAGAAACAGGGCCTAGTTAACCTATAAATATGTTCAAAATGTGAAATTCTTGTGCCACTGGATGAAAAGGAAAAGAATTTCTTCATTGGCAGGCATCATTGTCCTTGATTATCCAGACACTCTGAACACATTCTGACATCTCTGGCATTGTTCAGAATGTGTCTCTTAGATACAAAAGTGCATAGTACTTGTCAGCTGGCTTCCATTCCTAATTGGTCAAGGTTACCCTCATAGTATGCTAACATTCTTCTAAGTCAAGGTTACACAAGGGAATGGATTTTGAGTGAATTCTCACGCTGAAGCTGCAGAGGGACCCAGAGTCAGATGTGGAAGCTCTGTCGTAGCCTAAGCTGGATTGTGTGAGGTGTTTGCATGAATTACTGGGGTAATATCTTGGTCAAGAAAAGGTGTTGGAAACAGACTGCAGACCACTTGTGTAGCAGAACCTTCAATTTGTCAGCCAGGTCCTGTCTTGTTAAGATGGAAAAGAGAACTCTTTAGATTGCTTAAGCAAACTGAAGTTCCTGCTGCCATAACCTGTCCCACACCTTTATCCAGTGGTTATCTTGTGGGGTGACTTATCTCTTCACCCCAAAGCTTTCTGCACCATTACTTCACTTGTTCTATAGACTGGGTCTTGCTCCATTTGTCCCCTCATCATTATCTCTTGATGAGAAAGCATCAAGAATATCCAAGCATGCACCCCAGTTCCACATATGCTCCTCTGAGACCTTACTGCTATAACTCTAGTTTCTAGGGACCATCAGGGACAATATGTCCTGTTGATATAGTGGCTGTTTTTCTTACTTTCTGATCAACTGGCACACAAATCCAAAAATGAGTAGACCATTTTCTAATATCCCAGTTCAGGGGAATCTTAACATGGCCCTGGTTAAGTTTCCCCCTGAATGTAATGTTGACAGCTTATTTTAGTTATAGAAGCGCGAGTTTTGTAAGGAAGACTTTAGGAATTAAGGCAAGAGATAACTCTGTTACTTCTGCCTCTAGGACTATGAAACAGATACTTTTGGACATTACACTGGGTAGCCCTCGGTTCATTGCACAGGTATTGCATTGTTGAGGGAAGACTCCAGACTGTACAGATTTTGTCCCTATTCTGCTTATTACTCAGACTTTTCAAAAGTCTTTCATTGTTTTCCTAGGATGTAGTAAATGACCAACCTACAGACAAATGCCTCCTTTGTCATAAAACAAATAACCATATCTTTGAAGTGAAAGAATATTATTTAAGGTTGTTCTGAGAATCCGTGCATGGGCTTGCTGTAAGAGGCACATTAAGTAAATAAACTAATCTACTGTTTAGATTAGGTGACAATTTCAGTAAGGCTGAATTATGGTAACCTATAAGATGGAAAGGTACCATCATCCTGGTATATGTGGTGCATGGCTAGTGGTCTTAAGGGACGGTGTCATATCAAAGGCCCCATCTGATGGCAGGATAGTTACTCAGCTGCAGAGGGTGTTGGTGAGAGAAAGCCCAAACCAAGAACCCACTTATCTTATCTACCCTTTCATCTGTGCCTTCTCCATTTGTGAACCATTGCTTAAGCACAGATGAGAAAAGCTGTCTGCCACTCATGAGACAAAATCTAGCAGTTGAATATCCTTTTAGTGTGCATTCTTTGATAGGCATTCATGTGAAACAAAGTTTGTCAAACCATGGGCTTTAGACTTTACCCTGAGGCTCTCTGTGAACCTCCTTAGACCCTATTCTGAACATTCCATCTCCAGTGTAATTTAATACATACAAAACCACAAATGTACCTCAGCTCTAATGTCATAATTGCTTGCAATTCTGGCAGAAACCTAGGCATGCTGGGTAGTTTGCCAGAATATGTCTTTCAAATAGGAAGTGGTTCTCTATTGCAGATGACAATGGCTTAGACCTAGAAAACTAGAGTTCTAGCTGCAACTCTCCTGTTGGGCTGGACAGAAGTTTCAAAGAGCATCCTTCATCATCACAGATTCTTCCAGCCCTTTTGGATTTTCCTACTGGACCTGAGTATCTAGGAGTTTGGTAAAAATTCATGTCATCTGGGAACTCCTAGAGAACCTTCTTTCATTCTTGCCTAGCTCAAAATAGGAACACTTCTAGAATGTCTAGTAATTGGGGTGAAATACTGTTCTCTAGAGATTTACATGCTTCCTTCAAAATAAAGAAAAACAAAGCCCTTAAATCTCCAAACAAACACTATCATCACCCAAAAGAACAAATTAAAATACATTATCAGAGTTAATGTGGACAAGGTACCACAACTACATTAGAGAGAATAGCAGGGTTTTGAGGCAGTGTTTCTCTGTTCTGCTGTTCTGGAATATTTAGATCAGGCTGTCCTGGAATTCAGAGATCCATCTGTCTCTGCCTCCCAATGGCTGAGATTAAAGCTGTGCACCATCATCTTCACCTTGAATAACAGTTTTGTTGTTGCTTAATTTTTATTGGTTCTTTGTCAATTTCACATTGTGCACCCAAATTCCATTCATCCACCCCTCTCCTCATGCCCACTCTTCACCCTTGCAACCTTTCCCCCACAGAGAAAAAAACTCATTATGGAAGCTGTCGTATGTCATAGTCTGTCCCACAGTATACCTTTTTGTCTACAGTTCATTGCTGCAAATGTTCATTACAATAACTTGTTGGTTTGATACCAGGCCTCTGGTTTTGCTACTTTATCAATACTGGAACCCCACTGGGACTCTCCTTCGATATTCTGTTGTTGTGGTTTCTATCTATAGGACCAGCCCTTTCATGCACTCTAGCAGTTTATCCATAGGATAAATGTTGGTGTGGGCTAATTCAAAGCCCTAAATCTGGGACTGAGAGATAACTGAACTGCTCAACCTGATGTCTCTGGCTCTACCATTCCCCTGTTCTCTGGGCTGGTTCATCAGCCCATGCAAGCAGAGCCAGATCTACTATGCTGACCAGGTGAGTTGCATGGCCCTCTCTCTCAAATGAGATAACAGCTTTCTTCTTCTTCTTCTTCTTCTTCTTCTTCTTCTTCTTCTTCTTCTTCTTCTTCTTCTTCTTCTTCTTCTTCTTCTTCTTCTTCTTCTTCTTCTTCTTCTTCTTCTTCTTTCTCCTTCTCCTTCTCCTTCTCCTCCTCCTCCTCCTCCTCCTCCTCCTCCTTCTTCTTCTTCTTTTTCTTCTTCTTCTTCTTCTTCTTCTTCTTCTCCTCCTCCTCCTCCTCCTCTTCTCCTCTTCCCCTTCCTCCTCCTTCCTCTTCTTCTATTCCTCCTTCTTCCTCTTCCCCTTCTTCCTCCTTTCTCTTCTTCTATTCCTCCTTCTTCTTGTTCTTGTTCTTCTTTTCTTGTACTTCTTGTTCTTGTTCTTCACATTGTATTTATTTATTTTTTATATAACCACTTTTTGTGATCATAATTGTAACTTTTCTCTCTTCCTTTTTCTTGCCACAAACTTTTTCTGTATATTCCTCCCTACTCTCTTTTAAATTTGTGTCTTCTATTTTTATTTCTACTTCATGCTTATAAGAATATGCATATACATACATATTTCCAAATGCAATATCCTCAGTATTTTTTCTTATTAATTCATATATTCACTTTATAACCCAATCACAATCCCCTTTGTCCTCTCTTCCAAGCCCCACCCTACCACCCACTCCTTCATTTCTTACTCTCCTTTTCCTCAGAGAAGATGAGTCCCACCTTCACTGGTGCCAATCTACCCTGGTACAACAAGTTATAGCAGAACTAAGTGCATCCTCTCCCACTGTGGCCAGACAAAGCAGCTGAACTATGCAACCCAAAGGTAGACAACATAGTCAGAGAAAGTTGCTATTTGAATTATGGGCTCAGGCTAGTTTACTGTAGGCCTTTGTATGGTGTCCTTGATCCCTTTGCCTCTTTCAACCATTTTCCCCACCCTTCCACAAGAGTACCTGATGTTTGGATGTGGGTTTTTGCATCTCTTTTCATCAGCTGCTGGATGAAGCTTCCAGTTATAATACAGTTGTGCTAGATTCCCTTCTTCCATAATAGCTGAGTATCATTAATACTTTTGAGGTTGATTCTTTTCTATGGTGTAGGTATCAAGTTGGACCAGTCATTGGTTGGCCATTCCCTCCATCTCTTCTCCATCTTTATCTCTGCACACTTATAGGCTAGACAAATCTTGGGTCAAAGGTTTTGTGAGAGGAGTTGGTGTCCCCCTTCTTCCACTGGATGTTCTGCCTGGCTATAGAGGAGACCTTTTCAGGTTCCATATGCCCCTCTGATAGATGTCTCAGCTAGGGTCATCCCCATATACTCCTGGATGGAATTTCAGAGTTGTTTATATTTGCATCAAATCAACTAAGAACAGACATTGAATCATTCTTTAAGTGCTTCTTAGTCATGAAATTCCTCTGTTGAGAATTCTATGCTTAACTTTGTATTCCCCATCCCAGAGATGGATCTCCCCTAGACTGATTTCCACTTCCTCAGTGTCCTCCCTCTCCACTCCTGATCTCCACCCTTGTTCCCTCTCTGCCCATCTTCTCCAACCCTACATCCAACTGGGGGCTAAAATCCAAAATATATGAAGAACTCAAGAAACTAAATACCAGCAAACCAAATAACCCAATTAAAAATGGGGTACAGAATTAAACAGAAAATTCCAAATAGAGGAAGTCCCAATAGTTGAGAAACACTTAAAGAAATGTTCAAAGTCCTTAGTCATTAGGGAGATGTAAATCAAAACAACTCCAAGATTCCATCTTATATCTGTCAGAATGGCTAAGATAAAAAACTCAAGCAACAGCATGTAGTGACAAGGGTGTGGAACAAAGAGAACATTCCTCCATTGCCGATGAGAGTGCAAATTTGTACAACAGCTATGGAAATCAATCTGGTGTTTTTCTGTTAATTGTTCTTCCTGAACTGTTAATAGTTCTTTCTGAAGACCCAGGTATACCACTCCTGGGCATATACCCAAAAGATCTTTCACTATACTACAAAGACACTTACTCAACTATGTTCATGGTACCTTTATTCACAATAGCCAGAAAGCAGAAACAACTCAGATGACCCTCAACTGAAGAATGAATAAAGAAAAAATGGGGTTCATTTACACAATGGTATACTACTCAACAATTAAAAACAAGAATGTCATGACATTTGCAGGCAAATGGATGGAACTAGAGAAAAATCATTCTGAGTGAGGTAACTCAGGTTCAGAAGGACATACATGCTATGTATTCAATTATAATATATATATGCCATAAAGTACAGGATAACTATACTACAATCCACAGACCCAAAGAAGCTAAGTAACAAGGAGGGAGCAAGGGAAGTTAAGTGAGTCTCACTCAGAGAGGTTAATAGCTTCTCAATGAGATATTTTTGCTGATTCTTCACTGTATACTTGGATGTCAGAGGACTGAAGGGGGCAGTTAGAAAAGGTGTGGGAAGGAAGTGGCAAGAGAACTCATGGAAAACGGTACCCAGAAGCTGAAAACATGGGTCTAGTTCTCAAACTGGATATCTTTGCTGTGTGGCTGGGTATAAATCACTTGAGTTGTTCCTTGCTTTAGATTTTTCTCACTTCTAAAACGGAATTTGTGAGAATTCTTACCTTTTGGGATTGTGAGATTCCAAAAGGAAAAGGTACAGAATTGTCACTGGTAGGAGCAGAGAGAGCAAGTGTCCAGGTCTATGAATTTACATCTTTCCCCTCTTGGTCTCTGTTAATTACAATGTCCCAATATAATGAAACTAGAAAGGTAAAAGGAAGCTCAGTGTGATACATATTTCCTTGTTAAGTCAAGTACATGGCTCCAGTCAGAAGCATGGGTCTGTAATTGGAACAAGAAGCCCTTGGTGCCTAGCAACCCATCTCCAGCTGCACCATGAATCCTGTAAGGAGGACATGGCAAGGTGTGACATCTGCAGGTGCCAGTAAGGCATTTCTCAGAAGCCATGGCACATTTATACACAGTCAAAAAAAATCTGTTTCGCTCTCCACTCCCAGGTTCAGATAGCCAATGCCAAGAATGTTAACCAGGGGATGTCTCTACAAGTCTCTAAGAACAAAAACATTATAGAAAATCAATGTGCAACCTTTATTTTCCATTCCAACCCAGACACACTGCCCCAGATACAGCCAGCGAATTAGGTAACAATGATTAGGGCAGTGAGTACAATCCAGGCTGTTTGCAAAGTCAGAAATGCTGTTCAGTGTTCATGCAGATGGGTCCACTTGACATTCATTTGTTGGATGATTATTCCCCAAACAAGTCTCAGTTTTCTTCGCAGACAGACTAGGATTGTTAGAACAGAATTTAATACATGGCTTTCAAAACTAATGTTCCACACACTTTAATTGAGCATTTGGCCAAATAAAAGTACTTCAAGTGTTTACTCCAGCCTTCTGCTTTTGTTAAAAATAATCTTAATTTTTACTATAGGAAAAGATGACTTTTTCCCCCTTGTGGTTTATTGACAGCCACACACTCTGGGTGAAAATGTGTTACAGTGAAGAAGCCAAGCAACTTTCTAATTTGCCTGGAGTGGAACTCTGAGTTCTAGTTGGCTGCATGAAACTGCAGATGAATCATTTTGCTGTTCTGGGCTCAACTTTTCCTAACTGTAAAATAAGCCATAGCATCTACAAGAAATCATTGACCTCAGTTACTCTCAGAGAGATAAAGTAATTACCTAGGAACAAGTTTTAGGACATTATGTGCTATATCTGATTAAAGCTATGCCTGACTGAACTGGTACTTTTCCAGGTAGCTTATATCCCTTTCTACCCTACGAATTTTACACAGGAGACATTCACTACCTATTTGCCACACAAGCACATATTTAAAATGCCAATAAACCCATTGACTATAAGCTTGTATATTTTTCCCCAAAGCAAACCTGTGGTGTTATTTCTAGTTCACAAGTCCATATTCATAGGATGATTCATGACATCTCCTTCATTTATCATCCTTACAGACTAATAAATAAGATTTTAAATATTTTATCACTCTTACAAGCCAAGGAAAATGACAGATGAAGCATTCCATTCTCATTCAGGTCATTAATGAGTGTGAAAAGGGCCAATTTTGTTGGTCAGAATGAAACATCCATCCTTATTACTGGAGACACAGGAGATGGTGACACTGTCATCTAACTTGCAGGGGCATTCAAAATGTGTCCAGCCAAGGACTGCCTTTAGTTCTAGAACAGCAGACAGGATTTTTATTGCCATCAAGTGGAAATTGGTTTAGTTAATGTAATAAATTACATCAGTAACTTAATTTAACAGGCAATGCCTGCCATTTGGGACCTATGAAACACTGAAGATTTTTCACATGTGTTTAAACTTTGGCTTATGGAAGAGGGAATAGAAGATATGTATGTGATATCACACACCTTCTCACAGATGTACAATTGAGACTGTGCCTTATACATATCTTCCTTGTGAGATGATGAAAAATGGCAACAACATCTCAGAAGCAATGATTTGCAAGAGATTCAATCTCGATTATAATTTCCCAAGTCTATCACAATAAATTTTTAGAAACATGTCCTGCATTTTAAATTAAAATAAATGGAAAGGAACATATGCTTATGTCAGTGTGTGTGTGTGTGTGTGTGTATGTGTGTGTGTGTGTGTGTGTGTGTGTGTGTCCTCTTGACTCCTTACCTCAAAGCATCCTCTTTGTATTTGTTTCTCTGATTTAAAGCCCAAGAGACATTCTGGTTGTTCACAATTAGCATTAATAAAGAGATTTGTAGACTCTCGGAGTCAATAATTTTGTGAAATCAAGTAAAGCACGTGGAAAGAAACAATTGAGGAAGGGTTGGTAACTCATCTGGTATTGGGCAGACATGGAAGAGAAAAGCATAGAACCTGTTCTGGGTGCTTTATGGTTCTTAAAAACTCCTGACTTCTGGCAGGTGAATGAAGAATCTTTCTATCTATGGGAGAATAATTTGAGGTACCATAAGGGTAAAGGAAAGGTCAAGTTCTTCCCAGAAGAGGCTGAGTAAACAGTAGAAATAGAGCCACCAATGGAAGGCTTCATCCTGGGTATTTCATGTCTCCAAATTTCATTATTTAAATACCTTCATCCCTTGGAATGATGACACAACTCACAAGAGGGATATATCTGTGGACTCATGCTGCTCCCAAAGTGCTAGCAAGTTGATCATTCTGCACCATTGGCAGTTATCTTTAGAGCTCTGATTCACCCTGTTATTGGGCCACCAAAGAGCATAGCATGTGGCAGGGGCTCTGCAAAGCCCAATGAAGAAGTGTTCCTCTACAGAAATAATCAGGAATCCAAGAGTTTATGTTAACTCTTTCAATGCACATGTTGCTTAGAGTAATTACTTTCCCAACATAATAGACCCAGGATGGTCTGAGGAAGGGAAACTGCCACCCAAAAAAATTAGCCTTCCCTTTGCCTCAGTTTATTATTCACTGAGTCTTTTATTTTTGGTACTGAAAATATGTTTATTGCACATAGATTATGTACCAGATACTAGGAGGTCAGTGAACTTCATATACTTTAAAATCATGTTGGAATGAAGAGATACATTTATGACTTGGACAGTGCTGTCCCAGTCCCCATAGGGTGAGGAGCCTAATGCCATTTTGTCATAACTGTAGTGTCAGACATGACTCACAGAATTGGTCACATTGAGCTATTTTAACCTCATAATCCTAAAGTTTTGGTCAGATCTCTTATTTTTAATAAAAATAATCAATAAAACATCTTAATATATTCTAGAGCTTGAAGGAGCCTACACATTGCTCAGCTTAGATCTGTATATTTCCCTATAGGCAGTTTCCTAATTCTATTTGTATTTCTGATATTGAGATGGATTTAATTAGCTATTGTCTTGCTATTAGGAAGGAGGAGGTTATATTCTTTGGAAATTACAAGTCAAAATCAACAACAGTAGTGTTTTAAACTTTGGAATAGCAAACTTAATTAGAAGAACTCTATGATGAATTTGGGTCATGTAAGTCAGTGCAGGGGTGCTGAGACCAGGATCTTGACGCTGTTGATCTCTCCCTTTGCTTTGGTCTGGGGTATATGTTTATATAAGCCATCATTAGAATAAAAATAGTATCCCATAAAATACGAAACCTCAGCTTTATTACAGTTATGCATGTTGAGAACATAGAAACCTGGAGATGGCTGACACAGTAATTCCATTGTGTGGCAGGGAAGTGTCTTCTTCCGCTCCGAGCCCTATCTCTATTCTTATTCCCCTCACAGCAAGGTCATACTTTTTGAGAAACTGTTGTAGAAAAATTTTGTGATGGTCATGTTATGTTTCTTTTCTATGTCTTCCTATTCTTATTCATATACTAAGGGATTTTCTTTGCATTTGGGCATCTTGAGTGTTTGTTTCTTCCTCCTCCTCATCATGTTCTCAATATCTTCCTCCCCCTCTTCTTCCTCTTCCCTCCTTCTCCTCCTCCTCCTCTTCCTTCTAATGGTATCCAAGAACAAATCATCTAAGTTTGGGTCCCACACTTTTCAATACCTTTCCTTTAGCTCTATAAAATGTTTCCCCTTACAGCTAAAGCTGTTCCACACACCTTTGCTTTCTACTCTACCTTTAAAAAAAAAGTCCTGCAACTCTTAGTTCAACTCAGAACCGGCAGCTGCCATTTGAATTTCGAGTATCTCTCAAGTTTCTCACCTGACACATCTGGAAAGGAGGAACTGATTTGTGATGGTACAGATTTCTTGGACCCAGGCCAGTTAGCATCAACTGCCTGTAATGAGGGAGTCTCAGCTTTCCAGTTCTGTCATCTCTTTCCAAGTGACACAACTCTCATTTCTCTGGAACAGACATGCCTAATTCATAATGACTTCATGCTCTGCTGGGACGATGCCTTTCCTCCTCCTATTTGAAAGTTCCCCCAACCTCTTGAGGACTTTGACCTTCAAAGTGAGCAGTTGTGAGGGGAAAACCCATTGTGGAAAGCTGGAGGCACTGAAGCAAGTAGGACCAGAACATGGGAAAAATGACAGTACATCTAACAATATACCTCTAACGCATAAACTCACAATGGTTTGAAAGACAGGCTGAGAGCATGGAAGCTGGTTAATGGAGACCACACAGGAACAGACACCTCAGTGTCCAAGCACCATAATATACAGACAGAGAAACCATCGATCTGAAGTGTGATCTTCTCTTCTCAGCATTCCTCTCCACCCACCTAAATATAGTAATGGTCTATGGCACTGTATCCAGAAAACCAGAATTTACATTACTTGTTACCACAAATGCCAATGAATAAAGACAAAATGAAAACTTTGGGGAAGCTGTGGTTTACCAAAGAGCCAGTGATCTGAGAAGGCAGTGACTTCTTTAGCCAGCAAATCATATAAGGAAAGGACAGGCATTCAGTTATCCAAAATCCGTCTTGTCTCACTAGTTAGGTAGTCAGCTTTGTCCCTGAGATTCATGGCCTCAGTGACCCTCACCTCATCATGTCATGGATATATCATTTATTATCAGCTGTCTGGGTAGCTGGGTTCTGAGACATCGGAGTATTCTCAGTTGGGTTGGTGTCTGCAGCCTCAGTCTTAGTGTCTGCTTGGGTAGGGTTAAACTTAGAACAACAAATGCATTAAAGTGTATGTTTGCTGAGCCACTCGTAATATATGTACATGTTCTTTTGAACAATGCAGAGTATAAACGTAGCCTTATAATATAGAATATAAATTACCTATCTCTGACCTTGTGAGCCTCTATTAATGATAACTTCCAAGGAACTTTTGTTTGTTAACCATGGTACCTGGTAGATCTGCACATTTTCAGGGACTATTGACTCTCTGTTGCAGAGTACTGCCTTGTGGGTGTGACCTGTTGTGATGGTTTGGTCCAGGGAGTGGCACTTTAAGAGGTGTAGCCTTGTTGAAATAGGTGTGTCACGATGGGTGTGGGCTTTAATAACCTAGTCCTACCTGCCTGGAAGTTAGCCTTCTGTTAGCTAGCTTTGGAACAAGAGGTGGAACTTTCAGCTCCTCCAGCTCCACATCTGCCTGGACATTGTCATGTTCCTGCCTTGATAATAATGGACTGAACCTCTGACTCTGAAAGCCAGCCACAATTAAATGTCATCCTTATAAGAGTTGCTTTGGTTATGGTTTCTGTTCACAGAAGTAAAACCCTAACTAAGACACATATCCATCTTGAAAATGAAGCAACTGTGACTGATCACCTTACAACTCTAGATGTAAGGTTGGCTGACAAGGGGATTGTGTCTATGCAGCTTTCAGAAGGTCATCACCTGTGCTAGGGTGCAACTTTTTTCATGTGTCAGCCACTCTGAGGTCATTCATATTCTTATAAATAAGCCCAATAAGCTTATTAGTTGAGCTGGGCTTGGGTGGAATTGTTTCTTTGGTCTATAATCAATGTCATATTTGGGGTGAGTAGATGCTTGTTCACATTTCCCTTGGAAAAGTAGCAGAATATCCACATGCCTTTGGGCAGGCAGTTGGCAGGCATTGCATGCAGCATAGTAACTTTGAGTGAGCTGAGATGAACTTGTTCATCCCAAGAGAGAGCTAGCAAGCTCCAATAGAGCAGTTGCCCTATCAAGTTCACCTCTTGATGGGGATACCTTTCTTTCAGTTGTACTCCAGATGTGAGGGTTTGAGTTCAAATATTGCTCAGTCATTAATAGTCCTTAACCTAGAATACAGGTTAGAAAACTGTTAACTTAAGTGCTTGCCCATTAAACCCAAGTAGGTTCAAGCATCCCTGCAGGCAAGTCCTATTAAGTACAGTTAATGACTCTCTAATCAGCACAGTAGTTCTCCACTAAGGCTGGGCTCAGAAACCATCCACCGTAGTTGTAACATATGGATTCTGTAGACAAGCTTTCTCCTCTCTAAAACCACAAGGCTTTAGGGTTGAGTTCTGATAGCCAGTGCCCTCTAGAAGGTCTCTTCCATCATCACTAGTGATCTCTCTTTGGCCCATTTCCAGTGTCTTCTCTCAGCTTCCTATGACTTTCCCATTAAGCAGGGGCAAGGGAGATTATAAAGCTCTATTTGTTGCTGCAGACCCAGTGGTCCCTGCTTGGCTGTTTAATTTCTTACTAGATGTTCTAGGTGGCACAGAATTCTTTCCTATTTCTGAAAATGTAGAGCAAGCACACAGCAGGTCTAAAGGGAAAGAAGCCATGTTTTTGTCAGACAGAATCCTGCTCAGTAAGCAGGTAGGTAGGGGTGGTGGTCGGGGCTACAAGCTTATCCCTAGTAGATACAAATTCAGAAGCTGGACATGGTTTGCAGGGCCTTGCAACACAGCTGTTTCCGAAGGACTCTGAATACTGGGTTATTGGTCTTCACAGAAGCACAGGAATAGGGGTTTTGCAGAGTGTGGGGGGCTATTCAGGTATTTTAACACAAACTTTAGTCAGAAATAAAGAACAAAGATTAGCATGGAGACTAAAGTAAGACATAGGGTATGGGACAGAAAACCAAACCAAACCAAATAAACAAATCCACCCAACCATCCAATCAAACACACAACCAGCACGTGAAGAAATTTAGTGGAAAAAAACACCATCACAATTTTGGTCTGAGTCTATGCCATGATTTCTAAAATAATTGTAACAATTCTACCTCTTGTATATAAGCAAAGCTCAAAGAACCGAAGAGAAAAGCAAGGAAAAAGTGTTTTCAAACAGCCAAGAAGATGAGCTTGGTCAAGAAGAGCACAGAGCAGTGGGGAGAGATGACAAAACTGCTGAACTAAGGTCCCAACTGAAGGACAGTGTGTGTTGACAGAACCTCAAAGCAGGGCAAAATTTCAATATTGATACATTAAAATTTCATATGCCCTTTGCCTCAGCAGGTACACTTGCAAGGACTTTTCCCCTACAGGTATTTAATCACTAACATGTGAAATGGCGTACTCAAGGGTATTAGTTGCATCTAGCAGTAGAAATCTGTAATGATCTGGATAGCCACTGAGAAGGAGCCATTAAAGAAAGGGATGTGAGCTATGCACTGGAATGTCAAACAACTATAAAAGTAAGAAGACAGATACACAAGTCTCTATAATCTCACAATAAAATTTAGGAAAAGAATAAGACAAGTTGAGAGAGTGAGCGAGAGAGAGAGAGAGAGAGAGAGAGAGAGAGAGAGAGAGCCAGGGTGTGTACCAATATATAGTGCCCCTCAAAATATTTTATTAGTGGTAGAAGTTAATTTGAAAGTAATATGTAAATAGTGTGCATAGGATAATCAGCATTGAATAAACTAACACTATGTTAACTGGCTATTATTTTCATAGTCTGTCTATGGAAGGGCATATGAAAAGCTGACAAAGTGGTTTTTCAGAGGAGGATAGCTCTTTTGGTAACTAATACTTGCTGCAAAATTTTATAGCATTGTATCTATTACCTATTCAAAGCAATGAGGCAATTATCAACAAAATGATGCTCCTTTCATTTCTATGACCCCCCCCCCAGTCTCATACCACTCTATATTGAACTGATAATGGCCTTGTTCCAAGAACTTTCCTGGTGTCTCTCTGCTGAAAAGCAAGGCATTTTAAAGGAGAACTCACTTGTCACTTACCCACTCTCAAGTGAACATAGAATTCTAGGACCCGTTCCCCACCCCACAAAAAAATGTCACAGCCTAGACAAGAAGCCATCAAAAAAAATCCTAAGAATTATAATAAGTTCTCCACAATTCATGGCTTTTGGTGGAGGTGCAGGTATGGGCTGGGCTCTAAGAGTTTGACCATGCCTTAGAGAGTATGTGGGAAACACAAATTGTGGGGTTTGTTGTTGTTCTTGTTTTCTTTCTGTGTGGGGGAGGCAGACTTGAGAGGACTGGGGAGTGAGTGTGAACGGGGTGTATTATGCAAAATTCCCAAATAATCAATAAAAATATTATATTGGAAAAAATAAGTAATGTGGCAAAATGAAAATCTAAGAGAAAACGCTATAAAATTTGGGACCATGTCTTGTCACCTTAAACACTATTTTGTGATGTTAAAGGGAGATTTAATTATTTAGTAATTAGCCAGGGAATGAGAAATGGTTACTATCATATCTATCTTAGGTGAAGGTTGTTTATTGTTGGCTTTTAAAAATTGCATTCCTACTTTGCAAGTCAAGAACTAACTGAGGATTAAGGTAATATCAGTCTGTGCCCTGTGTTACTCCAGCAGGGCATGGGCACCACACTGAGATACAAAGGAAGTATGTACCAGATAGAAAATACATCTTGTCTCCTAAGACTCAAAAACAAAAGATACATGGTAAAAGATGCAGAACAAGTTCTAGAGCAGCAGATGTAACCTGTGGGTAGAGATACCTTTGGGTATCACAGATCAGATATACTGCACATCAAATATGTACATTATGATTCATAACAGTAGCAAAATTACAGTTATGGGGCAACAACAAAATAATTTTATGGTTGGGGGGTCACTACAACATGAGGAGCTGTATTAAAGATTCTCAGTGTTAGGAAGGTTGAGGACCACTGTTTTAGAGACAAACATTCTGGGCTCAAATCCCTGGCCCAGTGCTTATGAGCTTCAACTTCCTGTCTATGAAATGGGAACAAGGGCATGGCCTGCTTAGCATTTTTTAGTACAGATTAAGTGAAATAGGTCCTAGGATAGATGGTCCACATATAGTATGTTCTAAATAATTGTCATCTATTGGTGACATTGCTGCATTCAGGTGCACTCAGAGTGTCTGTGGTATGAGTGCATGCATGTTACCCTGTCGTCTCTGCTGATGAAGCTGCCTTTCTTTTGCTTAGCTCAGGGATTGTTCTGGGTCAAACAGGCTGAGCATCAGCCTCAACATTCTAAGATGAGAACATAAATGGTTATTTCTTCAGAAACCTGGACACATGTACGTTTGTGCCAACCTTAAAAATAGTTTTGTTTATCTCAAAGATCCAGAGAACTCTGGGGAAATTGTGAGGTTGGTTTTCAGACTGTCTGATAGAGAGGCCAGGCTTTATCTGATCATAAAATACCACCCACAGCACCAGCAATCTATGCAGAGCCTCAAGGTGGTTTTGTAGCTATTCTTCTGAATTGAGTTTCCTTTCGTTGACTTCTGTGAAGACAATAACATTTAGTGTACTGAATTAAGTTCTAATTTCTTTTTGAAGTTCAGCCTTGTGGAGAAAATGTCAGATCAGCATTTGACAATCCTTCTTTTCCAAACGACCTTGGTGAAGAATTTTTATTCAGTATGTGGTTTTGTTCATCCATCTGTCATGTCATGATAAGGAAACAAACAAATGGAACCTCTTCTACCTAGGGGAAATAATGTGAGGTTAATGTGAGGCCCATAGGGAAGTACCCAGATGGAATGCCCTGGAAATGCAGAGTTGAGTCTGCAAACGCATGGAAAGCAGCTCCTACACCCTCGGCCTTACACTATATTCTGGGGATTTATGAGTGGATGAGATTTGTTTGAAGTAATTTTTACAAGAGCATTGAAGTCATGAGATAAATATTTAGAGTGCCTATGCTTCAGGCACAGTTTTCCTGCTTAATATATATTAATTTAGATCCATGCAAAGTCATTGTTACGGCTTCCCAAATCCCTTGGATGTTGAATATTGAGGTATTGTTGAAAAGAAAAAAAAAAAAAAAAAAGAAAAGAAAATCCTATCCATTTCTTTCAGAGATTCAAGTTTCAACTGAACAAAAATTTTATCTATGAATGACATATCAGTAAACCCCTTGGTACAATGTATGGCCATGTCCCTTTAGGACACCGAAAATTAACAGGTAATGTCTGGCTCTTCAAAGTACATTGCCTGACTCTTCTTTACATATCTGTGTACCAGGACAGCAAATCTCCCTGTCTTGCCTTCTCATATGATGAAATCAAATGGGCATCATGGGAAAATCTTCTTCTCCCTTCTCTGCTTCCTTCCTTCACATTGTCTTCATGATGGCTCATTAAGAAGCCTGCAGTACAGGTCTCTAGGGACAACTATTACAACCTCCTCATGGAACAAGAGTCAGAGGTGGTAGAGTTGAGAGTGGAGGCCAAGCCTCCTGCCTCTTTGATCACTGGACCACATTGTGATGTGCCTACCATTCAACATAGTTGTGTATCTGTGGAGAAGGAAGCAGTGGGTGCCCATGTGGCCCTATGCATACAGTTCCAACGCTGCATTCCACTCCAGGTTAGAGCCCCCATTTACGTTTTCCGGAGCATGAGAGTTTCCAAAGGTGCTGTCTTAGTCAGGGTTTCTATTCCTGCACAAACATCATGACCAATAAGCAAGTTGGGGAGGAAAGGGTTTATTCAGATTACACTTCCATATCGCTGTTCATCACCAGAGAAAGTCAGGACTGGAACCCAAGCAGGTCAGGAAGCAGGAGCTGATGCAGAGGCCAAGGAGGGATGTTACTTACTGGCTTTCTTCCCCTGGCTTGCTCAGCCTGCTTTCTTATAGAACCCAGGTCTACCAGCCCAGGGATGGCACCACCCACAATGGACCAGGCCCTCTCCCCTTGATCATTAGTTAACAAAAATGCCTTACAGCTGGATATCATGGAGGCATTTCCTCAATTGAGGCTCATTTCTCTGTGACAACTTCAGCTTGTGTCAAGTTGACACAAAACCAGCCAGTACAGGTGTAAAGCCAGTCTTTCCTCTAAGCAGTCAGGACTCTGGATTACCACCATCAAACACTGGCTCTGCCTTCATGGACAGCAAAAGAAATTTTTGGAAGAAGTCAGAAGCTGACAAATCAGTAGTCATGCAGAAGAAACATCTTGGAAAATGTACAGGGCCTGCCACACAAAGGGCCTACTAAAACTCCATCGCTTCCCCAATTCCCAGGCCACTGTACCAGAGATACCACATGGGTGTGGAATGATGTCTAAACTTAGTCATGTGGCTGGCTTCAAATTCACAACCTCAAGCAAGAGAATAGAATTGGCCAACTGAGGCCACCTGCTCCTGCTCTAGCTGCCAAGGTTCAGAAGTGCAAACCTCAACGTTTCACAATGTCAGCTTCTTCCAAAATAAGACAATCAAAAACCTGGACAGCCTTAAATAGCAACAGAAATAATATTAATAATAACAAATATCCTATGACCTTCCACACATACCACCCGTCTCCAGCTGGACTCAGGGAAGCTCCTGGACAGCAGGAAGGTGCCCTGCTGGACACTGGAATGCAGTTGAGGAGATTTAGGGAAGAGTACACCATGAACCCTGTGCTGCATTGAAAAGAGCTCTGTTCTATTTTCAGATCTGCAGAGTCTGGTTTAGAAGTGTATAGCCCCTTCTGGGCATCTTTTGTTTGATCATCAATCTACTAATATCAGTCTCTATCCACTGGACTCACAACCACTCTGTTCACTGAGTCCAAATTTCATGTCCCATTAGCCCATTGTTGTACATTTCTGACAGTAATGAAGGTTCTCTGGGAACAAGTATTAAAGTAAAACACTTTCTTTGGAAAGTTAAGCTATTTTCCTATTATTTGAAACCAGTGTCTTAATCTCTGAGATTTCTTTCTCCTTAATACATACCCCTTTAAGTCCTTACACACAATACAGGACTAGTGAGATTTAATGGGATGGGACCTAGAAAGCTCCAGGTAAGCACTGTACTGACAAGTGACAATCCTGGAGCCCCCAGTGCTGTGAGGACTCAGAAGTGTCCACTGACCAGAGGAGCAATAGAGGATGCTGTTGAGGGAGGCTACACTTTACCTGGTCAGCCCAGAGGAGGGAAAGGTTTCCCTTGTTCACTGGTTTCCAAGATTTTGTCTAGATCCTTGAGATACAAAAGCTTTCTTTTCTACTTTCTCCTTTCTCCCCCCCCTTCTCTTCTTCTCCCTCCCCTTTCCCCCCTTCTCTCCCACCTTCCTTCCCTTCCTCCTTCCCTTCTTTCTTTCCTATTTTCCCTTTACCTCTTCCTCTCTCCCATCACTTTTTTCACCCCCTTCTTCTTTTTAATCTCTCTTCTTCCTTCTCCCTTTCTTCATCTCTTTGCCTCTCTTGCCACAGAAATTGACTAAATGTCTGTGATGAAACTTACATAAGCATTTATTTAATCTTCTTTGAAACCCTATGAGGCTTCTTGATTCACTTCTATAGTTGTAGAAACCAAAGCTCAGGAGAGACTGAGTGAGAAATAGTCACAAGTGCCTGTACAATCACCAGGTAAGAAGCAACAACACCGAAGTACAGCCTGTGTCCTTTCTAATACTGACGTGTATCTATAGTACAGCCAAAGGAGATCTAATTATGATAGATAAACAAAAAAAAGTATTCCTGTATGAATGAGGGTAGCTTTTGCCTGTTCCTAAGAAGAAATCTGATTTTGATCATTTTTCCTCTGTTCCCATCTCTCCTCTGAAGAAAAGGGAGAAAGTATATGTACATATAATGAAAGGCAGTAGGAAGGAGACAGGAAAGGAAATATGTAGAAAGATATAGTTATACATTTAGAGAGAGAATGAGGCATGTTAGAGAGAAAGATTTTGAAAGAATGGAAGCAAGAAGAAACAGAGTGAGGAAGGTGTTAGTCTCTGAGAAATCCGAATGGAGAATGTGACTATTGATACACTTCTTTGTGGTTTCAGCGAGTATGATGCCCACAGGGACATATCTTGGGCTCAATAGATTTATCAATTTCACACCTGAGGGTCTGTATGACTGGAACTACCCATGTTTCTCAATTCAAGTGTTAAGTTCAAGTAGAACATTTATAAATGAATTTTTTTTTCTGATCTGGGTACAGTGAGGTGAATGGTGCCGAGAAATGACCTTCACTACACAAAGGTGTGTGCACAAGAGTGTCTAGTTTGTACCGGGAGACCACATGAGCCCCTCTGGATTGAGTGTTCCAGCCCTTGTGCGCACTAGTCACTTTCCTGCCACTAGACAGAGATTTGTGACTTTAACTTATAATAGAAAGGGGTTATTTTAGTCCACAGTTCTGAGTGCTCAAACCCAAGCTCAGAAAGCTCTATTGTTCAGGCCTCTGGATAGCAGTAGTGATGGGATGCCTTTTAAGGACTGTTCACTTCTGTGCCAAGAGGCACAGAAGAGAGGAGATCAGAATTCCAGGAATTCCTACAAAAGCTGGGCTCAGGTGACCTAAGGACCTCTTACTAGGCCACTTCTCTTTCTACTAACCTCTGTACCAATTTTGCTTTTAAACACATAGACCTTTGGAGTAGACAGTTACCCTAAGCATATATACTCTGCCCTGGGGAGAAGTATGGTACAGAATAGAACCCTAGTGGAATTTTCCAAGGCCTAAAGCCACTTGAGGGGTAGGTTCACAGAATCTGGCTAGAGGAGGCAGTGTAGGATCAGAAACCTGCACCATATGTGTGTCTTTATACTGTTTAAATGTTAAAAGTCCATACTGTTTCAAATTTCAAAAAAAAAAAAAAAGTGTGCAAGGAAACACGATCAAATAGAACAACCCCTCTCCCCATTCTAAGGTTTGTGTTTGTTTCCTTCTGGAGGTTGGACTCAGAGGTGTTCTTTTAGAATGAAATGGGAGGGAAAACAATATTTGAAAATTAAGAGTCAAGGAACAGGTAGATGGTGTCCATCCAACTTCACATTTCAATTACTTCAATTCTCTGGATTTTACCAGTCTTGGCTTTGGAAGAAATATCTGTTTGCTTAGGTCTCAGTTTACTCTCTGAACAACGAGGTTGCTGCAGCTCTCTCCAATGGAATCCAAATGGACTTCTTACTCAGCATGGGTACCTACTATTCCTTGGGGCTGGGTCTCCCTCTGCCCTTCTTTGCCTTCTGTATAAATCAGCAGATCTTTGTTATAATGTAGGGAAGCTGACTATCCCCTAGAATATTTGGACCAAGACGCTATTGTTTACAAATTTAGACTCCTAGGCAAGCAAGGTCAGCGGATCAAATAAGCCTGACCTTCATTTTACCTCTCAGTTGCTTTTGTGCTTCCAGTATGAGTTTGATCTTGTCTGGCACTAAAGTTAGATAAGGGTGAAATTCTGGGAAAATCTAGCTGTCAGCTTATTACCCCCATTAGGTTTTATTTAAAGTATCCATGTATTAACAAGTTCACTTTTAGAACATTTCCAGTCATAGCAGGAAACTCATGAAGGGAAGCTGTCAGGGAGACCTGTGTCCCTCCAGCCCCCACCACCTCCCAAGGCCACAGGTCCCAAAGCTAGCCAGGAGCTTGCATTTGTTTGCAATCTTGGAAAAGCAGCTTAATATGACCCAGAGAGGGTGCTACCCCTTAGCTATTTGTTCTTCAATAGTAGACTCTTTCCCCTTTCTCTTCCCTTCCCTTCCCTTCCCTTCCCCTCCTTCCCTTCCCTTCCCTTCTCCTCCTTCCCTTCCCTTCCCCTCCTTCCCTTCCCTTCTCCTCCTTCCCTTCTCCTCCTTCCCTTCTCCCCCTTCCCTTCCCTTCCCTTCCCTTCCCTTCCCTTCCCTTCCCTTCCCTTCCCTTCCCTTCCCTTCCCTTCCCTTCCCTTCCCTTCCCTTCCCTTCCCTTCCCTTCCCTTCCCTTCTTTTCTCTTCTCTCAATTCCATGAGTTTGAAACTATAATTCCATCTCCTTAAAGCGCGGTTGGTGTGATTTTCCCAGCTGAGGAGGACAATCTGTATAGATGGTGTCACCACAGGCAGGATGCTGCGTTTCAGTCCTACTGCAGTACCCTGAGTGGTTTAGGGAAAGCCTCCAGTCCTCATGGATGTATCCAATTGGACTTTTGGAAATCTGTTCGGTTAAGTGTGTGCGCGCGTGTTTGGGGAGGGCTGGTCACGTGAATGCTAGTCTTTCCAATCTGGGTACCAATGAAGCCAACACCGGCCAAGAGGGAAAAACATCAATGAGCCAAGTGACCAGTTTGCCCTGGCCTCCTGAAGCACTGCAGAGTCTGAGGCGCCCCGGAAGGGCGAGCAGAGTGCACCGGGAGAAAAGGAGAGCGGCGGACAGTGTTAGCTTCTGTTTCTCCACTGGGGGCCGCAGTCACCTTCAGCGTCGGGAAATAGGGAGAAGCAAACCCCGGGGGTGATCTTCTGGCAGGGCACGCCCTCGGCGCTATTGCCGCGCCCCTCTCGAGTTCGCCCCTCCCGCCCCAGGGAGCGCGTACCCACTGCTGGAGAGTCCTTCCTTCCTCAGCTCCCCGGGCGGGAGACGATGGAGAGACTAAACTGGGTCTCTGACCATCGGGTTCCTGGCCCGAGCTGCCCAAGATATCCAAGACCGTGACGTGGCGACACTGGCTGAGCCTCAGAAACCGAGGTTGGGACTGATCAGGACTCTGAGGCCGCATCCTCCGGTCGCTGAGAGCCCCAGCATCATGCAAGTGGGCACTAGCTGCCGACTGCACAGGAAAGCCCGGGTGCGACCTTAGCCTGCAGATCCCGACCTCGCACTGTGGGGCCTGAAGTTGCCCTACGCCAGGGGTGTTGCCCCAAGTGCAAAGCCTGGGCTACCCAGGAGCCTAGGACTCTTTTGGCTAGGGAACCTTCAGGAAGCTCTGCGTTGGAGACCATTTGGACCACCACCTCAACGCCACGCCAGACCTGCGGAGGACCAGGGCCAAGAGCTGGAAAAACCCCCAGAGGTAACTTCAGAAAATGGGAGACCGATGGGGACCCGACTCACGTGTGCAAGTATGTGGGTGCAAGGTGTGATCACTACGTGCCAGTTGCTATTACTCGGGCGGGGGTCCCGGGCTGCTGGCGCCTCTCTCTGGCTCTGTTAGGTTCCTGACTGCAAGCCTCCTGGGCGCCGGGACCCTTTTCGCTGAGCTCGGTACTATAGCGGAAAGTGGGTGTGCGTGTGCACGCGCATGTGGTATGGTGTGTTTGTGTGTGGTGTGATTGTGTGTGTGCGCGCGCATGCTAGGTAGTAGGTTTGGCCATATCTGGTGGAGGGAAAAGATGAAGGTAGAGACAATAGCCAAAGACCACATAGTTCTGGGCAAGTTTTCCTGGTTGAGAATTCGTTTCAGACAACGGTGTTTTGGGCAATCAAGTAGGTGAGCTGTCTGTGTGAAACGCTCCCCACCCCCCAATATCAGAGTAAAGTGGAGAACTGGACAAACCCTAGAAGAACCAGTGCATCCCATTCTTAAATTGAGATTTCCACTCACGTTGATGTGGAAAGGGGGTGTCTTTCCTCCTGAGGGTGTTCAATTTCACCTGCCAGAAAACCAAAGCAAGGCCTGGCTGGCAGCGGGGCTTGAGTTCATTCACACACTAGCTCAACCTCTCTGCAGCCTTCCCACCTGCTTTGCTGCCATCCCTGCCAAGTCCTGTGCCCTCCGAGGCCACAAACCCAGCAAGACATTGGTCCTCTCTGCAAGAGTGCAGGGAGCTTCTCGGAGGCATTTGCATAGCTTGCCCTAACAGCATGCGTGCCAGCATTGTTTGTGAAATAGTGGCCCGGATTCAAAGGTTGTAAACACGGGCGTGGGGGTGGGGTGGTGTGGGGTGGGGGTGGCGAGGTGAGTTGTGGGCAGATAGTCTTTTCAGTGTGAATTAAGTAAGGTTTGCCTAGACCAAGAGGAGGAGAGACATGGAATCTGTTGTAACACAGGTCGGTTTTGTAGAACTTACATTTTGTTTGAAGGATGGGGTGATTTTCTTAGGAGCTGGTGGGACCATGGCAGGTGCCATTGCGCCTGAGACTGGGGGTTTGACTGTTTTGATCTGCTATGATGTTATTTAGCATGACATGAAGGATTTCTAGGAGTAATTGAGGGGCAGTGCGTTTGATGGGTTACTTACCCCCATCTCTCTGCAAACAAGCTTCCATTACCACCTCTTCCGATGAAGTCTTTCTTGCAGGTAGAAGCTAACCACTTACTCTGGCTTTAGGAGCCTTCTGAGATGAGTCCCATGCCAGCTCATGAACAGCCTGGGGAGGGGACATTGCTCAAATAAGAGCAGTGGGAGAGAGTTGAGTGGCTGTCCTGAACAAGCCCCTTGAATTGGATTTCTTTATATGTATCAGAGGATGATCATAAAACAAGAAAGGCTGGAGTGTCTGCAAAAAACAGCCAGTTTAGAGGTTTTTTTTTTTTTTTTTTTTGGTACTAGAGAGCCTGCAGGAAAACCTTCAGTGTCTGCTTAGCGAGTCTGGTTTTTATTGTGTGTGAGACTGATTTGTACAGATCTGCAACTATGTGAAAAGAAACGTAGTTGCCAGGGACAGAACAGATCAAATATTTCATTTGCATTTCTGATGGATTTAGTGTGTGAAAATGTTGCACAGCACTTAATAGTTGGGAGTGAGACAAAGGCTTCCCTGTCCGTGTTGTATTCCTTGGGAATTTTGGATATACAATGTCATTATTTTCTTGGCCAACACCAGAGGCGAAATTCCTGTCTTTGCATCATCTAAAAACTCTAAGGTTCCTTTTGAAAAATTTGTGCTTCGGGCAAGTTGTCTGCTCTGTCTCTGTCCACAGCACTTAGCATGGGTAGGAGACTCTGTTCTTCCCTCTTCCCTCACAAGCTCTCCGGAAACCTTGGACAACAGGAAGCAGAGAGCAGGGCTGCGGGCCATGGCCTCTGCACAGAATGTGAAGACCAGGAGGAGGACGGGGAAGGCCCTGCTCGCTGCTCCAGCCAAGTGGCAATGCATTTCCCAGACTAGCTGAAAAAGGGTTTCAGATTCCTCTGTGAATATGGTGCTAATGCTCACTGATTAGCTTTTCCCGCTGACATTCAAATGTTTGTTTTTGGAGCTTACCCTGCAGGCTTCAGTGTAAATTAAAAGAAAAAGAAGAAAACAAGGATATTGAACGTAAGGCAGGCAGAAGCAGCTGTATGCTTCTAATTCATCCTACAACCTGGGCAATGCTTAACTTTCTGTATATATTGTTGCATATTATTATATATGCAACATATGTAATATATATGTATGTATGTATATTGAGAGTATCAAACCAGACTACTGAATAATGTTCTTTTCCTCTCTCTTAAAATAGCACCCTTTATATTAAACTTCCATAAAATTTAAGTGGACAAAACAGATTACAAATCAGTGGAGGGCCTTGGCACCCTTTTCCATTCTCAGTGTGGTGTCTGGCCCCCTTTGGAGTGCTTAAGGGCTCAAGAGAGCAGTTTGCAAGTCACTGGAAGGCTTCTCTCCAGAATGTGGCATGCTACCTCCTTTCAATATTCCAAATGAAAAGTGCTCTATAGCTCAGTGTTGTCAGTGTGCTGTGTACATTTTACCTGCACCGAGTCCTTCCTACCCCAATACAAAGCACATACCTGAATGAGGTATTTATACTCTGAACCTGACTCCCATGAGATCCTGTCTTATTAAGTGATATGGGAGGGGGATGAGTTGAATGTCATATAGCTATGGCATGCTGATAGATTGTTTTCAATTCTTAAATTAGACAGTGACCTTCAGAGTGGTCTGTCAGTTGTATGCATGTGTTCTGGTGTGTGTGGGGGGGTCGTGATACATGTGCATGTGTGATGCCATCATTCTAGCATGATTTATTGAATATGGTCACTATGTGGTTTTTCTGGTGTCCTAAGTATTTTTCCATGCCCTCTGCTACTGAGAGCTTCCATGGAGCTTGCCAGTGGGTGATCTGCCGTGCTCTGACTTGAGAAGCCTCCTCAGTGATGCCCAGTCTCTGTGGCCTTACTCAGTTTACTTTGTGATTGGTAATTTTAACCTTCAGTGACTCCTGTGGTGGTGGTTGGTGGCCACAATGCAGCATCTGGAATCACTCTGGGACTTAAAAAAAAAAGAAGAAGAAGAAGAAGAAGGTGGTTTCAAGCAAGATGATAACAATGCAGTTTTATGAGTTTGTTAAAAGCCTAAAATTAAGTAGCTGAGGAAAAACAAACCACAATGTAAGAGGTCATCAAGTTTGTAGGGACTGGAGAACTTTAGAATGTTAGGGCAGCTTAAGTGGCCAGCAACATGAGAGGCCACCATTAGAAATCAGGGAAAGGCTGACTCGTGTGTGTGTGTGTGTGTGTGTGTGTGTGTGTGTGTGTGTGTGATGGAGAGGTATATAGGGAGTGTGTGTAAGGAGTATGTATATGGAGTGTGTGTAGGGAGTGTGTAGGGAGTGTGTGTAGGGAGTGTGTGTAGGGAGTGTGTATGGAGTGTGTGTAGGGAGAGTGTGTAGGGAGTGTGTAGGGAGAGTGTGTAGGGAGTGTGTAGGGAGTGTGTAGGGAGTGTGTAGGGAGTGTGTGTAGAGAGTGTGTAGGGAGTGTGTAGAGAGAGTGTGTAGGGAGTGTGTAGGGAGTATGCACGGAGTGTGCAGGTAGTGTAGGGTTCAGAGTGTGAGTAGGTGATGTGTAGGGTATCAGTAGGCCATGGCTATGAAGGGTATGAGTAGAGTGTATGCTGTTGGTAAGTAGCAGGCGTGGAGTGACAGTTGAGATGTAGGTTGTAGAACATGAGGAGCCTGTATATGTAGGATGTGGGTAGGTGGTGTGTGTTGGGTATGGTTGGTGGTGTGTGTTGGTGTGTGTTGTTGTATGTTGGCTATGGGTAGATGGTGTGTGCTGGTGTGTGTTGGTGTGTGTTGGCTATGGGTAGGTGGTATGTGCTGGTGTGTGTTGGTGTGTGTTGGCTATGGGTAGGTGGTGTGTGCTGGTGTGTGTTGGTGTGTGTTGGCTATGGGTAGGTGGTATGCATGAGGTATGGGTAGATGGTGGTGTTTGGTTTGAGGTAAGGTGCTTTGTGTTGAATATGAAAATTTGGTATACATGGGGTTTATATAGAAGTATGTGTGAAGTGGATTTGTATAGTAATATGTGTGAAGTGTGGGCTATGGCTGTGGGAAGGTAGTGAATGGAATGCTAGGCAGTGTGTGGGTTCTACCTCACTGTTCTACCACCTTACAACAGCAGTGTAGGCTCGTGACCAAGCCTTCAACACAAGTCTTTAGGGGCAACTTAACTGAACTATATCAGGAGGTGAAGACCGAACTGTACCTAGTGCTTTTCCACTGGGCAAAGAAAGTATTTTTATGGTCCTTATGTTTATAAATAATAAAATAATCAAACAAATTGTTTTTCTGTTTTGCTTCATTTGTTATATCTTCTTCTTTGCCTTCCTTCTTTGTAACTTGGCCTTTTTGTTTGGGTTATTTATTCATTACCAGGTTTTAAGAGCTCCCAATAAGATACAAGAAGCATCTGCTTCCTGCTTTATCTAGGTGTTATAATGTCTAGAGATGGGTAACTAGCACTTCTCATTCATATAAACGAGTCTTTCCTTTTCTTCCTGATTTGAGCATTTGGGATCTTGTAGAAGATTCTTTCAGGATCTCAAATTATCTGACCCTTGACTCAAACTTTTGCTTTTTTAGTTTCAGTTGTTATGTATGTGTTATGAGTAAAGATAAAGTCAAGTTTTTAAAACCAATTGGTTTTCTGACTATTCCAGTAATACTTAACCAATCAACCATAGACACATTTACTTTTATTGAGCACACCAGCATCTTGTCATTGCCTTGAAATTCGGTCTCTATCATATGCTGTGTTCTAACCTACACCTGCATCTGTGTGGCCTGTGCCATTGACGTATCTAGGATTTAATACATTTTCTAAATCTATTTTCTACTGTGACCAGAATTCTTCTATCTTTTACAATGTACTTTGATTTATATGGATGTGTGTTAGCATACTTCATGCCCCAGGACGCCAGATGTCCACAGTGTGGGTGCTGAGAAGGAAACTCAAGATTCTCCGAGAGAGCAGCATAAGCTCTTAACCAGTTAAGTTTTGTCTCCAGCTCTACCAACCGGGATTCTTAGTTAGTTACCCCGAGGAAATAATCATTTCATGTTTCCTCTAACATGAAGGGCTTCCTCATAAAATGAAACACACATCTGTTTTCTAGTTTGTTACTACCTGTGTTTTGCCCCCTTTCCTTTCCTTGTTTTCTTGTTTCATTTTATTTAGTATTTTTTGATACTGGGTCTTATGTAAAGCAGGCTGCTTTTCAACTTTTAAAGTTGAGGTTTTCCTTTTGTTTTGGCATACTTGAGTTTCAATGTGACGTGTTTAGGCATCTAAGGATAAAGACCTTCTGATGCTCTTCAGTTCTTACGTAGGCTTTGCTGCTGTGCTTCTTGTTCTGCTTTGGTTGTTTTGCTCTTTGAAGGTTTGTGCTGTAAATTCTGGAACATTCCTAGACATTATCATTTTTCTGCTGTTCTTTTTTTATTGGAAAAGCTATTTAGACAGTTTCTGAAACTTCCCCTTCCATGTGTGTATGTCTTTCAGCCTCAATTTTGTATCTTCCATCTTCGTGTTCTTAGTCCTGTTCTGGCTTTCCTTAGATCTTTCGGGTCACTAATTTTTACTTAGCATATTATTTAATAGTATATTATTTAATCTTTTCATTGTTTGCCAAGGAATGATTGTTTTTTTTCACAAGTACTGATTATTTTCCAAATTATATGCTGTGTTATCAGTGTTTTACTTAGACTACATACTCTATGTATATATGTACTTATACATATATACATGTATTTAATTTAAAATATAGTTATACCTTTTAAAATTGTGGTTTCCTTTTGGGAAAGTCTTGAGCTAGTTATTTTGTGTTGAAAGATTTTGTTTTCTTTTGTGTTTAATTTTTAGAATAGTTACTACTATCTTTCCTCTAAGACAGAACACCTAAGATTGTCTAAGGCAGTTTTACACATTGGTATCAGGGAGATCATCAACCTAAAACAGGTTTTGATTTCTTAGATTAAGAATTCTTGTACTCTGGAGCAACAACTTTAGACCCGAGAGCCTAAGATGGTGGCCTTGTTTTATGTTTCTAGACACAGACACACAGACACAGACACAGACACACACACACACACACACACACCCCACAATGTTAAATACAGAACCCAGGCAGAGGATGACAAATGTTTTCTGTTTTGGCTAACAGACACCTCCAACTCCATTACATTCTCTGGTTTGAGTTAGCTAGAGAACAGTCAGTCAGTACATGCTCCAGGTTCCTGCTGTCTGCCATGATTCTTCTCACTGCCTTCCCTCTGACAGGACTTCCCCTACCCTCCAGCTCAGGTACTTCCTGCCTCCCTCTGTGATTCCCAGCTTTATCTCTGCTTTGGTGTTCTGAGCATTTATTTCGCCCTCTTGCAGACTTAGCATTACATATTAACAGCGAAAGCTTTCCAGCAACAAAGATGCTTTCCAGCATTGCTAGGAGATCAGAATCCACCACTATGCTATGCTAAGAGTGTTCCTTTCTTTATAACATTTTGAATTCTAAACTAAGGGCTTCAAGACAAGGCTATGCCTCTCAGGGGCACACACTAGATAAATAGCACAGCAGTTTCCTTCCCTATTCCCTGATACCTTCTTCAGCAGACCTGTAAGGAAAAACCTGGGCTTTTCTTCCTTTGATTTGTAATTTAAATTATAGACAACACAAAGAAGGCTACTGCTTCAGATCACACATTTTAGATCTCTAGGCTGAGACCTTTCTTTTATAGTCCTGAGTCCACACTTGCATTAAATCACAAGAACAACTACAATCTAAGGGGGGAAAAATGGCCAGAATTTTCCGTGAACCTGCGGACGAATTCTCTCATGGTGTGCTTTTTTACGAGTCTGCAGTGAGAACATTATGGCCATTTTATTTTGTCTTTTGAAAAGGATATGGGAACGCCTTACTATGAACACTGTACAGCTGACGTTTGCTAATCTGGCTCAAAGCGATGTCTTTCATTCGCATCAGATCTCTGAGCTGTTAGTAACAGAGGGATGATTAAACTGCTAAAGGAGAGAGCAGGGATGATATAGAGAAGCTTATCTTCTGTCCAGAGATCTCACACAGCACTCCTAGAGACTGCTAGCCCCAGCTTCAACCAGAGAGAAGCCTCTCGTCTGCTCTAGTTTGATTAAGATCAGATGTCAACACAGTGAGCACTTATGTCTCAGGTGTAGAAAAAGCAGACACTTACTTCAGCCTTTGAACTCCAGCCTTTATCCCTGCTAGCATGTGGCTTGAAAAGTAACAAGACTCCACAGTGAATTGGGGGTTGGGGTGGAGCAGAAGTCAGGCATCTGGTTCCTGCCCTTTCCAAAGCTGCATACTGATCTATAGTGAGAGCAACCATGGACCAGGAAACAGAAGAACCTGGAATTCTTCCCTCATCCAGTTACATCAAAGTTTCTGAAAGGTAGAAAAGAATGTGGATTCAAGAATATGGGTCCCAATCTGAACACCCTATATGTGGCATGGTTACCTTCACCCCAGTGCCGCCCTTACAGCACCTACCTTTGATGGTGTCCCAACTCCTATTTCCTGTAGCCTCCTTTCCTGGAGCCAGCATCCTGCCTGTCAAAGACAGCTGTGCTACTGTCACAGAGTTCCTGAGCCTGGGTAACTTAGAGAGAATGTTATTTTATTGTTAATGGTCCTATAAACTAGCTGGTTCATAGTAAGGCAACAGCTTCTAATGTCTGGTGAGGACTTTCTTGCTACATTCTCAGCCTGGCAGAAGGCAGAAAAACAAGCATGTGTCAGGCTGTATGAAGTATCTTTCAAAGAGACCGTCATCCCACCCATTAGACACTCCATGGCCTATAATCTTTTCTTGAAAGCCCATCTCTTGATTGTATCTGAACTTTGAAGGCATCTATTCATAGCACAGAACACCCTACTTAAGTTTTTCCTGCTTGTCCATTACTTCCCCTTTCCTTATCCCTTTCCTCACCAAACTCTGTTGCCCCGCACTTTCTAGCCACCTTCCCTTTGAGTGGAACACTTCTTGACCCTTCTTTTTGAACTCAAATCACCCATATCTTGAGTCTTCTAGACCATTGGAGATGGTACCATCACTACAAAATTGTCTTCTTTTCTCCCCTTTGGCTTGGACTCCATCTCATCACTGACTGGGATGCTTTGCTGAAACTCCCCTGGCCTTTGCTGTTCACCATTGGCATGTTGTATGGAAGTTTGTAAAAACATGTCAGGAGCTCTAGCTGCCAGGACCAGATCTGCCCTTACTTCCATATGTGCATTTGGACAGTCAAGTCACCATCTTGTCCTCGATTTCCATCTTCATAAAGTGAATCATCACTGTAGCCACAACGAGCACTGGTCCTAAAGACTGTTTTCTTCCCTGAGACCATGGGCTTCGAGGAGAGAGCAGTGTTAACTTTCCTGGCTGATCCTAGCACAGTTCTTAATGCTATTACTACAAACACTTTATCAGCTGAGCCATCCTCCAGCCCCAGAAAAGGGGACTATAGTGCCGAATGGTCGCACACAAGGAGATAGGCACATGGAGTAAGTACCAGGCAGAAATGGGGGAGCGGGCTAGGAGTGGGCTAGCCTGGGAGTCACATGGGTTGAGAACTGAGAGGGCATCCCCACTTACTCTGAGTAGAAACTTTATCCTTGGCTTTCAGAACTTCCCTATGGAGTGAGTTCATGATCTTTCTTCCAATTTAATAAGAGTTGACTAATGAGTCTTACAACCAGCTTGTTATTTTCTCTCCGAGGAGATGTGTAAACTAGGCAGAGGCAGTAACTCATGGGACTAATGAAGGTCCCTGGAAATGTGTGATTGAGAACGGTGTTTTCCACAGTGGGAAATGAGAAGGCTTTGAAGAATTGGGAATAAAAATATAGAGAGGCCGAAATCATGCTTCACGCAGGCTTGTATTGTTGCTCTTTATACATATGGAGTCAGATTTCAAAGTTGATGTCACACAGTAGGTCAGCCCCTTAGAGGCCTTTTCCCTCCACTTCATCCCATATGGACACATCTGCTCCTTTTAGTACAAGGTTGAATCTGGTGCGGTATTGGAAGGCTTTGGTCTCTTATTAACTATTGGACTTCAGACAACTTAGGTATTTCCTCTCGTTAGTATCGTATTTGTCTGCCAGTTGTTCAGTTTCCTTATCTGTGAACTGAGACTGTTCTTCTTACCCTGCAGAATCATTAGCGTGGTCAGGGGGGGTTAGTCTGCCAGTCGACACTGTCTCGTGATGTCACCCAGAGAGCCTGGAAGCTTACTGTTCAGAAGCCCGCACCCCTGCTTCCATTCCTCTTGGGGTATGTTGAAGTTTCATAGCAAATCTTAGGGCTTCTCTAATGATTGACCATCCTTTGTATGTGTGCCACCCGTAAGTCCAGTTACCTTTTCTCATCCACAGGCCTCTAATGCCAGTTGTGTTATGACATATGTATGTGCTCACGTTTCTTTGCTTTCTGTTTCTGTGATAAAATATCACAACCAAAGGCAGCTTTGGGAGGGAACACTTTATTTCATCTTACAGCTTTTAGTCCATCCTGGAAGGAAGTCGGGGCAGGAACTCAAAGAAGGAACAAGAAGGCAGGCACTGCACCAGAGGTCCTGAAGGAATGTTGTTTACTGTCCTGCTCTCCATGGCTCACTCAGTTTGCTTTTTATAAAACTCGAAGCACCTGCCTAGTGACATCACCCACTCATGCCAGGCTGGGCTCTTTCACGCTAAAGCTAGGCATTTTCTCAATTAAGGTTCTCTCTTCCCAAACGACTGGAGTTTGTGTCAAGTTGACAAAAACTGACCAGCACAATATGAAGGTATACACTGTTGACCGGGTGATTTCCCTATTGCTCTCCACTTCATTTTTGAGACAGGGTCTTGAACTGAACCTTGAACTCATTGGCTGGACGAGGCTGGGAAGCCAATGAGCTCTAGGAATCCATTCCTTCCTTCCTCCTCCCCCCAGCACTGGGGATACATATGGTTGCTGCACTTCCTGGCTTCTTCACGTGGGTGCTGGGTGTCCAGACTTAGATCCTTATGTTTGCACAGCAAGCATTTTATCACCGAGCCATCTCCCCGACTCTCTGATGCCAGTTTTCATAACGATAAAAAAAATGACCCAGGCTTACCCTTACTTTCATTGGGAGACAATGAGTCTTAGTTTTTATAAATAGTTTTTTTTTTCTTTTTCTGCAAATAGATATTTTGGGGATGCATTTAAGCCAAGCAAAGCAACAGTGAGAACAGGGAAGGCCTCTCTGGGGAGCCATATCTTGGGGCTTTCCTAGGAGGTACATAGTGTACACAGCTCGGAGTAAGCTCAGCTCTGCAGCCCTGGCTGTAGCACTTTGAGCTCCCCTGTCCCATTTCTTCATCTGTCAGAGAGTCATTGTGAAAGTAAAAGAGGTCTCTTAAGGTGGTTATAAGGATTAATGTAAAAAAATTGCTATGAATGCAATTTGTGCCACCAAATCCATAAAATACGGGACACATTTGTTGCACGCTATTCTCTAAATTACATTCATTTGTCCTCTGCTCCGATAGCTACACCCATTTATTTACTTCAAGACCAAGCGTGACAGATTGTCCTCGCCTCTAGCAAGCCAGAACATCCTGACACAGAATGTTTTCATCCGAGGGAAGCAAGGACTGGGGCAGGGCAGAGGCACTGTGTGGGCGAAGTCCATCTCCTGGTGTCTTGTCCCTGGCAGGAACAGAGCCCGTTAAACTTTATTTTCTTTTCTCATGCAAGTAAAGGCTAGCCATGAGTTTCCAGATCGTCATGGCAGATACCATGCTAAGATTTATACGAGCCTATTAAGAGCAGCTGCCCTCGGGACAAAGAAAGATCCCATAGCCGCCTGCTGTTTAAGTATGGTCTGAGGAAATAAATTGCTTTTGTTGAAAATGAGCTGGACCTTCTAGAACACTGTCAATTTAAAAATCAATGGCAATTAGAACATGTCTAGTGTTTGGGGGATAGAGTTTGCTGGACTGGAACTTTGAAGACCAGACTGCCTGGACCTAGCAGTAATCCTCCTGTTTCTTCTGCCTTGTAGGTATTGGGATCACAGGAGGGTAACAAACCTGGCTTCGCTCGGCCCTTTCCATGCGGCATGTGCTCAGGGAAATGAACATATGGTGGGTGTCATTAATGTATCTTAAACCTCAGAAGCTGTTATGTTTCTCAATAGTGAGTTTTCTTAGAGGACTTTGATCCGATTGGATGTTTGGAAATTTCCCGTTTCAGATTAGTTCATGCTGTGATTCTCTTCCATTTCACTCTCCGCTTCGAATTGACTGCACTGATGGCGGGTATACACACAGGGAGGCTGCACATGGTCTGGGGGGGCCCACACCTGCCAGTGGACCCTTGAGAGTGAAGGCTAAAGCTTTCATCCGTCTCTTAGAAAGGCACTGATGTGGGAAGCATGGTTGGTCCAGGATCCACCTATGGTCCCGACAGGCAGCAGTCAGGGTGGCCAGTGTGGGGAGAAAAGAAGAAAACAATCTGCATGGATGTACCCATTACAAAAACATCAGAACCAAGAGAAAACAAACAGCATGCTCAAGAAAATGACTATGATGAAGGATGCCTTGTCCTGCAGGCTGACTAGGCTGGCCTCACTGGTCAGCAACTGACATCAGGGGCTGTGGCACAGGGGTGGCCTTTTCCATAGAAGTTTGTAGGCCATCTTTGTTTGGAATTCAGGGCTAGAGGTAAGCTCTGCAGTGGGACTGACAAGGTCTGCAGACAGACTACAGTTCTGCAGCTACTCCTTTCCAGGGCAGCTCTCCTCTGCAGGCTTGGCTGCTTAATAAAAATTAGAAAGGACAACGTCAACTATATGGTATCCATAAAAGCAACAAAATTATTGTAACTGTCCAAATAATATCAACCAACTAGACCCCCCCCCCAGAGCTCCCAGGGACTAAACTACAATGAGTACATATGGAGAGACCCATGGCTCCAGCCACATATATAGCAGAGGATGGCCTTGTTGGGCACCAATGGGAGGAGAGGCCCTTGGTCCTGTGAAGGCTTGTTACCTCAGTGTAGGGGAATGCCAGGACAGGGAGACAGAAGGGAGTGGGTGGGTGGGGGAGCATCCTCATAGAAGCAGGGGGAAGGGATGAGATGGGGGTTTTAGAGGGGAAAGGGAATAGATTATACACACACACACACACACACACACACATACGTATATGAATATACTGAATTCATTTTGACAGAAATTGTTCATTAGATCATTTTGTTGTGATGAGATGACTATAAATGTTCACTATAAAATTGGTACACAGAATTAAACACATATTCGTTATTAAAAAGAAATGAACATGTAAAATAAGTTCAATACACAATGAGCTTTACTGAACATGAAAACTTTATAAATATACATTCTTACAACGCACCATCTGTGAGTTTAAACACGAACCCGCCAGGACAGGCAATAGGAATAAAGTACGGCAGCATCAGAGTTGAAGGACTGCACACTGTACTACATGACTCCATCTTATTCCCACTCTGAAATGCAGACCAGTGGTCGCCGAGGTTGGATGTAAGGGGCTTGGAGAAATCACCTGAATGGTATCCTGCACTGTGGCAGTTGTGTGTGCAAGATACCTCCATCAAGTGCAAGCAAGGGCACACTTCAAAGTGTGAGTCTTACTGCACACAAACGATACCTTAACAATTGTACAAAATGTTTACTGGGTAGAGACAACGGAAATAAATCTGCACAACGTAAGATCACCGTGGTTTGAAATCATGTGTTCCTAGAAGCTAAAGTGAAAGACAGCGGTGTGGGCTGGAGTGTAAATAGTTGTTCAGTCCGGGTTTTAAATACGGATCTCTTCCCGAAACTGTGCGCTCTTTATATCTTTCTGTCTTATCCTGCAAGTTTGCAGTCTTACAGTAAAGTAGAAAGAATATTATCTTGAATAATCTCACATCCACCATCTGGATCCAACCACTAAGTGGTTTACTATATTTGGTTGATCACGTATCTATCCGCCACCAAGCCATCTGATGTTTTCCATACTTAAAAGTAACTTGCAGGCATCTGTATTCTTGCCCCTAAATACTTTATAATGCAGATCACTGCTGCAAGTCCAATAGTGAGTCTGATTTCTTTCCCTATAAAATTTATATACAATGAAGAGCACAAATATTAACAGTACCTTAGCTGGTTTTAACAAATATATATGTCTGTGTAGTAACCGATGCCTACTGAAAGATCTAGAACATCGAATCTCAGCCTTCCTAATGTTCCGACCCTTTAATACGGATCCTCATGTTGTAGCAAACACCAACCATGACATCATTTTTGTTGCTACTTCATAACTATAACTTTGCTACCTTTATACATTATAATATAATGTGTTTTCTAATGATCTTACATAAGTCCTGTGAAAGAATCCAACACCAAAGGGGATGCAACCCACAGGTTGAGAACCTCTATCTAGAATGTTCCCCCGTTGCTTTTCTCACAAAGTCCCTAATACTCTTCTTATTTTACAAACAACTTTTACCTTTCTTTATAATTTTTCATCTTTTCTAAAGTTCCTCCCAATAAACAAACAATATGCAATTACTAAATCATCATCATCATCATCATCATCCTCACCACCATCGTCACTGATCGATACTTCAGAATGGTATTAAAATGGAATCATATAGTTCAGTGTCTTTTAACTCTGGCCTCTGTAATGTTTTGTTTACGTTGGATGTCCTAGCAGTTTATTTTTAAGCTGATATGTTGCATATAAGAATGTACATCTATGAAATTTTCATGTTCGATAAAGCTCATCCTGTCTCCTACTTTGTTTTATGCATGCATTTCTTACTTATTTGGATGTTTACAATCATTTTGTTGCTATTGGGAATTCCATGTAGTGAGTACTGACATGTCTAATTTTCATTGATTGCTTCTTCGAGGTAGATTCCTAGGAAAA
>NC_137956.1:21241531-21374031 GCF_963924665.1 Micromys minutus | reverse complement strand
TGCTATGTTTTTAATTTTCTAAAGCACCTTGATGACAGTGAGTGTTCAGTGGTAAAGCATCCTCTATTGAATCACCCTCAAAAAATTTTTTAGCCAAGTCCTAAGTTGATAGCTTAAAGTCAAAAGTAAAATTATAGTTTAAGTAGGACTTGGTGTAAAGAAATACCTTCTCCCCTTCCCAAAGGGATACTGCAGTTATATCACATACCCAATAGGCACCACAATGAAGATCAGAGCTTATACCTAATTAAGGTTTTATACACACCAGTTCCCCAGTAAATGCAAATTTAACAAGAAAATTAGACATGTCATATGTTCAAAATGCTCATGGCAAACAATCATTTTGCATTCCTGCAAATAAAATTGTTTTATACTGTAAGCTGGAGGCGAGTGTAACTTATTTTTGTAATAAAGTTTTTATTTTTTTTATGTGTCATTAATATAAATGTGTGTTAGTATAGAAAATCTTCTGGTTTAAAAACTTAGAATTGCACACATTTCAGTATGTTCATTTGTACTTACATAATTTTAGAATAGTGGTTGCCAATAGCCTGTATGTTTCCCATTAATTGGCTTTTTTTTTCCTTTCTTTTTTGTTACCTTAATAAACCATTTTAGTATGTTGTATGTCAGTTACTGGGATAGCTGGGGCATAGAGTGTAATTTAAAATTTGTCAATAAGTATTCATTGGAATATATGTAAATGTGCCTTGCCGGTTACTGAAACTTACCTACAAAATGAGTATGGGGTGACAAAAATTTGTTCCTGGTGCTTAATGAAACTTTCTTCCACTGATTTTATATATTACCCTGTGCTTTTTAAAAGTACATCTCTCAAATCTTAGTGTAAGTTTGAGGGCTACACAAAACATGTACATTTCATTCTAACATAGTGAGTATACTAGGTTGTGGAAAGTGGGTCAGTCAATTGTAGCCTTCAGCAAAATCAAATCTCAGCGTAATCCTTGGTGCTGGCACTTCCCATGTCCAAGGAGTAAAATGATCCTATCTAAGAGGTCATTGCCATGCCTATTGGCACTTAACTGTCATACCATTTTTAACGGACACTGTCAAGGTCTTTTAGTTAATTACTGGATTTATTTGTTGGGATGTTAGAACAGGTTTTTTTTTTTTTTAAACTTAACTGCATTGTCAAAGTTGAAAGATGAACACTTTTGTGAGTTTACAAATGTGTTCTTTAAGAAAACATTAAAGCATGGAGCTCTGGGTTTCTAAGACATGGCTTTTTTAGTTTGGGGATAAGGGAGAAAACAAATTCAAAGGAAATTGTGAAGAATTAATGGTTATATTTAAGGGTAATGTAAACAGTGGTAATGAAATGTAGACTCAAGTGAAAATACTTGACAGTGTTCATTTTAATGACTTTGAATTCAAGCCATTATAATTACTTTAAAAATTAAATATAATTTGCACTGTTCTGATAATGGGTGCAGTTTTTGAGCAATATAATCAGAGCTAAATATGCATGTAGTGATTAGTGATGTGATCAATTAAGTTCTGAGAAGAAATACTAACCGTGATATTTTCAAACTTAAATTTCTGTAGAAAAATCAGTATCAAACACTTACCAGAAGTCAAGAAAAACAGGCAATGCATATAAACATAATTTTGAATGTTGTGTGGCCTATAAAGCAATAATGCAATTTATATGGAATGTCTTGGAAATGAGAAATGGAAATGCGAAAATAACTAATCCTTTAGTGAAAATGTCAACATGTTAAAAGGGGGAATGTTAACTAATGTAGGTTATTGCATTTGTGATTTGTTTATGGGTTCTTGGCTTTGACAGCTTCAAAGAATGGACAGATGAGAAGTTAAATTTTGTATATATTGTCAAGGAAAGGATTTTTAATAGTCAAGTCCCTTCCTTGTGGTAAAAAAACATATCCTTAAAGAATTCTGATTGTTAAAAGTTACCTAACCAAAACAGACACAAGGTTTTGTTTCTGCAGACTACTTGGCAATCAAATGTGGTCATAAATTTAGTTTATCAGTTCTCAGGAAGTTACTTTATGAGAAAATTGTGTTAATTATATTCTTTCCCAAGCATGTTTTTTTGTGCAAGATTTTTAGTCATTGCAACTGAATTACATGTTAAAAACGGAGAACTGAATTGCACAAAAGAAATCACATATTCACAATGGCACTTAACACCATGAGAAACTTTTTACTGATTACTGTTAAACTTTTACAGATTGATGCATATATGACTAAAACTAAAGTATACACATTTTCTCAAGAGAGTAGGAATACCACAAATGGATTGATGGGGTGATCTGGGATATATAATTGTATATAAGATATTTGAAAAGATGTATTTAGTATTAGGATGAACAACAAACTACATGGAAAAATTATCCTTAGTACAGCCTTTTCAAATCACTTTGTCAGAAACAGCAAAAACACATGTTATGTCACTATTTGATGGGGAGAAATTAAGTATAGAAGGGCTTCATGCATTAAGAAAAGGTAGTGAATCCTAGAGTAAATGGTTGCTCAGGTTCCTAAAAAACTCCAACAATACCCTCCATGACTGTTTTCTCCCCACTTATAAATACAGTAAACAGGAACTCAGTGGTGGGTATAAAGTTAATGAATAAACAACTTACTTTAACAATACACAAAGAGACTTCTTGGGATGTTTTTATGGTGTAGTATTTACTTAGTCATCTTAACCACTCAGTAGGGCATGCCACTAAAGATGCTAATAAATGAATCAAGGCTCACAGGCATTTTTAAAAAACTGAGCCAACATGTAGATGGACTTTTGGAGTCTGTCACTTTTTAAAAGTTCTTAAGACATAAAGCATATTAGCACCACAGTCTGCCTTCAATAATGTACCGAAAATGTTTTTCAGGACCAGAAGCATTCAGTTGGACAAACTTTTGTAAATGCAAATCAGTATTACTCTGGGTCACATATTAAGTTTTTAATATTAACAGTAGTCTGGTAAACATTTAGAAGTCTGACATTGAGAAACAAAAGCTTGTACCCAAGTAGAATTTAATTAAATTAGTTTTTAGCTTATGTAAATTCTTCTACATTTATTTATCCATAGAATTTATATTTATTTCATTCCTTTTGTCTCACTGAAAGCTGTCTGCAGGCTCTTTGATTTGGATTAGATGTGTGAAGTACTGTCTTTCGCCAAAAACCTCAAATTTCCTGTTTTTTTTTTTCCCCCCAACGTAGTGGGTTTGTGCTTGTTTGGAGATCAGTTCAAAAACTATCTGTACTATCTGTACTGCCTCTGATGTTAAGATTTTATGTATAGCATAAGGAAGCTAGCTCTGACTATATTTTCCTAAGAATAAAGACCTATTTTTGTAGCATGTCTTAGGATCTCCAGGAGTCCAAGAATTATTGTGAGTGTCCTCCATTTCATCATTTTTCACTCAACAGCTTTTAAATAGACACTTGGAATCTTTAGAGCTCTATCGCCTTTTGATCATGCATACATTCAGAGTAACTAGCAAATGGTGAAAACAAATTTTCAAACACTTCTAATTCCGATCCACATGACTGGGAGATGTATAGAATAAATGTTGTGGGCTGGTCTTAATTTTGTTTTGGAAATACATCGTCACATATTTGCTAATAGCTTATGAACTCCATGATAATTTGCTTCTTTGGGAACATGCTTCATCATGTGTAGTGTTCTTCTATTCTCCAGTTTTCTTTCTGGCAAATAAAATTTCCTCGAAGATTTGAAAATAAGATTGAAGTACCAAGTAATTTAGGAGAGGGGAAGGAGAAAATGGTCTCTTGATAAAGTTTTCATTCGGTTTACTACAAATGAGTTTATGTGAATAAACTCTTCTCCATTGCATAATAAAGCAAGTAGCCACATGCAGAACCTGTAAGTATATTCAGGGTTTCTTGGTTCCTAGCCTCAGGCTAGAGTGTCTTTTGGAGGTGGTCAGTGAGGTGACAGGAGTGGTTTGAAACAGCTGGTTTTAAAATTGTCGTCAGTGACTGCCCTAACTAGCCAAATTGGTATTGAATAGTGAGAGTATCTTTTCAGACTGGCCATGGAGTTTAAACAAGTCTACAAACAGGAATTTGAAAGTCCAAATAAATCAAATTAGAAGCTATGTTAGCGCTTTCTAAGATTTATTTCTGACATAATAAATTTAGTTGTGAAAATAACAGTCACTATACAAGTGACTTAATTTACTATATCACTTAAACTTGATAGTTGATTTGATAATTATAAAGGTTACATATAATGTTCATGCGTTATTCCTTAAGACTTCTGAAAGGATTGTGATGGAATTTCAGCTTGGAGGAGTTGTGTCCATTTTTACTTTTTTGTGGGAAACAGGTCCAAAAGGATTTGGGTAGACAGGCTATTACTACAGATTACAGAGTAAAATAAGGTTTGCTAACATTAATAAAAGATTTATGTAAAAGTTACAGATTGCTCGTTGTATCCCAGAGAAGTTCTGCTGTTCTTTCTGTGTTGGGGATCATTTAATGATATTAACTAAAAATTAAATGTAATCTGAGTAGTCATCACACTTAAGAAACACAAGTACTAAATACTACTTGAAGGGTAAATTTTGCCAAACCAGGAGGCATTTATATTACTTAAAACCTAAAAAAAGACTATTAGTATTTATATTGGTTATAGAAGAGTCAGTTATACCTAGTGGTACATCTTAAATTCCAGCTACTCATATAAGAGGCAGAAGGTAGAAGTAGGAACAACACCTGTAATTGCTTTAACTTAATATGCCATGAAGAATTAGAGAAGCTTATGTACTTTGTTCTCTTTATTTTCAATGTCACTGAGAACAAAATCAGCAATATGCTAAAGTTCATGTATAGGTTGGCACATTTACTTGTGTTCTACAGTCAATGTATATGTAAGTATAGTGTAGTTTTGGAAAAATGGTTTATTTTGCTTTTTCTTCTTGAAATAAAGTCACATGTTAGAAAATTTATTTTTTGGACATGCTTCAGAATTATTAAGGCTAAGTACAGGTATCTTTAGATTTTACCCTTCGTCCTGGATTCACATTTACTTTAATAAAATTACAATAAATTGTAGTAGACATACTGGGGAGTAGGAGCATTAAGCAAAGAATACACAGAAGATACTAAAATCATTCAGTTTCTATGGCTTACTGCTTTATAATCAGTTTCCTTATGTTACCTAGTTAATCTTTTGGGTTTTTGCCTTTTAGAATGGAAGCTCCTTGAGGGCAGGGGGAATCTTGAGTAATGGTGCTTTGCAAACAGCTAAAAACAATCTTAAGCACATTCCAGTTTGTAGATAATTCAGTTAATTTGCTGAATTATTCAGAAAAAGTCACTTAGAACCCCTTGAAATGCTAACATGCTGTCATTCTGGTAAACTAAGATTATGAAGATTCATGTTATAATTGTCAGACTCCAAAAAGTACAATTAAGTGTTTTTATTGAAGGATGAAGGTGCAGTGTGGTTTAATTCTTTTTAAAAATCCTCACATAGCTGTATACAAGCTATTCTTTACAATTCCTGTATTTCAAATTGGAGGGGAAAAGAATGCAGTAACATCATGGAAATCCAGCCTATGGATTTTCCATATGCTAGGTTCTAGTTTAAGTGCATGCTACAGAAAATTCTTCATAAGCAGTGACACCACCGAATTGAAGGCTTTTAGTTATGCCTGTAAATTTTTATATACAAATTGGTGATTGAGAAGATAATGTTTTGAAATGACTGATTTTCAACAGTATTTATGCTACTTCTGTGAAATAACTTGGTAAAAGTAGCTACATCTACATGAATAGTTTTGTTTTTCTGTCTACTTGGTAGGTTAAAGTTAGATCATGAAAAGGTAGTTCCAAGGAAAGATGATGTTCATATTTATTGTGTTTGCAGCTGACAGTTTAACTTGAATTGTATTTCTTCTGGTATTGGGGATAGAATGCAGGACCTTATATGAAGCCTTCACTTTGCACCCAGGATTATTTATTGAAAGTAACTTAAAAACTTACATGGAAAGCATTTTAAATAGCACAGGCTATGAAAGTTTTCCTGTATTCCAACTCATTTCCAACTCTTCTAATTCTAGTGGTAACTTTTAAACCTCTTTTTCTGTGTTTGTTTTGTTTTTGTTTTTCAGGACAAGGTTCTTTGTAGCCCTGGCTGCCCTGGAACTCTGGATTAGGCTGTCCTCATAATGAGATTTACCTGTTTCTGCCTCCTGGTGGTAGTTTTAAAGGTGTGTCACCATGCTTGGCACTTTTTAATCTCTTAATTACTGTCAAAGCATTATTTGTCTTATGCTAGTTATGTGTTTACATTTATTGCTAGAAGCACACATCTATAATCTCAGCACTGGGGCTGAGACAGGAGAATTGAATTGATGTCAACCTTGAGGACATAATAGGATACAAAAATAAAAGTAATTGTGTGGAATAAGTGAGTAGCATAGAGTATTTTCCCTTCATTTTTTAGTTACCTTTTAAAAAGTATGCCCTCATGTTGATACTAATACATGTACATTGTCTGGAGACTGAAGATAGCCAAAATATATAACACTGCCATTGTGCCATAATGGGCCCTTTGGAGGGCAGAAACTTTAAGACAAAATTAATTCCCTTAATGCACTATCAATTTATCTAGGTAGATGTCATTACTAAGGAACTATGACTTACTCTTGACTTTCTAGTTACCTTTGTTTTAAGATAATTTTGCTGGGCTCTTTTTAATACTTAATGCATTTATTGTCAGTGTTGTTTTTTTTTTTTTTTTTTTGTTTTGTTATTTAAAACTGTACTGAGTTCTATATAGATAGTGCCTCAGTTCCATTTGATTTGTTTTTAGGTTGTACTTTGAGAATGTTTGACCTATAAACACTCATGATGGAAGATGTCTGTTTTACCCTTGCTCTTTGTTTGATAGTTGGAGTTAGTTTTTTCTCAGAACTTCAGAGACACTTTGATACCCTTGATTTTATCTAAGCAGTTCTATTCAGACTCTCCAGCCTTCTTCAGGATTGATTCATGGATAGGCCTTACTTACTCCCTCCTACATCTTGCCCCCTCTTTTGAAAGTCTTGAGTTCCTCAGTTGAATTATTTTACTTTTAACTCCAAGTCTTGAGGCTTTGTTACTGAAAGTTCTTTTCTTTTGTTTACCCTGCTGTTTTTGTTTCAGTCAGGCTGGTCAGGAATTCTGTATATAGACCCGATTGGCCTCCAGGTCAAGGTTCTGCCTGTCTCTGTCTCCTAATTGCTTGGGTTAAAAGTGAATGCCACCATATCTGGTTAAGAATTTGAGTTTAATAAAAGATTTTGATTCAGCTTTTAAGCACAAAGGGACAGGTGCTCAGAAAAGTAAGATAGTCTAGAGGCAGATACAGAGAGCTGCTTGCTTTGTTCTTAATTTTTCTGTTCTTCAAGCTTGCATTGGGAGAATCTTACTAAGGTTAGACTTATATTTAAAAACTTCCCCTTGTGAAAAAGTACCTTTTTGAATTTCACCAAATAACTTTACTTTTAAAATGCATGTCTTGACATTAAATTTATTTTAAGCATACTGTGTAGATCAGTCATTTTAACTTAAAAGGGGGACTCACTACCTATAATAGATAGCTATTCACAAATTTTGTCTCAGTACTGATGAAGACTAAAAACCTGTGGAGGGTCTCTTCTCTTAGGAGGTCACCACCTTGAACTTGGTCCAAGTACACAATTGATGTACACCCAGCTGTTCACTTTTGTACTTAACATCAATGTTAAAGTGCTATAATCTTTACCTGATAATATCCAGTGTTGAAATACAGTCTGCATTAGTGATTTTTAAAAAATGATTTATTTATATAAGTACACTGTAGCTGTCTTGAAGAGGGCATGGGATCCCATTATTAATGAAGAAGGAATATTGATAAAAAGTTACTAATCTGCACTGAGATGGCCAACTGCAGATCTTTGTGAGGAAAAAAAATGAGTACTGTCTGGTTTTAATTTCAAACTATAAGCAGAGAAATGAGAATAACAGGAGTCTGACAGGAATCACAAACAATTCCACATTGTTCACTTTGAGATTAGACAGACCTTAAAGGTTTTAAAGCTAGCACCCCAGTTTCATCCCTTACTTGCATATTACCTGTCTTGGGAAATGAACTTGTATGTACGGTCCAGTGAATGCAAAGTTTGTAGGAGCTTTGTATTTTCAGCTTTAAGGAAAATCTCATTGAAGTTTACTTTAAATGCTGAACTTTAAAATAGAAATGGCTAGAATATAACAAGGGAAACAGTACTAGATTTATTAAAAGATGACATCTTAATTTACAGTTGCTATTAAAGCACTAGGGAGAGCCAAGCATAGTAGCTCACACATTTAGTTGCACTACTTGGGAGTCAGAGGCAGAGTGAGTCCAGGACCACACAGAGAAATGATGTCTCAAAAAAGTACTAGGTGTGTATTCTTAGAATTGTAACTTCTTGGAGATAGTTGTTAACCAGGGCTAGCACCTAGCATCTTTCTTTTTACACAATTTGACACCGAGCAAGCAGATTATTTTGAAATGTTTAGAAATAAGACCAAAGGTTAAAAACAGCATTCTAGCATAGGGGTTCAGCATGTTCAAAAACCACTGAGAATTGTTTTTTTCCTTTAAATTATATAGCTTACCTTCATGTTTGTTTCCCTACTTTGTTAGATAATATGGTTTCATTTTCTTATTACTACAGATAGCTCTCAGATTTGATAATTCTGCAATTTGATGTGTTCTCATTTGTGTTTGGAATATGCTTGTTTATGCTGCTGTCTCATACTCTTTAATATTTTTTTCAAAAGCAAAAAATTTTGAGGCAGTAAGGCAATTTTTGATACTTCGAGATCATTGAATTAACCAGGCATATGACATTAGATACTGGTATTTTTTTTCTCACTTATGGTGTTGAGTATCAAAATTTTAGTTTATTTTTAATGCTGCAAATACTACTTTAACATAACCAGTCTCTATGTGTAGATGTGTCAGGAAACTGAAACATCATCTTTAGTAGACCTAGATCTTTGCGTTAAACTGTTATATGCTAGTACATCCGGCCGAACTGCCTTTATTTTACTGGCAATTCAGATTTTTTTTTTAAAGAAATACTTGTTAATTCCAAATTACCTTGTTTCTTTCCCCACAAGTATTAGTCACCTCATCCCTCTCCAACTCCTCTTTGTCTATTGAAACACCCAATACTTAGTAATTGTACCGATTCCTACTGAGTTTGCTGGATTTCTTCTTACTTGTTTTTAATAGGTATTTACAGGATATCAGCATCCTGATACAAAACTGGCTATTTGTCAAGCTTTTTAACCCTTGTAGCATTTTTTTTTTTGTTACTGAAATCAGTATTGAAAAATTCCGTTGTGACTTAGTTTCCTGTCTATAGTTTTATTTCACATTTTTATTTTCAAGGCTTGATTGATTTCTTTATCATGTGGAAAACTATCTTGTTTTAGACAACATAAATAATACTTTCTAATATAAATTGGTGGGCATTTTATCATGGCCATTGAAGTCTTCATTGGTTGACTTAATTTTATTAGGATTTTCATCATTGCATCAAGTACTTTTTTGTATGCTTTTAGTTAGCATAAATCATTTTTTGTTTTTCTTGCATGTATGTATGTCAAACATGCATGCAGTGCCTGAAGAGGCCAGAAGAGAGTGACATGGCCTAGAACTGGAGTTACAGAGGGTTGTGAGTTTCCAGATGGATGCCAGGAATCTAACTCTGGTCCTTTAGAAGCGCAGCCAATGCACTTAACTCCTGAGCCATATCTGCAGCCCCTTTACCTCAGTACTTTGTATGTGTCAGAGTTGGGCCATACTTAAACTACTTTCTTCAGACAGAAACATGTACCATGTAAGAAAATAACAAAGTAGAAGTTCTATTCTCACATTATTTTCTTTGGTGAGTAAGTGTTCTGTGCTAACTGTTTTGGTTTAAAACGTAGTTTCTAAGAATAAAGGTATCAGAAGTAAGCCATAATTTTAAAATGTTGACAGCATTTTACTTGAATCCTTAGATCCACTTATTATTGCTGATAAATTATATTTTTCTGGCAGTTCATGAGTTAGTTACACCCCTGTTCACATGGATAACAGTTGGATGCATTTCTTTAAATAGTTGCTTAGAGTTTGTCCAAGATGCCTTGCACTTAAGTAAAATTAAATAATTTTAAGCAAATTATACCTTCAGCATCTTAAGGACCTAGTGTTGGAAACTTTTCCATACCCTGAAATTAGAGTTCCCACAGAATAGCTCTCTCACTATTGTCATCAGTGATTCTGCAAGTATCTTAAGGGAGCTTAGCTGTTTAACCCCAAAAAATAACTAAAACTTGGTCTTTTATATAGGTTGTGTGTGATAGGTATGTACACAACTGCAAATGGAACTAACAAATGTATCTTAGCATCTGGAAGTCAGTAAAGCTAGTTATCTTGAAGAGTGTAGGTGGGTGAGATGTTGATTAGCTCAAAATTCAGGTCTTTATGTGGTTTAAAGAAGTATCTAAACGATGCCTACCTTTTAAAGTTTTCTAGTAAGTTTTTCAAAAAAAAATTTCAAAATTATTCAAAATTTCAATTTTGATATACTGTATTGAGTTTCTTATAGCTGAAGTAGGCTTACCCATAAGAAAATTTTTGGTTAAGGTAAAATTTAATTTAAATTATTTAGTTAGAGCCATACTGGTAGAATCAAATTTATAATCCTATAGTACTAGTATTATTTTTTGTCTCTGGGTCAAGGATGTATTATGACTGGTCTAGTTGGAGCTCATGTAGCCAGGCTGTCTTCAGATTCATGGCAATGCTTTTGGTCCACAGTTGTGTTCCGATATACTTGGTATATTGTACACCAGAAGCCTACTTGCATGAGAGTTTATAGGTGCCATGTTGGAGTGCTCCCCCCCCCCCCCCATAGGCCTGCTAGACCGTAGTGTCTTCTGACTTGTGTCAGTCCTCCAGTTTTTCTAATTCCTAGATTTCTGACTACCATCATACCCGACTCAAGTACTTAAGTTTTAGGAAATAATGAGAGGGTTTTAGAACTATAAAAACCTTTACAAGTATTGTTGTGTTAAATATTTTAACTGTAAAGTTAAGTAGACATTTAAGCACCTGAAATAATACAATAAACACTAAAAATTAGCAGTTACTAAGTATTTTACTTGTTTAAAATACAACTAAAAAGTAGACAGACATTCCTTGTTAAAAACTGTAACAAGCTAATGTTAGATCATAAGTGCCTTTTCCAGTCTAGTACTACCATATGCAGGTGAGTTGATCCATTTTCCATTTCCAGGCAATTTTGTTACTAATCATACCTAATTCCATGACAGATTTTAGAAGCTAGTTTATCATCAGTTAGAGATAAGTCAACAAATGTGAAATATTTAACCTTTCTGGTGCTAACATGAGATGACAGTCTTTTGATGGTAGTAGTTTATTTTATCCAGGGAGTTGTTTGTACTTGAGCCACTGATTCGATAAGGTTGTATGTAGTTCTTGGGTTTTTCTTAGTGGAGGTTTCTTCTAAATGAAGCTTTTACCTCAAGACACAAAAAGGTTAAATAGAAAAGTAACTTTTGTTGTGTTGGGGGAAGGGGTCTATGCCAGTTTCTTTGTGTGGCCCTGGCTGTACTGGAACTTCCTCTGTAGAGGAGGCTGGCCTCCCTAGTTCTGGGACTAAAGTGTACCACTACCACCGGGCTGAAAGTAACAAACACCTCAGACCTCTAAAAAAATCACTATATTTTTCATGTGTGAATTAATCTACACTTTTTTTAAAACTTGAAAAAAAACCATCTTTTTGTATAAGTTTTATATTAAGATGTTGATATACAGTGATAGGTTGTAGCAAGAAAGACAATATTAAGAATAAGGGTGTAAAACATGAGTATCATATATCAATGATATGAGACTGGGGGGGCTGTTAATGTATCTCCTGTGATGAATCTGAAGGGTGAGACTGGCTTCTAGGGGTAGAATTTTCTATTATTAGAATTCACTTCCTCATGTTCAATCTGTGCAGGTGGTGGAACCAAACTCGTAAAAATGTGCTTTACGTTTAGCATCAGAATTCTAGTAGATGAGCTGGGCATTTTGTCTCTTGCCTGCAATCCCAGTCCTATCAGGCGGAGACAGGATTCTATTGTTCAAGAGGAGACACTTGCCTTTTAAAAGTATGTGTAAACTGGGACTTACTACCTCAGATTCCTGTTTAATATAGGGTATGCTTGGAGATGAGGGAAATTGGTGTAAAGGGAACATTAGGTATTTTAACCGCCTAGTTCCTCCTCGAAAATAGAGATAACTGCTGTTTGTACAAGCATCTTCCCAGAGGCCTTTCCAGATCTTCATATCTTAAAAATTGCCCCCTTACTAATTGTTGTTTAGGGAAAAAATAAAGAACTACTCATATGCCCTGTATTATACATCTATGTGTAACTTGTCTCCTTCACTAGATTGTAAGCCTTTGGAGGTCAGAAACTCAACAAAACTCAATGTATCATCCACCACATCTAGCACAGTGCCTTACACTTATTTGCTATTCAATAAATATTCATTAAAATAATGGGCATACTACTGAAGTTTGATGTCTACGGGCTTTTAGATGGATTATTATAGTCTTTAAACATGTTTAGTACACACAAATGGATCTTTTTTTTCAAAAGCACATATTTGCTGAGCATTATGACTTACGCATGTAGTCTTAGCACTTGAGGTGGTGGCAGGGCGAATTGTCAAGAGTTCAAGACCAACCCAGGGTATGAGACTCAAATCTTGCACTGGACACTACTATTCAGTGCATGTGTATTTTCTATTTTCTCCCATTATAAAGAAGCAGCCTATCCAGTTTAAATTATGGGGTAAAAAAATTATAGCTTTATATTTTATACTTAATAGTAGTATACATTTCATGCGGTCAGACTAACAAAATACACTGCCTAGAATTTTAAAATGGGGCAGCTGGGGGTGGGGAGCAACAAACCTGGACCTCAGTTTGATTTCATATTTTCTTCTAGACCACTGGGTTGTAATTTTCAGTTTTTTGAAATCCAAAACATACCAACTACTGTTCACCCATTTTAATCTTGACAATTGAATCCATTGTAGATGGAGCAGAAACAAATTCAGTTCATGGTAACTTTGGCAAGATAGCATTTTCTTTCCCCTCTCTGTGTAGCCCTGATTGTTCTAGACTCACCCTGAAGACCTCAAGCTCAGAGATCCATAACTGCCCCTACCTTCTGGTGATGGGATCAAAGGTGTGTAACATCATTGACTGGCTAAGCAGACTTTCTTACCCAGGATCGATTGGTGATAGCTGCTCTAGGGATCTTATCAATTAAGATAGGAAAAATGAGTGTTAACTTTAAGAATGAAGAAACAATAAAAGGTTAATTTTTATGGGTGAAGTTGTAGCAGTGGGGACTTGTGGATTTTAAAGAATCCTTCAGGCAAGATATTTAGTTCAGTTGTATTGCACCAATTACGATATATGAGACGGGATTAAGCCATCACATCCAAATACTGCTAAGAAAAAAAATAATTTTAAATCAGTGTAGACAAATTGCCTAGTTCTTTTTTTTTAAGTTTCTTCTGCAAAGAAATTAGACATGTTAGAAAGGTGTCTTAATTTGAGCAGAATTGAAAAAAATTTATTAAGGGTATGCTTGCTATCTTGGTAAAATAATTTTAGAATTTTAGAATCTTAGAAGCAAACTTTAAAATTACAATTTGCAATACAAATAATTAACCAGTTTAACTCACTTAAGTTCATATCAGGCACTTTAGGATACACGAAGATTAACATGCACCTTATTCATTTATTTCATTATTAGCCCAGTGTGTTTCAGTAAGGGAAAGCTATTTTGTAAGTTTGGGCTACAGTACTCTGTCCTGTGATTTGGTTAAGATAGGCTCTTGTGGTATGTCCAGGCTACTTCATACTACTGATCCCTTGTTGGGATTTACTGTGCCCTCTTTAAGGAGTTGCAGTGTAAAATTACAAAAGTGAAATTAATGTTAAGTGTGTACCTCAAAACAAGTTTTAAGCTTCACATGAGTATATAGAGTATATAGTTTATGGTGTCAGATGCACATCAGTGAATTGTTACTACTATCTAACATGCTACTGGTGTGTATTTTAGATTATTCAATGTTCTTGGGTCCGTGGGTTGTATCAAAGTTGGTTTGAAGAAATTAGGAATACATGTAAATTTAAGAACAAAGATACCTGGATTTCTAACAGCTGTAGTGGGAAGAAAGGATGGTGCATTCTGAAAAGGAAATAAGCAATTAAGGATGATTCACCTTTTCAGAATATTGAAAATACTGACGAACCTGCACATAACATTTGAAAAAATACAAGTTCTGTTTCCCTGCCTTGGAGGGTAAGGTTTTAGGGAAGAGCCAGGTCGAATGATGGAACTTGCCAGTGTTTTTGGTTTCACTAGGAAGTGATCCAGAGCAGGATCTTGCTGGTCTCAGTAATATGGGTTATACTGTAGTTGAAACTAGATAATGTTTGTAGGGTAAATTCAAAACCTTCGCACATTTAGCTCCTTCAAAATGCTGACAATAAAACTTAAAATGAGATTCTAAAAGGAACTACCTAGCTTCCCAACCTGCTGTCGTCCTATGTGGGGCGAGGCGACTCAAGCTCCCCGTTGTTGGCTGCCTGGTTGAAACATTCATTTTCAGGGGTGGGTGGCAGGCGGTAGACTGTCCTAAGCCTCAGCTTGATCCCCCTTAAAAAGCAGAGATGAAGGCCTCCTTCCCTCCTTTAGGCGTGGCTACGAAAATCTGAGAGGGTGAAGCTGCAGGTCCGCTGTATGGACTACACTTCCCATAGGGCTTCAGGAGCCGATCACAGTTGCTGTGCAGTTAGCTTTCCGGCACTCTTCCGTGATTCGGCCAGTCTCGGCCTTCTAGGTTTCCCCGGACTTCCGGAAAAGGCAAGTGGGTGGCCGCGCCAGAACGTCAGCCTGAGCGCTCCCAAGTCCTCCCGCGGGATGGTGGTGTTGGCCCTGGGGCGGCCTTCCGTGAGGTGGAGGCGGTGATTGCGCACGCGCGGCGAGGGTTGCGGGGCGGGGCCTTGTGCGTCTGCGCCTAGCTGTGAAGCTGGGTAGTGGGTGGCTATGTGGCTCCGCCGTCGGGGGCTGGGGGAGCTCTCGACCTCGGCCTCTGAGGGCGGCAAGTCCTCCACAGGGCGGACTGAGATGTGGTCTTGGGTGCGGACGATCGGCGGGAGGCTGAAGCAGCGGCTGCGGCTGGACGTGGGGCGCGAGATTTGCCGTCAGTATCCGCTGTTCTGCTTCCTGCTGCTCTGCCTCAGTGCCGCTTCGCTACTCCTCAACAGGTACCTGCGGTTGGCCCGGCGGTGGCCGCTCCAGAGCCCGCAGACAGCTGGGCGGCGGGCAGGAGCGCACTCTGCACAGTGGTCTCGGGAGGGGCGGCCAAAGTCGCACCGGGATATGTGGGCGGGCGCGGGCCAGGGGCCACGCATCTTTCGTGGTTATCTGGTTCTCAACCTTTCCATTTTGATCATTCCTCGATGACGAGCCTTTATTATCTTTTCAACAACTACAATCTGTAAGGCCACCTCAGTTCGAGAAGGTAATGGTGATCCAGTCATCGGTGGGAGGCGGGTTTAAGGTTCTGTCGCAGCCTTCCTTCTTGGCTGAACCCTTCTCGCGCAGCAGAGCGCACACATACACCGGCACACACCTTTACAACCACAGCGTTTCCTCGTAGTTTCGTCTGCTTAAAATTGATTTTGACCCGAAGTCAGAAAGCAGAATAGTATCCATCACAACTCTACAATGTTCCTGGTCCCCCACCCCCCAAGAGCCGAAATATTCTGAAAAGTTACATTGGTTAAATTGTCATTTTGAGGTCAGAAGGCCCCACCCCTGAAGCTTATAGTTTTTTTATGTTTCCAGAAGTAGTTTGGGTGCAGTGATAGTAGAAGAGATGTGTACTTGAAAACATTATTACGTTCTTTTCTCTGCTTTGAAGAAGCAGTCACTTTTTATTTTGAAGTAGTTCATCTGCAAGAATAACACGAAGAAACATACACAAGAGATTTAATTTAGTATTTTCACTAAGGCTATTTCCTGTGATTCTTATAACAGTTTTTTGTTGTTTTCTCTCTTGTTTCTGTCTTCATGGTGGCTTTGTAGAATTTCGCTTAGTACACTTAATTGTGTATTGCTATCTCACAAAAAAAATACTTGGCTTGTGAAGATGTGTTTGATTTTAGGACTGTGGAAGAAGTGGGTTCCTTTAACAACAAAAACTACTGGTCACTTACTACAATTCTGTACTCTGAAAGGTGTTTCAAACTAGACTACTAACAAAGCTGAACAAAATGTAAACTACATTTAAGTTTTGTCTTCGACTTTTCTTCAATGGGAACCGAGTAAAGTATAATTCTTCTCTAAAGTGGATCTGCCATGTGTCGGGAACAGATTGAACTAGCATTCTGAGGTCACCAAAGTAAGAAGTCATAGAATCTAATGTGTGACATGTGATCTGTACCATGAATTTTTGCTATGCAGATAAGGGAGAAAATACACATTTTTTTTAAAATCTCTGAATGGTCATATTTGTGAGTGAAATTATTTTTGCATACTTTTTCCTAATTTTTTTTTTACTATTGAATCAACCAAAGTGACTTTAAATGACATAGTGCTGTCTTTTATTTTATGCCTATGGGTGTATTTGCATCATGTCCATCCAGTGCTGATGGCAGCCAGAAGAGAGTCTTGGATCCCCTGGAAATGGAGTTAGAGACATTAGTGAGCTGCCATGTGGGTGCTAGGAACTGACTCTTCAGTCTCTGGAATAGCAATCTGTTTTTTGTTTTTTGTTTTTTAAATTGAGTTCTCTCTGCAGCATCCATACAGTGTTGTCTGTAAATAAGTGGTTAGTGAGCCTCTTTCAAGAAAACAATCAGGGAAAGTACAGAGCAGGGTGAATAATGTGCTTTTTAAGACATGTACTGTTGTGTGTGTGTGAGTGTGTGTGTAAGTGTAAGAAGACAGACAGACAGACATGCACACATATAGAAACATAGAGACATATATGCTGTATATATATGATTGGATTGTCCAAGGAGTGTCATATGAGAAAACCTGGTCCCTTCTGCCAATAGAAACTAGTAGGTTCATTTATTCTGAATTTTTAAATTTTCATTTTTCTTTACATTAATTATAGTACACATAGTAGTTCATGATGTATCCTCACCACATTTTTTATTATCCATTCATCAGTTGGATGACACTGAGTCTGTTCCCATTTCTTGCTACTATGAATAGAGAAGCACAGTACACATGGCTGAGCATGTCTGTGTGGAATAAAGTGTCAGTCCCTGTTGGCACATGCCAAGGAGTGGTGTAGGTGGTCATAGCATAGATTTACTTCTAGCTTTCTGAGAATTCTCTACAGTGCTTTTCACAGTGGCTGCAGCAATTTGCATTCCCACCACCTGTAGGTGAGGGGTCCCTTTTCCCCACAGTCCTCTAGCATTTGCCGTTTTGTTGATCTTTCGAATTCTGACGGGGGTGATAAAATCTTAATGTTGCTTTGATTTGCATTTTCCTAATTGCTAAGGATGATGAACAAGTTTTTAATATATTTCTTAGCCATTTTCACTTCTTTTGAGAACTGTCTTTTCAGGTCCATTTTTGGATGGTTGGTTTTATGTGTCAGCTTCTCACAGAGAAAGGACCCTCAGTTGAGAAAATGCTTTCATGAGATCGGCTGTCAAGCATTTTCTCAATTAGTGATCATGGGTGGGAGGGCCCATTGTGGGTGGCGCCATCCCTGGGCTAGTCTTAGGTTCTATAAGAAAGCATGCTGAGCAAGCCAGGGGAAGCAAGCCTATAAAAAACATCCTTCCATAGCCTCTGCATCAGCTCCTGCTTCCTGACCTGCTTGAGTTCCAGTCCTGACTTCCTTTGGTGGTAAACAACAATGTGGAAAGTGTAATCTGAATAAACCCTTTCCTCCCCAATTTGCTTCTTGGTCATAATGTTTTGTACAGGAATAGAAACCCTGACTAAGGCAGTTGGTGTTGTGGATTTGTTCTAATGCTACTTGTGTTCATTCGAATCCCAAAATTACATGGGAACCCACATACAAGATGCTGAGGTCACTGCTCCCACTTGGCTTTGATTGGTAAATAAAGTTGCTGACGGCCAATGGCTGGGCAGGGAGGCAGAGGCAGGACTTTGGAATTCTGGGAAGGAGACAGAGAAATGAGGAGACTATTCCATTCCAGGAAAGGAATAGAATGCAGGCCTGAGAGCTGTGGAAGATAGAGCACCAGCCGTGTAAGAGCGGGGGAAGAGTGCCTAAGCCCCCCCCCCCCCCTCCATCTGGTCTGGGGTAGCAAAGATGGGATATAGGTTTTTGTAACTAATAATTTGGGAGTATTGGAGGGGAGGCATTAGCAACATAGAAGTGTGGGAGTCACCCAGCCATTGAGCTGATTAAGGTATGTTAAATATAAGGGCGCGCGCGTGTGTGTATGTGTGTGTGTGTGTGTGCCTTTCATTCCAGAATCCAGAGCATTGGAGTAGTAGCAAGGAACCTGCACAGCTGTTTCTGGGAAGATTAGAGCAAATTAATCTACCATTACAGTTTTTTTCTTTTTTACAAGTTTTTATGTATTTTGGATATTAATCACCAGTCAGATGTACAGCTAGCAAAGATGCTCTCCCATTCGGGCTCTCCCATCCGGTGGGCTTCCTCTTCACCCAGTTTGAGTTTTTCAACAACTGGGTTGAAGCTTTTTAGTTTTTAATTCATGTTACCAATTGTTGGCCTTACTTCTTAGGCGAATGGGATCCTATTCAGAAAGTCCTTTTTTATACTTTTATCATGTAGCATATTCCTGATTTTTTTTGTCTGCCTTTGTACCAGCGCCATATTGTTTTTATTGTTTTGATCTTAAGATCTGGAATGGCAACCCCTCCCACATTCTTCTTTTTTACTCAGTATTGTTTTGGCTTTCTGGGGTCTTGTGGTCATATGAATTTCAGGATAGGTTTTCTGCTTCTGTAAATAAGGGAATGCAGATTTTGATTGGGATTACATATAGTCTGTAAATAGCTCTTGGTAGAATGGCCATTTTCACAATACTAATTCCACTAATCCATGAGTGTGTGATGTCTTTCTGTTTTCTAGTGTCTTTATCTTTTTCTTCAGAGTTTTAAAGTTTTAATCATAGATATTATTCCCTACCTTGGCTAGGCTTATTCCTAGGTATTTTATTTTCTTTGAGGCTATTGTGAACGAGAGTGTGTCTATGAGTTCCTTTGTGTGTTTGTTGTTGGTGTAATGAAAAGCTATTGATTTTTGCAAGCTGGTTTGGTATGGTGCCATATTGATGGATTTCTTCATCATTTCTAAAAGTTCTCTAGTAGATATTTGGGGATATCTAGTATATAGTATTATGTAATCTGCATATAGGGATAGTTTGACTTCTTTTTCTATTTGTATCCCTTTAACTTCTTTCTCTTCCTCCAGCTAGTACTTTGAACATGATATTGATGATGTATGGGGATGATGACAGTATCTTTTTCCTGAGTTTAAGTAATTCTAGTTTTTGTCCATTTAGGATGATGGTGACTTTGAGCTTTCCATTTGCCCTCCGTTCTCCAGACTTTATCATGAAGTCATGTAGATTTGCCAAAGGTCTTTTCTGTATCTTTTAAGTCCAGCCTTTTGTTTGTTTGTTTGTTTATTTATTTATTTGGAACGAAGTGGGGTGTCCTAGAGTTTGGTGCCTATTTTGAATCATATTGTCTTCTTGGTTAACTCTTTCCTTGATTAGAAAGACATATTCCTCTTTTATCTTTCCTGGTTAGTTTTAGTTTGAAGTCTCTTTCGTCAGATGTTAGGGCTCTGATGCTTGTTTCCTGGTCCCATTTGTTCGTGGTGCTGTTGTTCTTTACTCTAAGATGGTACTTCTATTGAAGCTAAGAAGTACTATAGACAATAGATGGGTTGTCTCTTGACCCATCAATAAGACTGTCTTTTTATTGGGTAGTTAAAACAACTGATATTTAAAATTATTATTGAAAAGGATGTATTGATTGTGCTCGTGATGTTTGTGTGTTCTTTGTGATACTTTATGCTTTAATATTAGGGCTTTGTATTATTATTATTTTTTTTTTTTTTTAGTCTTTCTGTTGTGCTCATCCCTCTCTTCAGCCCAAAATAGTTTGTTGTCAAGCCCACAAGGATGGTCAGACTAGGACCAGGGTTAGATTTTATGCAGCTAGGGGATTGTTCATGAACTAGGAAGGTCAGGGAGATGCATAGGTCCAGACGGTTGTGGGAGGTCAGCTTTGTGGGGAGAGGTTGGATGAAGTACAGGAGGTCCATGAGTTGTGACAGGTAAGGCAGGTCCTTTAGACCTTAGAGGGGATGCTGGTGAGATGGCTCTATTACGAGGACCAGAGAGTTCAGCTCCAGTGCCATAAAATGGATAGCTCATAAACTCCTAGAATCTAAAATCCAAGAGATGTAGCACCTCTTTCTAGCCCATGTTGGCCCCTTGTACATACATGTGTGCATATCCTCATACACACATGTAAATCTTTAAAAAGTCTTTTTTTTTTTTTTTTTTTTAAACATGCAACAGAACAGCAGAGATTCTGTAGAGGTGCTGTTAATTGTTTGCTATGTCAGCATGGGGGCAGGGAGCTTCAGTTCAGATCTTAGTGCTCACTTACAAGCCAGGCTGAGCTCTTGGTGTGTGTTTGTGAGAATGGCGGGAGCTTGCTGGCTGCTGGCCTGGCCCAAGCAAACAGACCCAGAGGAGTTCAGGTTCAGGGACAGCCCCTGACACACTCCTGGCATCTACATACATGCCTATGTGTGCGTATATTACACTCACATGCATACATCTGCAACCAAAACAACAGATAAATATTCCAGCCTTAGGAACTATATTAAAAACAAAACTTTGAAAAATCAGATTTCTAATAACAGTCAGTAGACACTTTTTAGAGGTTGACTTGTTTTATTTTTTATTCCAAGAATTATCTTATATTTTAAGTTTACTTACCATTGTTGTCCTCTTTGTTTTTGTTTTATTTATTTTTTTAACCATTTCTTTCCTGTGTACTTGGACTTTCCTTTTCTTGACTAGTGTTTGGGATGCATTTCCCTTTGCTGATCAATACGATCAGGACTATTGGTTTCTTGAGCCAGATGATTCCCAGTTGTAGGGTCTTCCCTGTACATTGTGGAGTATCTTTCTAGCTCCTTGATGACACATAGAGGGCTGAGACTCTTCTCAGAAGGCGTTTCGGTTTGTCTCTATACTGCCAGTCTTACTGTGTTATGACTACCAGCCTCATTTCTGCTTTAATACCTTGAACTAGTTCATTTTGTTCTAGTTGATTTTAATTATAGGTAGCACTAGTGAATGTAAGGTTTGCAATCTTTCATTCTAAGTATAGGTCTAATTCTTTCTTTTCTTTCTTTTTCTTTTTCTTTTTTTTCTTTTTAAAGACAGGGCCTTAGGCTAGGTAACCCAAGCTGACTTTGAACTCTTTTGTGTGTGTGTGTGTGTGTGTGTTTTCTAATTTTTTTTTTAACTTTTATTTAATCTGTAACTTTTTTTACAGTCCAGATTTGATCCCTGTCCTGGTCCACACTGTTCCACATCCTGTACCTCCTCTTCACCCCCTCACCCACACCCCTCCACAAGGATGTTCTCCTCCTCCTCCATCAGACCTCCCCACTTTCCAGGGCCTCCAGTCTTCTGAGGATTAGGTGCATCTTCTCCGACTGAGTCCAAACCTGGCGGTCCTCTGCTGTCTATGTGTTGCGGGCCTCATATCAGCTGGTGTGTGCTGCCTGGTTGGTGGTGGTTCAGTGTCTGAGAGATCTCGAGGGTCCAGGTTACTTGAGACTGCTGGTCTTATAGGGTCACCCTCCTCCTCAACTTCTTCCAGCTTTTCCCTAATTCAACCACAGGGGTCAGCAGCTTCTGTCCATTGGTTGGGTGTAAATATCTGCATCTGACTCTTTCAGCTGCTTGTGTGTCTTTCAGAGGGCAGCCATGATAGGTCCCTTTTTGTGAGCACTCCATAGCCTCAGTAATGGTGTCAGATCTTGGGGCCTCCTGAGCTAGATCCCAATTTGGGCTTGTCACTGGACCCCGTTTTCCTCAGGCTCTTCCACTTTTGTCTTCTCTTGCGGGCCTCAGCCCTGCAGTCCGGTGCCTTGCTGAGAATATTGTTAAATACCTTTTATCTACTGTCATGGTTCTTTGTGGTGGGAAGGCAAGTCTGGCACTGCTGACTGTGAAGGCAGCCGAAGTCCTTACTCCTCGGAACTGTGCGGCATCTGCTACTGAGAGTACTCTCCTGGTCAGTAATGCTCACTTATCCACGGCTGCTCCCAGCTAACAGACCTTATGCTTTAAATTCTGCTATGGATTAGCTGACCTCAGTGCTTACAGGAACAACCTATCAGGTAATCTAGTCTATATCAAGGTGGCTGACTGTTCAGCCTCCCATTTGTATGACCATTGGACATTGCTGTCATGAGAAAGTGCCCTAAGACCAAGTATTTTATGATTGCAGCATTCAGGAGACAGAGGCTGGAGGACTACAGGTTCAAGGTCAGCCCAGGCTGTTTGTAAATTATTAGTAAAAGGAAAAGTTGTACTGTTGACTGGGTTCTTTCCACATGCAGTCAGTCCTGATGTCCTGAACCCTCTTGCTTCCTTGCCATTGTCCTCTGCTGCTGTCATGTCCACTTGAGTTTAAAGTCATGCTAGCTTAGGTCTCACAGCCTCCTGCTTTGTCCGTTCTCCGCAGCATCTTTCATGCTACTCTTGATGAAATCCAAATCTTGAGTCAGTGATACTGTTCTAGTTTCCTTCCTGCTGTGTTAAGATCAAGACAACTCAGGGGAGGGAAGGGTTTCCTCCAGCTTATAGTCTGTCATTGCGGGACGTCTGCTGAGGAACTCAAGCAGGGCCTGGAAGCAGAAACCACAGAGGAGAAGGGCTTGCCAGCTTATGCTTAGCTAGTTTTTTATTTCAAATAAAACACTAAAAATAATTATTTTAATGTGTATGTGTGTATGCTGTGTGAGTTTATAGGGTATATGCATCATATACATGCAGGAGCTCTAAGGGCTAGAAGAGGGAATTGGATCCCCTCAAGCTGAAGTTACAGTTATAGAAGCCAAGTAGTGAGCTTCTGCAAAGGTGCTGTGCCCTTAACTGCTGCAGAATCCTCTCTCCAGCCCCTCTGCAGTTTTGAAACTCTCCCTTTTCTTCTTCGCTCATGTTATTTATTCCTGTGACTTCAGTGGTCATTTTTATGATTTCTAATGCTTTGTCTTCAACTAATACTTTTGGTAAAAAATTACTGTATATAGCAGTTCGTTGACTGTTTTTTGTGTGGCACATGTTAAGATACCTGGAACTTAGCTGGTTAAGGATTGACTGTATGACTGACTGACTTGACACTCCTTCCTTCTTTCCTTCCTTCCTTCCTTCCTTCCTTCCTCTCCCTCCCTTCCCTCCCTCTTTCTTCCTTCCTTTCTTCTTTCTTTTTATTTATTTTCAAGACAGAGTTTCACTCTGTAGTTCTGGCTGTCTTGAAGTCACTATGTAGACAAGGCTAGCCTCGAACTCATAGGAATCCACTTCCCTTTGCCTCCCAAGCACTGGGACTAAAGGCGTGTGCCACTACACTGGCCAGAAGCCTTTTCTTCTTGCTCAGACCTAATCAGCTACTTGTTTTTAAACAGTCTATAACTTTAGCTGCAGGGAATCCAGTCTTCAGTTTCTATTCTATTTGTCAAGCTTTTTTGTGTGTCTGTTCCTTGGACAGGCTCCTTATCTCCTCTCCTAGATTATCACAACAGTTTTCACATAAGCCAGTGTGCTCCTCGACAAGTCCAGCCTCTGCATTGCAGCCAGAACAGATTTAGAGTAATGCTGCTACTTTTCTTTCTTCACAGCAGTCACAAATTATATAAAATACCTTGGTGTCACTCTGACCAAACAAGGGAAACATCTGTATGACAAGAACTTCAAGCCTCTCAAGAAAAAAAAAATCAAAGAAGACCTCAGAAAATGGAGAGATCTCCCATGCTCGTGGATTAACAATAAAAATGACCATCCTACCAAAAGCAATCTACAGATTCAATGCAATCTCCATCAAAATTCCAACTCAATTCTTCAAAGACATGGAAAGAGCAATTCTCAATGTCAGATGGAAAAACAAAACCCAGAATATCAAAAACAATTATTTATTTATTTTTTATGATTTATTTATTTCATTTATGTGAGTACACTGTAGCTGTCCTCAGACACTCCAGGAGAGAGAATAGGATTCTATTCCAGATGGTTGTGAACCACCATGTGGCTGTGGGATTTGAACTCAGGACCTCTCCAGCCCCACGAAAATAATTCATAACAATAAAAGAACTTCTGGAGGAATCAACATCCCTGACCTATGATTTTCTTAAGACTTGTTTTTGTTTGTTTGTTTGTTTTTCCAAGACAGGGTTTCTCTATATAGTTATGGCTGTTCTGGAACTTATTTTGTAAACCAGCCTGGCATTGAACTCAAGATCCACCTGCCTCTGCCTCCTGAGGATTAAGGGCATGTGCCACTATGCCTGGCTTTCTTGGGGGATGGGAAACCGGAGTAGCCACTAGAAAGTCTCATGCTAGGGAAGCTAGAGGTTCCCAGGACCCAATGGGGATGACTTTAGCTGAAATATGCAACAAAGGGGAGAGAAAACCTGCAGAGACCACCTCCAGTAGGTAGGCACGGTCACCAGTTGAGGTATGAGGTCACCCAACCATTTCAAATTTGTTAACCCAGAAATGTTCCTGTCCTAAGAAAAGAGAGGGACCAAAAAAAAAAAAAAAAAAAAAAAAAGAACAAAGACTGAAGGAAAGGCCATCCAGAGACCCGCCTCCCCCACCCCCACCCCCATCCCCACAAACTTAGGGACCCATCCCATCTGTGGACACCAAACCCTAATATTGATGCCAAGAATCATTTGCTGACAGGAGCCTGGTTTGACTGTTCCCCAGAGGTTCTACCAGCACCTGACCAATACAGATGCAGATATTCACAGCCAACTATTGGACTGAGCCTGGGGACCCCAGTGGAAGAGCTAGGGGAAGGACTGAAGGAGCTGAAGGGCATTGCAACCCCATAGGAAGAACAATAATATCAACCAACCAGAGCTCCCAGAGACTACATCACCAACCAATGAGCACACATGGAGGGACCCATGGCTCCAGCTGCATTTGTAGCAGAGGATGGCATTGTCTGGCAACATGGGAGGGGAGGCCCTTGGTCTGATGGAGGCTTGATGCCCCGGAATGGGGGAGAGGTAGAACAGTCAGGTGGGTGAGTGGGAGGAAGAGCACCCTCATGAGGCAAAGGGGAGGGGGAGAAGGGAGATGGGATGGGCGATTTTTGGAGGGGTAACCAGGAAGGGTTACATTTGAAATGTAAACGAATAAATGATTTTAAAAAATGTTTTATTTTATTTCCTTTGTATTATTCAGAACTTGCTCTCTTTTAAAAATATTTTCTTTTTTCTTATCAAATACATATTTTTAATTGCTCTCTAGCTATATTTTTCATTTTTAATTTATAATTTGTGTGTATGTGTAGGTGTGTATGAAAAGTCACAGTACCTGTGTGGAGGTAGGCCTCCACATGGTTGTGTCATTAAGTGGCATGCTGAGCAGTCTTGCCGGCCCACTCGGGACTTTTTTGGTAATAGCTGACAGACACTCAGTTTGTATTAAGTTTGACCAAGAGAACACTGAATAGCAGAAAACTATCACCGTTAACTGGGCCTCAGAGAAACACAAAGCAGTACTGAGAATACTAAAATCTTGTACTGGGTATGATGGCATATACCTTTGATTTAAGCTTGTGGGAGACAGAGGCCCCGTGGATCTCTGATAGTTTGAGGCCACTGGTCTCACACATTTTTAAAGTTCAGCCTAAAAACCAAACTAAACCCAAATCCAGCTCCACCAGGCCAAACACCAAACTAAAACCACACCAACATCTTTGTTCTCCTGTGTCTTCTGTGACTTCATCCTTCCTCTCCTGTCCTCTGTGTGACATTCTCTTCTCACTGCTTTTTTATTTTTATTTTTTTTGAGGAGACAAAGCTGTCAGTTCTTAGAGCTTCAGAAAACTATTGAGGGGATAAACTGAATGTATTTCAGTTCACATAGTTCATTTTCTTATTTATCTCTTTGTAAAGAAAATGTATAATAGAGAGTAATTTGAAGTTACTATATGGAGTATCTTTTGTATGTCTAAATGCCAAGCTTCTAAATATGGAGTGATTTTTAGTTTTTATTCACTGTCATAAAATATTTCCTTAAATGTAAACATTCGTGCTAAAATTACTTTGAGGTGTTTTCACCCTTTGTTATTACTATTTCTGTCACCACTTGAGCCCAGGCTGTCTAAAGATGACTTCCATCTCCCAAATGCTGGCATCAGAGACATGTTAGAGATTAAGCCCAGTGCTTCTTTCTGTGTGTGATGCAAGCACTCTACTAACTGACCTCATCCTCAGGGAGATTACAAGAATCTTAATAAGTGTCTAGATTCCCACCAAGGACACATTTCCTCTGTAATCATGGTTTTTCTTGTTTGAATTTAATTTTTGGCATTATTGCTGCTCATTTCCTTGTTTGACTTTTTTTTTTTCCTTGTTCGACTTTTATACTTGTGAGACATTTTTTCTCGAAACTATCCATTTTTATAAAATAGCACACAAGGTTATTATTGGGAACAAGGTGGTAACACAGCTCCATGTTTTGCTGTTGTATGTGGGTGATCAGTTATTAATAGAAGCGATGTGATTGGTCACCTTGTATCTTGTGGCTTTTGGACTGGAGAGCTAACAGTAAAGCTTATGCTTTATACAGTTATTCACAATTACTAAACACACTGTGTGAGGGAATGGTATCTGCAATATCATGGCTGTTTTGAGACACGTTGTATGATACAATACCTAATTTGGCCACTTGCCTCTACAGATTCTTCTCAGGAGCCATATTTTAAAAAATCATTTTTTTTAGATTCCTTTATTTTGCTTTGTATGTGTGAGTATTTTGCCTGCATGCTTGATGTCTGTGGAGGCCAGAACCTCTTCTGATTCTGAGATCTGATTCTGAGGGCATCAGATCCCCTGGAACTGAAGTTACAGATGGTTGTCAACCATCATGTGGGTGCTGAGAATCAAACCTGGGTCCTCTGAAGAAGCAGCAAGTGTCCTAAACCTTTCCATTGTGGAAACTGTTCAGACCAGAGTCGTGCAAAGCCCTCAAGTTTGAATTCCTCCGTTTTCCCAGTTCCTCACTTCTCTTTCCTGTCCTCTTCTGCTGCTTTTCTCCATCCACTCACTAAGTTTTTCTATAGCTGCTGAGCTCTGTCGTAATACCAAACACATTCACATTATTACTGTCATTTTGTCGCTGTCCCTGCCACATCTCAGTTACTAGGGACAGTGGTAGTAACATCCTCATAGCCTAACACTTTCTAACAAAAAGTAGCCACTCAGGAACATTATTATTTATTTTAATGATAATAATTTTGGTGGAATGTGAGGAAGAATGGACTCAGACTACTTAAACATAACAACGTAGAAATGAAACTATGAAAGGTTGAACTTACTCTCCTATATTAAATGAAATTATATATTTGCTAATGCACATCTTATTTATATGATATCTAACATCTATTACAGAAAGTTAACCAATTAAGAAATTGATCTTGACTAATAGGTACTTAATAAATATTTGGTAGATCAATAAAGAAATAGCTTTTAATAGGTTTCTTTTGTTCTGATCATTTTTATTTTTTCTAAGGTATCTTCATGTCTTAATGATCTTCTGGTCTTTTGTTGCTGGAGTTGTGACATTCTACTGTTCATTAGGACCTGATTCCCTCTTACCAAATATATTCTTCACAATAAAATACAAACCCAAGGTAAAATTGTGGCTTTTAATTTTTAACTTAAACATGTTTAATTTATGTGTATAGGTGTATGTCTGTGAGCATACCTTGCAGTATTCTGTGCCCCTGGAGGCTGGAAGGGAGCGTCAGATCCCCTGGATCTGTCATCTACCCACTGTGGGTGCTGAGAACTGAACTTCAGTCCTTAGGAAAAACAGCCAGCTTACTTACTGCCAGTCCCTCTCTCCAGCCCTGTGAGTTTTATTCTTAAAAGTCAGTTTATGTGACTCTATGCTATTTAATATTTATTACTAAGAGCATTGTAAAGCAGTGTTTTTTAAAAATCTACTTAGTATCATTTTATAATGGACTATATGAAGTCCACAGAAAAAATTTTAAATGAGCATCATGTATATTTACCTATATAATGCATGTATAAATATATAGGTACTTATTTTAATTTGATTTTATTTTTTGGTGCTGAGGATTAAACTTGTGTTTAATCTCCCACTGAGCTGCACCTTTAGTCTTACTTTTAAGGTTTACTGTTCTAATAAGAATTGTAAAGGGGGGCTGGAGAGATGGCTCAGAGGTTAAGCACACTGACTGCTCTTCCAAAGGTCCAGAGTTCAAATCCCAGTAACCACATGGTGGCTCACAACCATCCTTAATGAGATCTTAACCAGATCTCTTTTGGTGTGTCTGAAGACAGCTACGGTATACTTAATATATAATAAATAAAAAAAGAGAATTGTAAAAGAAAAATAGTCTCCTCAGGAAGTTGTAGTTCACCCTGTGAGCTTGTCCCTTAGGTACATGTTCCACAAAAGCTGGTTAGAGAAGAGACCCTCCTTGGAAATCACCAACAGAATGGATTGTTGGACCTTATTCCCAGATTTTAGTTAGGAAGTTCTAGGCTAGTATTCTGTAAATAGTATTGTTAAAACCTTTTCAGGTAATTCCGAAGCACAGACATTTAAGGAATTCTGGGTTAAATAATTTAGCCCTTGACTTTCATGTGCAGATGTTAGGGTGAATGGGCACATGCAGAGGATTGAACCCAGTGCCTGTGCCAGAGCGAGAGTTCTACCACTAAGCTAACCTTTACCTCCAACTCTGCAAATCTCTTAAATGCATATGTACACCATAGAAAACAAAACTAATTAGGCAACTTGTTTAACAGAAACAATTTGTATTTTTGAAATTTAATAGTGGTAGTAATATATTAAATCTATCTCTGTAAGGCAAATTTCTGTCTGCAGGTCAGGATTGAATGAGATATTCATTGATGGAGCTTGGGGCCTTGCACCGGCTGTTTTCCCAGCCCCTAGTGGCTGTTTTTAAGTCATGAATTATGGTTCTTTGAGTTGATACAGTCCTTCATTTTAAATTTGTGGTATGTTCTGCAGAGGAACACAACTCTGGCCAGATTTGGTCAGCAGGGCCTTAGGATCACCTGTCTTCCCCCTCATTGAAGCTAAGCTTTGGAAGAAATGGAAAATAATGTCTTTTCCTTGTGTTTTTGCAATACATGACACAGTAGATAGGGTGTGTTTTTTTTTTTTTTTTTAAGTGCTCATGCCATTTGACTTTAGTTTTAAGTGAGAAAGGTGGTTTTCTTGTTTTATTTTGTTAAATACAGGGTCTCATGGGACTTAAATTCTAGATCCTCCTGCCTCAGCATCCTGAGAGTTAAAATTATAGGCATGTACCTCCATGCCTGCTGAGAGAGCTGTTGTTTTTGGAACCCAGTCTTTTGTTTTTCCCCTTCTACTGGTGGGAGTCACTGAACTAACATTGGTCATGTTAGATATTTCTCTTCTACCAAAGCATGGAGCCACACCTGGTGTAACCTGTAGAGCAGTCTATTAGGTATTTTGCATCCAGTCCCAAAATTCAGAAGGTACTTATTATAACTAAGAGTTTCAGTGCTTGCATGAAGTGTGACAAAGCTGCTGAAAACCTGATTTCCTGTGGTAGAGATATTATGGGAACTAAACGTCAGTCTCTTTTCTTTCATCTTTTTAGCAATTAGGACTGCAAGAGTTATTTCCACAAGGACATAGCTGTGCTGTTTGTGGCAAAGTGAAATGTAAAAGACATAGGTAAGTTACACTCTTACTTTTTAATTGTGCACATGGGTTTTGTGTGGGTGTGTGGTCATGGCAAATGTTGGGAGGTCAGAGGACAACGTGTGCAGTTGGTTTTCTCCTTTCCCTTTTATTTGGGTTCTGGAAATCAAGCTCAACTGATTGGGCTTGTAAGGCAAGTGCTTTTACCTAAAGCTTACATTTTATTATCATGTATTTTATTAAAGTGATTTAGTTATTTGATTTACTTTAGGCCTTCCTTGCTACTTGAAAACTATCAGCCCTGGCTAGACTTGAAAGTTTCTTCCAAGGTTGATGCCTCTCTCTCAGAGGTAAGTAATTTAATTAATAGTGCCAAATATGTGTTTCTTAAGAATGGGACTGTTGGGGGCTGGAGAGATGGCTCAGTGGTTAAGAGCACTGACTGTTCTCCCTGAGGTCCTGAGTTCAAGTCCCAGCAACCATATGATGGCTCACAACCAACTGTAATGGGATACCCTCTTCTTGTGTCTGAAGACAGCAGCTGTAGATTGTCCCGAAGCTGTTTGTATTTTAGTGTTAATTCCACTTCCCCCAGAAGGGCTGCCTAGTCAGGAGACTCCAACTGAACCTTCCCATTTTAATTAGTAAAATAAAAGAAAGCCAGTGACTGGGCGGGGTGAGGGAGTGGAGAGAAGGGAGGTCTAAGAAGTCAAAAGAGGTGAGAGGTAGGAGAGGCGGAGGAAGTGATAGAAACGAGTGGGAAGGTAGCTGCAAGGACCAGCTAGACCCAGGTGGGATTGATTGGTGTTAAATAGCTATGAACATTAAGGATCTTATAGGTCTATGAGAGTTGAATATATAAAACTGTATAGTTGAATATATAAAGCTATTTTATATATTCTGTTTGTGTTGGGATTTTGGGGAACAGAAATACCCCGGGACAGAGGCGGAGAACAGTTGGTAGAAAACCGCCAAGGGAAGGGAGTTTCGAGGACAAGTTGGGCCATGGTGGCTCAGACTGGGCGCCAGAGGTTCTCGCGGCTCTGAACTAAAACCAGGCCTGAGGCGTGAGACCTCAGGGCCGGTAAAGTGATAAACCAATTTTTATTTTTTAATATTTACTGCCACAGGTGGTGCCCTGTACTGCAACAAGCAACAGTGTGTACTCATAAAATAAATAAAATCTTTAAAAAAAAAAAGAAGGAAAGAAAGAATGGGACCGTGTTCTGAGAACCATAGGCAGCTTTGTTCCTGAGAGAGCATCACAGCATGAGCTTGTGCAGACTTAGATGCTGACTTCAATCATTGAATGGGGCTTCTTGATGCAGTCAGGGGATGTACAAATATGAATTCTCTGAAGCTGCTTCTGGCCCAACATGGCATATTTCTTGTTTTACACAAAATTGTTCTTTTTCTTTTAATAAATAGGAGTAAACTCTAAAATTAAAAGAACAGTGTTGTTCTAATTTAACTTATGCTGCTGTGTTCTGACAAAATAGCTTGGGAGAGGAAAGGATTTACTTAGCTTACAATTTCATGTTCTGGTCCATTATTGCAGGAAAGTCAGGGCAGAAACTTAAAGCATCGCGTCAGAGACGAGCAGAGCGAGAGTATTGAGTGGGCCCTTGCTTTCCTGCTCCCACCTAGATGTTTCCTCCTTTACACGACTCTAAACTAATTAGCTTTCTGTGTAATCCAACACACAGCTGTCACTGCTCAACTGCCTGTGTGGCCCCAAGTCTGTTGCTGAAAAAAGTGAGACACCGTACTCCTTGACTAGAAAATGGTGTTGTCCATCATGGCCTGGGTTTTCCCACATCAATTATCATTTAAGATGTGTGTGTGTGTGTGTGTGTGTGTGTGTGTGTGTGTGTATTAAATAAATGTAGACACACATTTATTTAATTTTAAAATGATTTATTTATTTATTTTATTTATATAAATACACTCTAGTTGTTTTCAGACACACCAGAAGAGGGCACCAGAGCTCATTACAGATGGTTGTGATCCACCATGTGGTTGCTGGGATTTGAACTCGGGACCTCTAGAAGAAGAGTCAGTGCTCTTAACCACTGAGCCATCTCTCCAGCCCATACACACATATGTATATGAATACATATGTATATATTACATACATATACACACACTCATAAATAAAAAAATAAATACAGCCTGATGTTCATAACTTTTATTTGAGACTTTATTCCCAGTTAATTCTGGGTTATGAAGTTGACAGTCAAAACTAACCAGTGCAGATCCCAACCTATAAAAATATATAAACATATACTATAAAATGTAGTATGCCATAGATTAAAAAGTATGACATGACATAGTAAATTCACAAACTTGTAACATACTTATTATCATGTTTCATATACTGTGCATAATTGTATGTCCCATAGATTGTTGTAATTGGCAGCACAGTCATTTATACCTGAACGCCACAAACAAGCTAGCAAACACTGTCCTATAAAAGCTATGACCCTCCCCAACCCCCAGGAGGTAGGAACATTTATAGCCTTATGGGCCCATTGTTAAATATGCCGTCTATGTTGACTGAAATATTATTTGGTTTATGATTCCATATACAAATAAAAAATGTTGAATACAAATAAAAAATTTTCAGATACTTTTATGGGAAAATGTATTCATGATCTATCTTATTAAAGCAGGCATAGTGGTGCATTCCTGTAGTTCCAGCACTTGGGAAGCCTAGGCAGCAGGATCATGAGTTTAAGGCCTGCCAGGAGACATTGTAAGTTCTAGGCTAGCCTGAGTTACAGAACCTGTCTTAAGCAACAAAAAAAAAAAACCAAACAACACACACACATACACACACACACACACACACACACACACACACACACACACACCCCACATCTTAATGTGTATTACCTAATGACTTCTTGGCTAGATAATTATTATAAAATAAGTACCTTGAATACTAAACTATTCCAAATTACACTTAAATCTCAAATTTACATAGACATTTCAGTCAAGAGAATTATTTGTTTATTTAGTTCTGCAAGAACATGTGTCATTATGATAGGGGCAATAACTATTTGAAAAGAAATACTGAACTCTTATAGGCAGGTATCTTAATGAATTATAACACTAGTTTTGACACTTAACTGGAGTGTAGAACAGGGAGTTGGGTAATGGTCACTAGAAAGTTCATGACCTATTCTAGTCACTTTTTAAATTTTGATTTCTTCCGTATTTATTTATTGTTTTAAAGGACATATCTTTCTTTCTATCTAATATATCAGTCAAGTCTTTAAAGGTGGGGAGTGGGGTTGTCTCACTCTAAGCAATGGGTTTGGAGTCACATAGGCAGTGACAGAAGATAAGCACTGCCCTACACTGAATGCTAATTAGTTTAAGGATAGCACCTGGCAGCGGAACACTGCAACGGAACCCTGCTTTATGGTTCGTTTTCTCAGTTTGTATGTATTGCTGTCTAAATGGAAGCTGCAACAATTTTGTGGCTTCTTAGGCTTTTTCTGTTTCTTTGACTTGCTAATTTAAAACTACAGTCCAGAGCCTGGGATGGGATTTGGTGGTATATCTGTAGAACATGTGCAAGAGCCTGGGTTCCATCCTTAGCATTGGGGACATTTTTATCATGCTGTCAGTATTGCAGATGTTCCTATTGATACTCACAACTATGTAAAAGTGACATAAACAATTGTCAATATTGGGTTTAATGAAGTTGGTTGTGCTAATATATATCACTTAGTAGTACAGTGTATTATCCTATAGTTATATTTCTTTAAACATTTTCTTGTGCAGGTACTTGAATTAGTGTTGGAAAACTTTGTCTATCCATGGTACAGGTATGTTTCTATTTTCCATAAAAGCCCCATCCCCCCTCTTATTGTGATAAGAGCTAAGCATTAAGCTAAGCATCATTATTGCAAAATAAGTACCTCAAATATTAGGCTATTCCAAATTAACCTAAATCTCAAAGTTGCATAGACATTTCAGTCAAGAAAATTATTTATTTAGTTAGTTCTGCAAGTTCTGCAAGAACAAGTGTCTTTATGATAGGGGAATAACCATTTGCAAGGAAATACTGAATTCTAATAGGCATTTTCAGTGCAAATCAGGATTTCTCAGTGGCACTTTTGGCCAAATCTTTTTTTATGGAGAAATATAATATTGGATATTTAGCTGTGTCTTGAACTATAAATACCGGTAGTACACTTTCTTTCAATTTGACTACCAAAGATGTAATTGGTTTCAGTTACGCATCGTTGGTGCACTAGGCAGAGTGAAGAAGCCTGTGTCACCGTGCAGAGAGAGGCAGAGAAAGGAGGAGCTCGAGTGTGGGGCCAGCCTGGCCTACAGAAGGAGACCTTCACTCCAGCAAACACTTTCTAATACAGCTTTCACAGGGGCTGCAGAAATAACTGTTCATAAAGTTCTTGCCAAAAAAAGGTTGACCAGTGATCTCTATGTGCATGTGTGAACAAACGCCTGAACTGTAATTGCACATACAAGCAGGTACACATACACGGACTGGGTTCTCTCTCTCTCTCTCTCTCTCTCTCTCTCTCTCTCTCTTTCTCTCTCCTTTTTTTTTTTAATCTTTTTTTACAGTCCAGATTTTACCTCCTTCCCAGTCCACCCTCTGCTTGTTCCACATCCCATACCTCCTCTCCGAAATCTCCACAAGGAAGTCCCCCCACCTTTTGTCTCCTGAGGTTGCCTGTTTCCATTCATTCTGCTAACTAACCCTCAGGGCTTCAGTCCTGTTCCCCCAACAATACTCTCCCTCCCTCTCCCCTCTTGTGATTGTTTTCTTCTTCCTCCCCAGTGGGCCTGAGGCATCCTCACTTGGGCTCTTTGGCTTGTTAACCTTCTTTAGTTCTGTGGATTGTGTCCTGGGTCTTCTGTACTTTTTTGGGCTAATATCTCCTTATTAGTGAGTACACACCATGCATGTCCTTTTGGGTCTTCTCACTCAGGATGCTGTTTTCTAGTTCCATCCATTTGCCTGCAAAACTGAGGATGTCCTCGTTCTTTGTACCTGAGTATGGTGTTGTTTCTTGACCGACATAGAAAACACTTTCTATAAAAGGAAAAAAGTGAGATTCTCATTTAGAGTCAGGCATCCACATTATGTCATTTGATAAATGCATGTTTCTTTAAGCATTGTGTAGATGTATATCCTACAGTGTAATATCTACTGATGTGCCCCACTTTCACAATGATCCAGTTATGTTTTGTATTTTCTAATTTTTTAAAAACATTCTTCTTGAGTTCATCCACAGTGTGTTAAGACTAAGTTAATGGTTTCACTTTTACTTAATCGCGCATGTGCCAGACACAGTCTGTATAAAGGTCCGAGGACAACCTCCCAGAGTCGGTTCTCTCTTCTTGCCCACCGTCTAAACTGCAGGGGCTCATGCCCTCCCTTACCCAATGAGTGGCCTCACTAGATCTGGGTTGTTTGTTTGTTTGTTTGTTTTACACTTGATTTTTTTTTTTCCTGAGAAAATGTTACTGGTCTTTTGGATAAAATGTATTTGCCAGGAAGGATGGACCCATCATACTAATGCTGGAACCAGCACATGGCCTCCTCTTTGCTGCGTCTGTGTTTGGCTCCAGTGCAGTTTGTTCTTGTCTGCGATGGTGAAACCTGGCCTACCCAGCACCACATAGAAATGCAGGCCATAGATGCCAATGCTTGGGTCATATTTGATGTCCAGGTTGGTGTGTTCCTGAATCAAAAAGCCGAAGCTCCCAGTATCTTTTTCCCACAGTTAATAGTCTCCCACCTTCAGGCTTCTGTCCAGAATCTCCTCTGCTTTGGCTCCACGGACTGTGCAGTGAACAGCATTCTTTTCATTTCTCCAGAAGCCAAATGGCCTGTGGGCTGCTCCAACACCTTGGCTGCCCGCGCGTCAGTCTGTCTCTGCTTTCCCCGACACCAATGTTGAGGCAGAGCTTGCGGATGGGGTTCTCCTTTTCACCCTGATCTTGTGCCATGGTGGAGAACAGGAAGAGAGTGTGGAATTTCCGCCCCCCCATTTGATTGTTTTAAATGTGGAGTATTTGTAATTTCCACAAAGCTGCTGCTGAAATCTTTATAAAATGAATCTTTTTCTAAAGAAGACGAAATCTTTTGTTGCCAAAGTGAGACTTCTTAGACATAAGTCTGCTGTATCTCTAAAGGACATGTTTTCTTCTCAGTAGCTACTGATGCTGTAATAGCGGAACCCCGATTGGCAGGAGGCGCGGTGGACATGTTTATTTTCCTTACTCTGCTTAGAGATGTGACAGCTCCATCTTCTAGTCAGGATGTAGCCTTTATTTCCACTGGTCTTTCTTGCTTTTGATGAAGAAAATGCTGCACTTCCTGTAGGGACAGTAAGATTTCAGGAAAACTAGCTGGAAATTTTCAGGAAAATTAACACTTTTAATCTTAGCATTCAGGAGGTGGAGGCAGGCAGATTTCTGAGATTGAGGACAACATGGTCTATAGAGCAAGTTTCAGGATAGTCAGAGCTACACACAGAAAACCTGTTTGGACCACAAACAGAACAAACAAAATGTTTGCAGGCTGGGTATGTAGCTCAGTGGTAGTCTTTGCCCCCCCCCCCAAAAAAAAAGTAAAAAGAAAAAAAGAATAGCGTAAATAAATTTTTAAAAAAGGGAACTTATTGGTTTCAACAAGGTGAAGCTGCATTTCTCAGAACGTCTGAATGTTTGCTTTGTTTCCTCACTTGAAGGGATGTGACAGATGACGAGTCCTTTGTTGATGAGCTAAGGATCACTTTACGGTTTTTCGCATCTGTCTTAGTGCGAAGAATTCACAAGGTACATATGCTTCTAATGAGGAATTTGGAGTTTTATCATTATGGCGATCTTGTTTTTTCTCCTGTAGTAGATGTATTTTTTCATTTTTTTTTTTATTAAATGTTGACCAATCACCGTTGTCCCATTCCATTGAGCACTTGGTTTCCTTTAATACTTGTTTGTTTGTTTTTTAATTTGAGGAATTTAAAAATTAAAAAACGGGCTGGAGAGATGGCTCAGTGGTTAAGAGCACTGTCTGCTCTTCTAGAGGACCTGAGTTCAATTTCCAGCAACCACATGGTGGCTCACGACCATCTGTAATGAAATCTGATGCCCTCTTTTGATATGTCTGAAGACAGCTACATAGCACTCATATAAATAAAAATTAATAAAAATAATTAAAGTAACTCACAGTAAAATATTTATTGCACTTTATGGGATAATTGTAAAGTTCTAAATAAAAATAACCAAAAAGAAAAACTGGTATCTAATGATTGATTATTGGTGATTAATACAGCTAATTACATAGCCATGAAAAATCACTATGTAGAATAATATATATATTTACAAAGGAAATACTTACTTTAAATAGCAAACAGAAGATGCTGGAAAACAATATGTGTCATAGTTTTTATTTTCAGAAGAATAAAAAAAGCTCACAAATTAAGCCTGGTTAAGGACTTAACTTATCCCTGCCACAGTTGGTGCTGGCTGTAATGGTGTGAGGATGCTAAGTCCTGGGTCTTTCCATTTGCTTTTCATTTGCCTTAATTGTGTGTGTGTTCTCTTACATTTATTTGTTGTCTCCAATTTGGGATCTTCCTACCTCATCCTCCTAAATGTTGGGATTATGCATCTTCATGCCTGGCACGTTCTTGATTAAAACAAAGCTAATAGATATTCATCATGTTTTTAAAAATAGTTCTAGCACAACTGTTTCATAATACACTAAATGTGATGAATTGTTCATTAAGAAAAACAATATGATTGAGCTGAGGAGGTGGCTCAACAAGTAACATTTTGCTATGTGAGATGAGGCCTGCATTGAAATTTCCAGCATCTATATAGAAGCGGGTTGACACAGCATGTGTCTTTAAGGTAGTGCTGGGTGAGGGGCACATGAGATCCCTGGGGTGTGGGCCAGCCATCCTAGCCAAAGATGGTGAGCACTCGGTTCCCTGAGAGATACTGTTCCAAAAATTAGATGAAGCATGGGAGTGTCAGTCTCCTGCCTCTACCTGTACATACACACACACACACACACACACAAGGGAAGAGGAAAGGGAGAGATCAGATGATTGATGGTAACTCATTTAAATAACAACTTTAAATAAATTATTCTTCAAATGATTTAATTGGTAGTATTAGTAGAACTAATGTGTTAGGCTTTGACCCAGCCTAGAGATTCTACAAGAGTAGTACCTTGTATTTGCAGTATAATATTTACTCACACAAGCACATACATAGGTTCCTTTTTCTTCTGTCTTCTTCTTGCCTTGTTTTGAAAGAAGGTCTTACTATACAGCCCAGGTTGGTCTCAAACTTGCAGCCCTCCTGCCTCAGCCTCTACAGTGCTGAGATTATAGATGTGCACTAACTAACCATTGTACTCTATTGTTTGATAACAGTTTTATTGATACATATAGGACATATATTTTATCCATTTAAAGTCTAGCATTCATTGGCTTCTCATAGTATTTAAAACATTCTGCATATATTGCTTATACAATCAATTTCAAAATATTTTTGTTATCCGAAAAGAGACCTTGTACCTGTTCACCATAGTCCCCCATTTGCTCACATCACCAACCATTGTTCTGTTTCCTGCCTCTGTGTCTCTGGATATTTGATGTATATGAAATCATTTAATACATGGCCTTTTGGGACATTTCATTCTCTTAGCATAATGCTTTCTAGATTCATTTATATTGTCATATTGTGGCATATATCTGCACTTCAGTTTTTTTTTTTAAAGATTTATTTATTTAATGTATGTAAGTACACTGTAGCTGGTAGACACATCAGAAGAGGGCATTGGATCCCATTACAGATGGTTGTGAGCCACCATGTGGTTGCTGGGAATTGAACTCAGGACCTCTGGAAGCACAGTCAGTGCTCTTAACTGCTGAGCCATCTCTCCAGCCCTGCACTTCAGTTTTTGATGGCTGGATAGACCACAATTCATTATTTTTCAGTTGATATATACTGATTTATTTTCAACATAAGTCTCATGAAGATTTATTTTTTGATAGCTATATATTCATTAATTATGAGTCTGTGTTTAAGAGTATAATTAACTGCTCTGTGAGATAGAGCACTCTGTTTTATCCTTCAAAGGAGTTAGCTGTCAGAATGTTTTCCAAAGTGGCAGTAGCATTGTGTGCCACATCTGTGTGTGAACATGCTCTTTCACTTCCTTGTCAGTCACCACACTCTTTTGTTACTCATACTCTTCTTTGAGGTAGGTTCTCCCTAATTGTTCCAAGTTAGTCTTAGACTTGTAGATCTTAGCCTCTCCCTCCTGGGATGACTGTCCCTCGTGGTCACACCCTTTCCACCACTGTAGGTACCTGCCTAGCCTTGGGTGAGTGAATGGTGCTTTGTAACTGGTCTGCAGGCTCTTGATGCCAGGGATGTGAGCATCCTTCCATTTGCTTATTTGCTTATTTCTTTAAAGAAATGTCCATTCAAATCTTTTGCCTCCTAGTATTTATTTTATTTTAGGTAGACACTGTCTTATTAGGGTTTTACTGCTGTGAACAGACATCATGACCAGTGCAAGTCTTAGAAAGGACAACATTTAAATGGGGCTGCCTTACAGGCTCAGAGGTTCGGTCTAGTATCATCAGGGTGGTAGCAGGACAGCACCAGGCAGGCATGGTGCAGGAGGAGCTGAGAGTTCTACATCTTCATCTGAAGGCTGCTGGCAGAATACTGACTCCCAGGCAGCCAGGACAAGAGTCAGGGCCACACCTATTCCAACAAGGCCACATCTCCCAACAGTGCCATTCCCTGGGCCAAGCATATGCAAACCATCACACACTTTAAGATTGTGTATATTTTGTGATACAGATGATGTTAGGGTATATCAGTGTGATGTGTGTGTGTGTGTGATGAGAGCAGTTTTGAAGTCTATAGTCTGTTACTATATATTCTTACCAATTATACCCCACTCCACTGTTCTTCATTCTTGTCCTTTTTAGCTCCATTGTAGTACTGTTCTTGCCATTCCAATTTAGTATTTTTAAAGTTTTATTTTTGTTCATTTTTCTAGGTGGATATTCCATCTATTATAACCAAGAAACTATTGAAAGCAGCAATGAAACACATCGAGGTGATTGTTAAAGCAAGACAGAAAGGTAATACCGTTTTCTATAGTAGTTGAAGTAATTTTGTTTATACATCAGCTTTCATTTAAAAATATATATGTGAGTACTGACACACGAACTGATGCTGTTCACAGAGATGTGAGTACTGACACACTTACTGATGCTGTTTGTAGAGATGTGAGTACTGACACACTTATGCTGTTCACAGAGATGTGAGTACTGACACACTTACTGATGCTGTTCACAGAGATGTGAGTACTGACACACTTATGCTGTTCACAGAGATGTGAGTACTGGCACACTTACTGATGCTGTTCACAGGGATGTGAGTACTGACACACTTACTGATGCTGTTCACAGGGATGTGAGTACTGACACACTTACTGATGCTGTTCACAGAGATGTGAGTACTGACACACTTATGCTGTTCACAGAGATGTGAGTACTGACACACTTACTGATGCTGTTCAGAGTCTTTGAGAACAGCTTTAAAAAGAAAACGACCCAGTTTTCCTTTGCATGATGGCCTGCTCTAACTGCTCATGTCCCTTCCCTGGTTCTATGATTTCTGCAATTTCACACTGTTCTAGGTCATCCTCTGTCACTACCACGTGTCATGGCTGTTTCTCCATCTCACAGTTCTGTTAATTCCCTGCCTCCCCTTTCAAAGTTACTGTAGCCGTTTGTTGATGGGATTTACACTGAGCCTGTTAATTAAGTGTTTTCTCATTGAAAGAGAAAATGTTGACTAAGGACTTTCCTAGCTCTAAAATCAAGCTAAAAACATTCCCTGTAACAGTTCCTTTCTGGGGCTGGAGAGATGGCTCTGTGGCTAAGAGCACTGATTGCTTTTCCAGAAGTCCTGAGTTCAATTCCTGTAATGGAATTCAATGTTCTCTTCTGGTGTGCTTGACTGAAGAAAGCAACAGCGTGCTCACAGTAAATAAACAAACAAACCAGCTCTGCTCTTTGTACTTGCCTCTGTGTGAGCCTGAAGTTTTCAGTATTCAGTATTCTTCATCAGTGCTCTCGGAAATGAACTATGAAGAATGCCGTTCTGCATAGGTTACTGTATAGAAAAGATGCTGTGCTTGTATTTCTTTGGTATTTGTGTTTCACTTCTGAAAGCTTGTGTGAATGAAAGCTCTGAGAGTTCCTGCAACGGAGAAACAGCTTGAAGTGCGCCCTTCTTTGAGCACAGTCATTTATCCATCCCTCACAATCTCAATATAACTAGCGCCTATTTTGTGAAACTGTGCTGTAAATAGATTTGAGATTAAATTAAATAAAACTATTAAATTAGCATTTAAAAATATTCTATGTTCTTGCATCAGGTAAGAATTATCCCCTGGGAGCTGGGTGTTGTAGTATACACTTAAAATTTTGACACCCAGAAGGTTAAAGCAGGGGGATCAAGTTAAGTTCTCATTAGCCATGTTCGGTGGCTTACCACCTGCAGTCTGGCACTAGAAGCTCCAAGGTCCTATTCTGGACTCTGTAGGCATCTATACTCATGTGCAAATACCCACACACAAACACATTCATATACACCAAACTTTAAAATAATAAAAATAAATATGTTTAAAAAAAGAATTTTATCAAGAGAGATTGCTTAGAGGTTAAGAACACTGGCTGTTCTCCAGAGATACTAGGTTTGATTCCAAGCAGCCACAGAGTCATCTGTAACTTTAATCCCAGGGTATCCAGTGCTTCCTTCTGGCCTCTTTGGGCACCAGCACATAAGTAAAAATTACCTTTAAAACATATTTAAATGAATGAGCTTAAAAGATTTTACATCTATATAATGTAATTGATTTATTTAATTGGTTTAATTGGCTGCAGGGTCTGCTGTGGCTCAGGCTGGGTTTGAACTTGCTATGTAGCCAGTGCTGTCAGCCTCAGAGTCACTTGCCTTTACCTCCCATGCATTGCAAGTACCAGTGTGCATCGCCATGCCTGACTAAAGAGTGCATGAAAATCTCTGTCTTTTCACTGGAGAAAAATATACAAGAGGTGACATCTGTGTTGCAGTTTTGTAAGAGTACATTACTGTCAGAAGAAACATAGCACAAAGTGTAATAGGCTTGACATTTTCTTCGTGTCAAGACAGTCAGAATCAAGTCTATTTCAGACCGGTTTCTTTTTTGTTGTTGTTGTTTTTTAAATAGGCCAACTTTGTACTTGACTAGACATGTCTTACCTTCTATAACATTCAGTAGCTTTTTAATATCACATCAAATATATTCTATTTAAATATCTTGATTATTTGTAGTCAGTCTCACAGCAACATAATTAATTTTTTCACTTCATCAAAAATGTGTAATAAATTATTTTTTTCAACCAAAGACCTTACCCTAGCACGATAAAGTTTAACATATGGAAACAAATGCTTCTCCTATTTTTCTGAATAATACATTTCAGAAAGCCATATAACATTCTTCAATATCACAGTGCTAATTGCACAACAAGAAAGCTAGATTTGTCTTCTTCTGTCTTACTCAGACTCCCCTCAAACATTCTAACTCTCCTCCAGAGGTTACAGACAGACTGGGTTTCTCTCTCTCTCTCTCCCTCCCTCCCTCCCTCCCTCCCTCCCTCCCTCCCTCCCTCTCTCTCTCTCTCTCGCTCTCTCTCTTTCTTTCTAAGATTTATTTTTATTTATGTGAGTTCACTGTAGCTGTCTTCAGACACACCAGAAGAGGGCATCAGATCCCATTACAGATGGTTGTGAGCCACCCAGTGGTTGCTGGGACTTGAACTCATGATCTCTGGCAGAGCAGTCAGTGCTCCTAACCACTGAGCCATCTCTGCAGCCTTTTCCTTCATCTTTTCAATGCTTACTTTTGGTTACCCAATTACCTCTCTTGTATACTGTGATCTAGCTAAAAAATGGAACACATAGCTGAAGAAGCCACTTCCTCCCATACTCTTAGCAGTTGTCTGGATGATACTGATATAAAAACAGGGAAGAATAACTCTTGTGTCTGCTAGGATACATTTTCTAAAGTTCCCCTTGCCTCACTTAAGTCATTTGTTAGTATGTAATGTAGAAGTCCTGAGTTTAAATTCTTATTGGCTCAGGGAAAGAGACTTGGAAAATGAGTTTATTCCAAAGTAAGGGTCTTAGTCAGTGTTCTGTTGCTGTGAAGAGACACTAGGATCTCAGCATCTTACAAAGGAAGACATTTTATTGGGATTGGCTCTCGGTTTCAGAGGCTTGGTTTGCTGCTATCATGGCAGGAAGCATGGTGGCTGATAGGCAGACACGGTGCTGGAGAAGTAGCTGAGCAGTGTACATCTGGATTGACGTGGAGCAGGCAGAGAGACAACCTTAAAGCCCCTCGCAGAGATAGTTCTCACAACCCTGTCAAGTATCACCACTCCCTAATGAACAAACCTTTAAATTTATGAGCCTATGGGGGCATCCCTATCCAAACCACCACCACAAGAAAGTTCATGGAAGAGGAGAAATTCTTCCTTTATGTCTTATTTCTGAAAAAGTTTCCATTTCTATTCAGAAAACAGGGGCTTGGAGAGGAATGAGGTTACATGTTCTATATGCTAATGGAAATAAAGTAATTTAATATATCATAACTCATTAAATAATTTTTATTTTTATTTACAGTAAAAAACACAGAGTATTTACAACAAGCTGCTTTAGAAGAATATGGTCCAGAACTTCATGTGGCTTTGAGAAGTCGAAGAGATGAATTACAGTATTTAAGGAAACTTACTGAGTTACTTTTTCCTTATATTTTGCCTCCTAAAGCAACAGACTGCAGGTATAAATGCACTAGAAAATATCATAGTATTTGTATATGTATATAATGAATGTATATATATGATATACTATATGTATATTACTGTTTTATTGTAATAAAGCTTCACTAAAACTTAGTACAAATTTATGGCATGAATAGTTTTTCACTTGAGAATAAGTTGGTCACATGTTAAAATGCCAGTTTAGGTGCTGAGTATTTGAAGTGTGCTGTATGGCCTTAGAATTTGTTTTTAAAACTGATCTTAGAAATCAAAGATAAATGAATGCAATTAATTTTATTTGAAATCCTTCTGCTTTATTTTCTTAATGTTTCTTTTTAAAGATGTGCACACTATGCTTGTTACAGACAGAAAGACTTTGAGCAAACTCTGCAGACGTTTGGGGTTCAAGTTGCCCTGTTGGAAAGAATAATTAGGGGTCTGTTCCTCCGTTCCCCCTTCTTCTAGAGAAGTATATGTGGGTTTGCCCATAAGTTACCTCATTACCATTACCCTGATAGTTCTTAGAGGGAAAACTTGTGGCTCATTCTTTCCTCTCTCTCCTCTGTTCCTTCTGCTCTACTCTACCCGTCCAGTATCTACTGTGTTCCTTTCAGCTCATCAGACAGGGTCACACTGTGCAGAGCTCCCTGCCTGCTTGGTCTCCCATGTTAGGACTGTAGGCCTGTGCCACCACATGCAGCTCAGTGATGTACTTGGAGTCACTAGATGATAAAGAAATGCATATTGATAGAGGTGTTTTAGTGTTTGCATCAAGCTGTCTTTAGCTGGATGTGCCTCCTGTAATCTTATCTATGTAGGTGCCTGAACAGAGTAGAAATTTGAAAATCCATCTTGGGGAACTTACTGAACTCCTTGATCATAAAGTCTAATTTATATTATTAATTAAAATATTCCTAGTCCTAGGGAGCATGCTGTTGAATATACTACCTATAAACAGTTTCTTGGTGTGTGTTGTTAAAGAGCAAACCTGGGACCTTGTATATGCTAGTGAGTCTCTCAACTCCATCTCCTGCCTGTAAACATGAATTTATAAATGTTTCAAAGATTCTAGAAGAACCAGTGTTCTGATGCCTTCCTACTTTGTCCCTCTTGAAAGAAGGCACTCGTTTCTTTTAACAATAGTCACTTTTAGCAGATGAAGGACACAAGTCCAAGTGTCTGATGCTGCAGCAGCAGATCATCTAGACACTTGTTGAAAACGCAGAGTCATGTGGCCCATCCTTGTCCTACTGAATTTTAAGCTGAGTGTTTTGGATCGGTAGGTGTGTAGGTTGAGGGGAGAATACTAAGAAATCCTGTCAGACAACTGCTCTTCCACTGAATTATATTCCCAGCCCCATAATTTTCTACTTTCTTTCTTCTCTTTTTTCTCTCCTTCCATCCTTCTTTATTTCTTTCCTTCTTTTCTTCCTTTCTTCATTCCTTCCTTCCTTTTCTTTCTTTCTTCTTTTCATCTGTCCATTCATCTATCTGTCTGTCTGTCTCTATGTACGTACATATATACCTACCTACCTACTTACCTACCTACCTACCTACCTACAGGGTTTCATAGTACAGCCCTATAGCTGGCCTAGAACTAAGATACAGTTGCTTCTGCTTCCCCAGTGCTGGGATTAAAGACATGTGCTACATGTTCAGCCTATAATTTCATTTTAATATGGTCTTTATTTAGTTCAGAATTACTTGAAAATAAGGAACTAGTATAAATCACTAAATATAGAATTATTACTTCTATTTCCAGATCCCTGACATTACTTATAAGAGAGATTCTATCTGGTTCTGTGTTCCTTCCTTCTTTGGATTTCCTAGCTGATCCAGTAAGATTAACTTTTTCTTTTATTTTTTATAAAATACACTTGAATTACTATTTAATTATTTTGTGTGTATAGTACAGTGTTTTGAAACACATGTTTGAGTGACCATCAACATCACCTTTCAAAATGTTGGTCTTAATAAAACAAAACCCTATAAACTGTATACCCATAAACAGAAATTCCCTATTCCCCTTTGAGTCCTTGGCAGTTGTGTAGCGTGTTTTAGCATTCCTCTCCTTGTCAGGTCTTCGTAACAGTCCATTCCATGTGTGTTGGAGTTCTGCTCAGTTATCTGTCCTTTGATGGACACTATCCGTTCTGACTTCAGACAGCGACGACCTTCGATTGTTGGTCTTCAGGAGTCCCTCTGTAATACTCGTATACAGATATTTAGCCAGTCACTGCTGCTTATTTTTCTAGCAAACTTGATCATGTGAGCGTTCTGAGAGTTATTGGCAGAGCGTGACAATGGATTGCTCTGACCCGTGTCTCTCGCTTCCCGTTAGGACACGGTCAATCATTTGCTCATCGTCTTCATCGATGACAGTCCTGTGAGTATTGAGTGCACGAGGCCTTGGAACTGCCTTACGTTTGAACTGTCCGAACCAACCCTAGTGTGAATTTTACTGAATTGATAATTCTGTTTCTTCAAAGCCCGAAAAAGCGACTGAACCAGCCTCCCCTTTGGTTCCATTCCTGCAGAAATTTGCGGAACCTAGAAATAAAAAACCATCTGTGAGTGTTTTCAGCATTAATGTTTTTGAGGTAACAGTTTTAAAATACATTTATATATCTTTAACTTATTTTCCTCTCATATTGTGTCAAGGTGCTGAAGTTAGAATTGAAACAAATCAGAGAACAACAAGATCTTTTGTTTCGCTTTATGAACTTCCTGAAACAAGAAGGGGCCGTGCACGTTCTGCAGTTCTGTCTGACTGTTGGTGAGGCTTCGAGTGCATTTCACTAGTGACTTCTTCACACCTGTTAGTGCAGATCTGGTGTCCCAGCCTAAATTTCACCTGCTAGGTATTTGGAGAGTGACTGAGTTTCTCCAGCTGTCTACTCCTTTCTAGCTGGGGCCTGACCGTATTATTGCCTGCAGTCAGACCCTAAAAGTCCAACGTAGTGATGCTGTGTGAAAGAGCTCAGAATCCAAATCAGCTCCACTTTGTCACCATTTTGTTGGCAATGCCAAGCTGTGATATGGCTCATGGATTTGTGAGAAACTTTGTGAGACGTGTTTTCATTATTAGTGAGCTATCAGACTGTAAAATATCGAAAGACCTTTGATATATGAAACTAATCTTATATATTCTTTATAGGAAATTTTACAAATATGCTCACTGTTCTATTGTAGAGAATTTGCATTGCTATCCATGTTTATATATTTTCTATTAACATAAAAATCCTGTTGAATTTATTTTTTATCTGAGTATTCTACTTCCAACTCCTTTTCTAAAAGCTTAAAATTAATTTGATCGTATTTTCTGCTTTTAGTTAGAATAAGAATATGAAATTTTCATAACAGCATTTATATTAGCTTTTTTTCCCCTCAATCTTTCTCTGATTTGTTAGAGGAATTTAATGATAGGATTTTGCGACCAGAGTTATCCAATGATGAAATGCTATCTCTACACGAGGAGTTGCAGAAGATTTATAAAACATACTGCTTGGAGGAAAGTATTGACAAAATCCGGTTTGACCCCTTCATTGTAGAAGAGATTCAAAGAAGTAAGTCAAAGAGGACAGGGCGTGGGTAGTTGACATAATTTCCATCTGCTGAGTGTTTTTCAAAGATTAATCTATACATTTATTTACTTGATGAAGGGTCCTCTCACTATATAGCCCTGGAGAGCCTGGAATTCACTTTGTAGACCAGGTTGGCCTCAAACTCAGAGATTTGTCTGCTTCTGCTTGGACATTCCAGGTGCTAGGATTAAAAGCATGAGTCACCACACCTGGCACTTTTTATTACTCTAATTATTTTCAAGTGTGTGTGTGTGTGTGTGTGTGTGTCTGTATGTGTGTATTGTGTGTGTATCTGTTCCAGTGTGTACATGTGCACAGGTGCCCTTGGAGGGCAGAGGCTCCAAAGCCCTCAAGTACTGACAGTTGGGAGCTGCCCAACACCACTTTTGGTGACTGAACTGTAGTCTGTGCAAGAGCAGTTATGCACTCTTGAGCACTTCATGTATTTTTAAATCATTCCAGCAGCTGTTAAGATACTTTAAAAAAATAACCTGGATACTTAGAGATCTTTTATAAACTTTCTTAGTTTAAGGAATTTTTTAATATACTTATTTTACTGACAAGAGTAAAGCTCTGAGGAAGAGAATTGTTCACTATAAGCATAACCGAGGCAGGCTAGAAGGGGGATGTCTGTAGTCTTAGCACTGCAGGAGGCACCAGATCTTGCGTTCACGGACAGCCTACCGTACTTGGACATTCCAGTTGAATCTGGCTGCCTAGTGGGACCCTGACACTAAAACGAGTGTCCATAAGCTAAAACGGATGTTTCTCAGAGCTGGAGGTGATTATTCTCATTTCTCATCTAGTAAGATTTCCTGTGTAGGAGTTTCTATTAACATAGTTTGTATGTTTGTTTCCCATAGTGAAATTTAAATGAACATGTTACATTTCTGTTACTCAGAAATAATTTGTACAATTGAAATTTTTTAAAATAGTTGCTGAAGGGCCATACATAGATGTTGTGAAGCTGCAAACGATGAGATGTCTGTTTGAAGCATATGAGCATGTTCTTTCCCTCCTGGAGAATGTGTTCACCCCGATGTTCTGCCACAGTGACGAGGTAAGGCAGGCTTTCTACAAACACTTGATATACTTCACAGGGGCTCGGATAGTGTTGGGTAAGTAGTATATTCCAATGTCAAGTACTGGTTTTGTTAATCCTAATTTGGTTTGTTGTTTTGAAGTATTTCAGGCAACTGTTAAGAGGTGCAGAATCACCCACACGCAATTCCAAATTCAACAGGTAGGCATGATTACCTCTGGGTGTGTACTGGTTTTAACTTGCTGTTGCTGGCTATTTTCTGATAGCATTGTAGTCTTTATTAATGGTTTACCTGAATGGAATCCACCTGATAGATGACTGTAAGTCAGAGGCTCCAGTTCAGTGCTGGAAAGCCCTCTTTGCCCCTTTAAGAGCACCTGATTACTTTTCACACCTTTTTCTAGTTTTAAAATATAAAAAGATAATACAGCCATTTAAAGTATGTTTTTCTTTATATTTACCTAACTTAAGTGCTGTTGCACTTAAGAGAGCTCTACTTCTGATACTTAACGAGTCTCTTATCTAAATAGAATCATTAGAAGAGTTTACTAATTCTTCTATTTTGAAATTAAATTGGAAATTTAGAAGAGCCAGAAAATTTGCTGTTAAATGACTGAACGTATTTAAAGTGGTTTTTATTTTTTGGTTTGTTTACATTTTGTTTACTCGTACTTTAAACTTTTAGTGCACGTATCTAATTTTGACCCACTTTATTGTGCATTCAAAGCACAGCTCTTTAGGAATGTATTTTTTAGCTTCAAGTATACTTTAAAAAGTTGTGGTTTTTGTTTGTTTGGGATTGAATCAAGGACATCATGCTACTAGGCAAACAATGTTACGACTGATATCCTTAGCCCCCAGACATTTTGTTGTATGTATGAGACAAGAGCTTCCTGTGCAGCCTAGGCTAGCCTCAAACTGCAACAGCCCGAGGATGTATCATAGGCGTGAGGCACCATGCCTGGACAAACACTCATTTTTACTCAGGCTAAAATTCTGTTAAGACTCACAAATGAGTACATCTGACATGGGCACAATTCTGTACTGAGCAAATCTGAGCGACTGTTTGTTAGTTTAGTCTCTCTCTATTCTTTGCTGTGTGAAATGGCATATCTAAGAAAATGCTGAATGGTTTCCTGACATACTGATTTTAGAAACATTAGCTATCTCACCCAAACAGCCATGTGCTGTTCTTCCTTCCCTGGGTCGTGTTATTCATAAGGATTTCTTCCTTTTGCAAAGGTGAATGCTGTCCACTTGTATAACTTTGAATCTTTTAAATTTGATTTTGTATTCTAAAGTGAAACATATTTAATATCTGGGCTTTCTCTCTCTCCTCCTCTCCTCATATAATCTCACATATCTCATATTGCAGAGGTAGCCTAAGTTTGGATGATTTCCGGTAAGTCTTGAGCATGTGATTTTTTTTTTCTAGCATAAATTATCTGTTTTAATCTAGAGAGTTCACCTCAGGCAACTTAGGTGCAACTAAAAAGAAAAACTATGAAGCACAAGTGATGTGCCTGCCTTTATATAAATTTACAATAAGGTTTTTAAGTGAATCTCTACTTTGCTTTTAGACACCCCCCGCCCCCACACACACTCTTTCTCCTTGTAGCCCTGGCTGTCCTGGAACTTGTTCTATAAACCAGGCTGGCCTTGAATTCAGAGATCCACTTGCCTCTGCCTCCTGAGTGCTGGGATAAGTGGTGTGCCTGGCTCTTATAAATATTTTTGAAATAACATATAATTGTGAAATAAGATGTTCTGATATTGTTAAGATATTTTTATTATCTACTTACCAGTATCTTTTAAGATTGGTTAACTTCCCTTAGGGATAAGGAAGGTTGCTGAGTAATTTTTAGAATTATTTGTATTTAAAGAATTGTGGGTTTTACCTTTGCCACAGTAAATATAATGGTGTTTCTGTGGATCTAGGCATCATCTCAAATGAGACTTTTGAAAAAGTTACAGTTTAAAACCTATATTGTTTTATAATCTGTAAGTCCTAGAGACTGGAATGGTCTGTGTAGGGTCTAGAAATCTTAGCATTTTATTTTCACCTGGAAGTAATATGGTCATCAGAGTTTGTAATACTAAAACTGTTTTAAAAACCTGCATGATTGCTTTTTAACTGCATGATTGTTTAGATAAAAATAATCTAGTTTGTTTCTAGTGCTATTTATGACTTACTAATAGTTTTCTAACTTTAAAATAAGTTTGATTTGTTCCAAAGACAAAGTATGAAATAATCTTGTTAGAGTAAGTGTGGTATCTTTGAAACATGATCTAGTTGAATTATTTCAGAAGATATGTGGGTTTTTTTTTCTTTTTGTATAGGAATAATAGCTCCCATTGAGTTAATTATTCTAAGCAAATGATCAAGTTTTATAATGGTCTCTAGTTTGGCCTTTGATGGTGGTAGTATTCAAAATTTAAATTAGATAAAAGTTAGAGTTTGGTTTACTGAAACAGAGCATTTTGCATTAATGGTTCAGTTTTTTGCTGCTTTTGGTCTTTCTTTTCTTTTTTCTTTCTAGCTATTTCTGCTTTTGGAAATTCACTTTTGAAAAAAATTGTAAGATTAGTGTTTAATGTTTATAGCAGAGCTGGCTGCTTCTTTGGGACTTTGACTGCTTTTCTTTCCATCACTGCTAACCTTTCTCCTTGACAGCTGTCCATCCATGCATCCATCCATCCATCCACCCATGCATTTGTCCATCCATTCATCCATCCATCCATGCATCTATCCATCTGTTCATCCATCCATCCATCCATCCATCCATCCATCCATCCATCTTCCTTCCTTCCTTTCTCTCTCTTTCTTTTGTATTACTTTGAAGCTAAGTATATTTATTTTTTACGTGATTCCCTTTTGAATATGAGATTATAAAACTGAATTTTCTTCAGCATTTGTCATAAAGATCAATTTTTTTATTAAGCTTTATCTGAAAAATGTAATGGGAAGACCATAGTTTTACAATTTTATATTGTATTATTATTTTAGTGATTCAATGCTTCTGAGTGGTTCTCAACCTGTGGACCACAGCCCCGCCAACAAGCCTGTAGCTCCAAAAATATTTACATTACAATTCAAAACTGTAGCAAAGTCACAGTTATGAAATAGAAATGGAAACAATTTAAGGTGGGAGGGGTCAGCACAACATAAGGGACTATAGTAAAGGGTCGCAACGTTAGGAAGACTGAGAACCACTGCTCTAAATGTAGAGTTTTTAAAAATTGCTTGGCAGATTCATGCCTGTGCATATTCTGACAAAATTCTGTGGCAATGAAAACTCTATACCACTAGGGGGCTATCATCTTTTTAAAAGTTTAGTTCATTTCAGGTTTTGAAGTTAGCATTAGATAAATTTCAAATGCTTGTCAGTAAACTTTGTCTCATGTATTTCCACAGAGAATTTAAATGTTCTAACAGTTTTGGCTCCTGGATGTTGAGACTTAATCAGTAACTGAAAACTCCAAACTCTGTTAATCTTCCTCCAATTTACCATTTCAAAGCTAGTTAGCTTTTTCTTTGATATTGTGTATAGTAGTAGATGCTGATAATTTGCTATGTACCTGATGCATATTTATTTAATATTTAGAAGCACACAAAAAAGAGGAGAATCATTTGGAATCAGCCGAATAGGTAGCAAAATTAAAGGTGTATTCAAGAGTACCACAATGGAAGGAGCTGTGCTGCCTAATTACGGTGTGGCTGAAGGCGAGGACGACTTTGTAAGTGAAAATTCTTCAGTGAAGAAGTTCAACATGTGTACAGTTCTCTGGTTACTATAGCCTTAGGTGTGGGTGTGCTAGCTTATGTTCCCTGTCTTATTTTCTCTCTCAGGCTTCCTTTATATGTGCGTGTCCATTCCTATCATCAGTTTGTACTTTCAGTGAACTTACCCCATTAAACCCTTCCTTAGACCCTCCTTGTTGCTTACTAAGGAAAATAAGCCCAGGCATTTCTAGTAGTCAGACAATTTACTTGTGTGCGCGTGCGCACTCGCATACGGATATAGTTGCATATATGTATGCATGTGTGGAGGCTGGAGGACTAAGGAAAGTGCCATTTCCAGGCATTGTGCACTGTTTTGTTTTGTTTTATACCCCAAGAGTTTGGGTATAAGGTGTGCATGTTTCCACATGTCAGAGGACAACTGGGTAGGAGTCCGTTCTCTCCTGTTACCATGTACGTCCTGGTGATCACCAGGCTTAGCAGTAAGCACCTTTACTGAGCCATCTTGTGCGCTCCTCCCCCACTCTCCCTCCCTCCCTCCCTCCCTCCTTCCTTTCTTCTCTCTTTTTCTTTTTATGTATTTGAGATGTCTCTCACTGACCCGGAACTCATCAAGTAGATTAGTCTGACATGCAGCTGAGAACCAAGGCTCTGTGAATGTCTCCCTTCCTGGTGTGGGGACTATAAGCCTGCACTACTGTGTACAACTTTTTTTTAAAACATGATTTATCACCCTTGGCATAGTGGTGCATACCTTTTATCCTAGTACTTGGAAGGCAGAGGCAGGTGTACATACTGAGTTCTGGGACAGACAGAGCCACGCATAGTGAGGCCCTGTCTCAGAACAAACACAAAAATCAGTCAGTCAGTCGGGGTCTGTCTTACTGTGTAGCCCTGGCTGGCCTGGTACTTACTAGGAGGACCAGGCTGGCTTTGCCTGGCTTCCCCAGTGCTGGGATTAACACCTGATTCACAAGCCTTTTATAAAGGTTCTGTGGATTTAACTCGGTCCTTTTGGTTGCAAGGCAGGCACTTCCTTGAAAGAGGCATCCTGCTAGTCCTTTACTGACTTTTCACTGGGCTTTTGTTTCAGTCTTGAGGTTGTCTTTTCCCAGCCTTATGCTTTAGAGATGTTTGTATAGTTTTAGAGGCTGTAATTTCCCATTGTACACTGTGGAACTTTAGGCTCCCAGGCCTCCTCCTGGGCCTGTTTGACAAGATGCCTTGTTTCCGTGTATTTCCTCTTCACGCTTTTGCGCCTTTCTGGAACTTTGCACACACAGTCACACTTCATGGTCCTTTTCTTCTGTTCTCTACACAGAAAACTTCACAATCACCTTTTCAAATTCACCTCATGTCCATAAACCTTCTCTTGAGTTACCAATACAACGGAGCATTTTCTTTCTTTGTGCTCTTAATACTATTATGGTTATTATTGTTTTGAATATATTATTTGATTAACACATGGCTATTTACATATTTATAATAGGGAGTATAAGATATATGATATAAATGATCCATATGTGTAGGTGCATGTGTATAGAGGCCAGAGCACTAAGTAAGGTGCCATTTATCAGGCATGGTGCACCTCTGTGATCAGGGTAATTGGTATGTCTGACTCCTGATGCTTATCTTTTTTTTCATTTTGAAAACATTCAGGATATTTTGTAAAAGTAACTTTTATTCATCTGATTTAATTTTATTGTAACCTGAGTCTTAACTGCCGCCATCTGCTAAACTAAGCCTAGTCCTGGAGGCTTTTAGCCTCAACAGTCTAATCTAGGCCTAGAATGTTTCCGGCCTCTGAGACTTACTGCTGAATAAACTCACTGTTTCTAGCTCTTTCTGAACTCTGGTTGGCTGGTAACTCATCTGTTCTGGCTCAAAACTCTTCGCCAAACTGACTGATTTTTCAAATTGGTTTTCTCTCAGCTTCTGGCTGAATTGCTGTGCTTGGCCTCAGACTAACTTTGTCAATATGTTCTAATGTGGCTCCTCATTCACTGGCTTGTTCTGTTTTCACCTGTGTCTAGCTTGTTTTGTCTGCCAGCTGTCTCTGTAAAGCTCTCCCAGTAAAACTGCCCTCTTCTCTGCACTGTTCTCTCTTAAGTGGCTTCCCTTTTCTTTCTCTTCTCATGAGAGTTGGGCAGATCCTACCCTGCCAAAATGTTCTCTGATTCGTTACTTTGCCTGCCACTCAATTAGGCATTGCTGTCAAACATGAGTGCTTCCTTCTACAGATTAACTTTATCTTCATTACTTGGAATTAAAGGTATACTAAGGGCATGCCTGTATAGCGGCCAGAGTAGCCATGTTGCTGGATTGAAATCTCACTACACAGTTCTGTACTAGTTATTTTGAAGTGACTGTTAGGAAACATAGTCATCGTATTATTTCCAAAGACAGCACAAGTGGGAGGGTCCTAAGAACGGTGCTACTTAGAGTTTAGAAGCCTGAGCAGGCCGTACTGCTGATCTTATCACTGGCCACATACAATACTGTGCTCCAAAGGAGCTGTGGGACCTTGAGAATTGTTTCCTGGGAATTGCTAGTCTCCCTGGTTTGTGGTTTGAAAAGTCAAAATGATATTGGGCAGTGATACTTGCTTGCTATGTGAGTTTAGGCAAACTACCTAATTTTATTGTGGTTTCCTTCCTTTACAGTGTGAAATGGGACCTTATCTGTCATACATGGGGTGTAGTAGGGCATTAGTCTATGAAGCACTAAGAACAGTGCCTTTCTTGGAGTAAGCACTGTGCACACTATACCCACTGTGCACATTGGAGCACAGTACCAGCAAGGCTCGTAGATATGCCATTGCTCTATGGACACAAGAGAGAAGATCACAGCACTGTAATAACTGGCTAAGGAGTGAAAACCTGCTGCGTAGGATTGTGTCTGGCTGAGGCAGGAGAATCATGTGCTCAAGGTCAGAGAGAGCTGAAGTGAGACCTTGTCTCAAAATAGCAGTGGCAAAATTATTGGAAGTATCTATCTGAAAATATGCTTTTGTCCATGTTTAAAACTAATTTACAGATAAATTTCTGGGACCCCATCTAGCCTTTAAGAACTTAAGGTTCAGTGCATATAGGAAAGGTAAACACAGGAGATTTTACTTTTTAAGTCGAGCTCAGCTAGCCTTATATAAAGCTCTGTCAGCCTTACTTCCCACAGTCTTCATAGAGAAAAGTTTTGAAACAAAACAAAAAAATACTTAGTTTCCTTTATTAACATTTTGCCTAGGTATGGTGGTACCCACTTGTAATCTCCGCATCCTCCTGAAACAGGAGGATGTTTAGTTCAAAACCAGCCTAGGCCATGTAGTTTAGATACCCTGTCTCAAAAACAGACACATAAAACAAAAGGATGAACATATTATTTATAGTAATTGTCCCTTTAACATGACTAGTAGATGTCTAGGTGGGCAGAGACTCAGAAAGACATAAAAGAACTGTGCTTAGAAATAAGTCTTTTTAAAAGGAATTATTTTTGTTTTTAGATATTAAGTGAAATGATAGATACTTGTGGTTTTCAAAGCAAAGAGATAATTTTTTTTCACAATTTTAAAATTTACTAAATTTACCAGGAGTGGTAATTCTAGCACTTAGAAGGCTGATGCATCTGTGTGAGTTCAAGGTCATCCTGGTTACATGCAGTCCCAGGACAGTCAGGGTTGCTTCAGAAAACCCATTTTAAAACAAACAAAAACCCAATTCTGTAGAAGTAATTTTTTTTTCAAATTGTACCTTCTTTAATGTTACAGTGACTATATTTAGACTGCCCTTTCTGTCTAAAAAATTAGTTGAAGTAAATGTTTTCAGGAATGAAGTTTATTTTTAAAATTGTTTCATGGCTCATTCAGATATGCATTGGCAAACTTGAGAAAGGCTATACTGACATGCGGCTGGCATTTGCCACAGGTGCAGCTCATCTGTGCCACTACATCAGGGGCTTGGGGTCATCTGTGAACTTTTATACTCTGACATAAAAGATAGAACTATATATTCATTTTTATTTATCATTACATTTGAACTTTTTTATTTGCATCTTTTAAATATTTTCCACCATCTCTGAAATGCCTATTTTCTATTTTCTTTTATACGTTGATCCATGAATGATATAAAACATGGAGCTGATGCTTAGAGCTTGTTCAGTTTAACATTTTTAAAGTTAATTAATTAGCTAAGTTAATTAATTACTTTTACATTCAGACCACAGTTTTCTCTATTTCCTCTCCTCCTAGTCCCTCTCCTCTACTTCTTTTTCTACTTGTTTAACATTTTTTTAAAAGATTTATTTATTTTATAAATGTGAATATACTGTAGCTGTCTTCAGACACACTGGGAGAGGGCATTGGATCCCATTTCAGATGGTTGTGAGCAAACCATGTGGTCACTGGGAATTGAACTCAGGACCTCTGGAAGAGCAGTCAGTGCTCTTAACCACTTCAGCCCCACAGTTAACATTTTTATCTTTACTTTTTCATAAGAAAATTCTATATCATCTAGTTTCCTACTTTAAAAAAAATCAAATTAGTACACTACTTGAATCTCACATGTGGTTTTGGATGTTTGAGAAACATGAGTTCACCTTGATAACTTTTCCAGATTGAAGAAGGGATTGTGGTACTGGAGGATGACTCTCCAGTAGAAGCTGTGAGCACACCTAACACTCCTCGAAACCTTGCTGCGTGGAAAATTAGCATTCCATACGTAGACTTTTTTGAGGATCCCTCCTCTGAAAGGAAGGAGAAGAAGGAGAGAATTCCTGTGTTTTGTATTGATGTTGAAAGAAATGATAGACGAGCAGGTAAGAGTTCTGAACCTTTAAAAAATTATTATTAAATTTATTTATTCACTTTATAGCCCAATATCAGCCCCTCCTCTCCTCCCAATACCCCCCCCTTTTTTTTTCCAATACCCTTGTAGTTCTCCCCCCATTTCCCTTAGAAGGGGAAACTCCCCTCTTGGTGTTAACCCTCCACACCCTGTACCTTGTCCGCCCACCCAGACCCTACCCACCCCACACATCTGGTTCTGAGCCTTCTTAAGATGCCCATGTCTGTCCTTACTGACTGACTTGTTGCCTGTAACTGTTGATTGTGATGACACATGAGTGTCCAGTACAGAAACAGAATGAAAGCTTACTGTTCCCTTGGTCACTTGCTATCAGCTGATTTGTTCAACCAACCCTGAATGGGTGATGGACACCTTAGAGCACTTAGTGTTCCCTTGGTCACTTGCTATCAGCTGATTTGTCCAACCAACCCTGAATGGGTGGTGGACACCTTAGAGCCCAACAAAAGGAATCTTATATGAAGTTCTTTTACTATTTTCTTTTTTAAGATTTATCTGTTTTTATCTTGTGTGTGAGAGTTTTGCCTATATGTTTATATGTATGTGCCTGGCCTGTAACTGGAGTTACATGTGGCTGTAAACCACGCTGTGAGTGCTGGGAACCAAATCCCGGTCCTCTGGAAGAGCAGCCAGTGCTCAAAACCACTGAGCCCTTTCTCTGGTCCCTCTTCTTACTGTTCTGTCAGTAGTTGTTGTTACTTAGTTATTAATACATCTGCCACTACACTGACTGTATTAGTGTGTGAGAGCCGATGGCACACACGCAGAGCTCACTTGTGGACACTGCTTTTCCTTCTACGATATTGTTCCCAGCTATCAAGAGCCATCTATCAATTTAAACAGCATCCCCTTCCTACATTTTTTACACTTTAACTTTTCATACAGTATATTTTGGTCACGTTTTCCCTCCCGCATCTCCCCACCTTCCTTCCCCCGCCCTCATTATGTCAGTGGCGAAGTAGAATTGCATGGAGCATGGTCAGACACAACTTTCCCAGTGTCTTCCTTTCTGCTGTCTGTCCTTTGGCTGTCCCAGGCGTGGTTGTCATTGAGAAGTGAACATGCATAGTAGCTTAGCCATTGCGCTTGCTTTGCCGAGCTGGTGAGACGTGCAGTGTAAAAGGGAACTCAAAGGCTTGAGCATTTTAGGACTGACAATAGAAACTTAAAGTCCAGGAAGAAGCATCTGGGAGATAAGGAAGGGAAGGGCAGCGGGTTTAGACGTTAGTGAGACTGCTCGAGATCAGGAGCACAGCACCAGTCAGGAGCAGGTGACTGTGAGTGGCTGCTGTGGCGCTTCCTGTCCTCACTGGGCAGCAGCAGCTCATGCTCCGTCCAAGTCATTGTCCTTACCGTAGTCTGATTCTGCTCCGCTCAGTCCAATTCATTGTCCTTACTGTAGTCTGATTCTGCTCCGCTCTGTCCAAGTCATTGTCCTTACTGTAGTCTGATTCTGCTCTGCTCTGTCCAAGTCATTGTCCTTACCGTAGTCTGATTCTGCTCCGCGCCTCATTTGGATCGGCCATATACTTTTGTTACAGGACTTTTTGGATAAACATTTTCAATTTCTATGCTCTATTTTTAAAAATGTGGCCTAATAGTTAAAATGTAAACGTAGTCTAAAAGTAACTATTGTCATGAACATTACAGAGTCCTTAGGAAGCATGACCTCCGAAGGAGAAAATCATGTATTCTTTTCAGCATTTGCTGAACTGACTTTTTGGGGGGGAGGGGTGCGCAGGGAAGTTGAATCTCCAGATATTATGGGCTGGTGAAGTGACTGAGGGTAAAAGGTGCTTGCTGCCAAGTCTGGCAACTTGACTTAGAACTCTGGAACCTACTTGCGAAAAGAGAAAATTGACTCCCAGAAGCTGTCTTCTGCTTTGGAGACAGATAAAAGGCAGATCAGATCTCTGAGTTTGAGACCAGTCTACAGAGTGAGTTCCAGAACAACCAGGGCTACACAGAGAAACCCTGTTCTCAAAAAAAAAAAAAGAAAGAGAAAAGTTGAAAAGTATATTAATCAACACACAAAAATAAATAATTTATACATTTAAAGAATAGTAATTGCATATTTTTAAAAGTTCCTGCCAGCTTTATGATTGTGTTATAGAAAACTACCTGTTTGACATAAAAGATGAAATTTATCAGTCTGTTCTAGATAATTTAGAATTAAAATATGGGATGAACTATGATTATGCGATACCTAAAATATCATAATGTAATATCCTCCATTTTAGTATTATTAATGTTTTACTTTTTGTAATGTGTTGTAAAATTGCTTGTTTTTAATTTGCAGTTGGACATGAGCCTGAACATTGGTCTGTCTATAGAAGATATCTTGAATTCTATGTACTTGAATCAAAACTAACAGAATTTCATGGTATGTGGCTCATTTATAAAAAGCATAATTCGGTGATTGGCCTTCTTAAAAGTTCTTATTTGAGATTTTAAAAAACAACTTTAAATGTACCAGTTGATGTTGACAGTTCTATTGAAAATAAGAATGTTGGCTTTCTGTTTTTTTTTCTTTTTCTTATCTATATCTTAAATTTTTACAGTGCGCATTGATTTTGTTTTTGATGAGATTAAAGGCAGCTGTTTGTACATTAGGAAAAGTGCTATCCAATTTACTTTTTATTTATATTGATGTGGCAAAGAATCATCATTTCATTTGTGTTAAATATGTTCCTGCTGTTAGCCATGTCTTATTTCTTACATTTAAAACAAAGTATGTTGTATCTCCAGTAATAAGGTCTTAGCATCTAGTTCTGGTGGACGAGCTACAATATTGATAATGGCCCATGTTGTTCGTCAGGGACCTCCCTGACCAGTAGTTCATAGGGAGGCATCCCATGCCTGGTAGTTTTTGTACATAACTGATTGCCTCTGGACCAGCATTGTCCACTCACACAGGCTACCTCCGTCCTAGCTTTTTGTATTAGCTTACAAAGTACTGGGTTTCTTTATTTGTTCCTTTGTTTTTGAAGACAGGGTTTCTCTGTGTAGCTCTGCTGTCCTACAATAGACCAGGATAGCCTATAACTCAGAGATCCACCGGTCTCTGGATCCTCAGTGCTGGCATTAAAGGTGTGCACAGCACTGTCTGGCCAAAGAAGTTTGTTTTCACAAGATTTGTCCTTATATTAGGAATTCTGTTTGAGTGACCTCCCACCCCTGCCCTTACTCTTGCTTAAATCTTTTACCCTTGGTATCCCTGCCCCACTCTACCGCTGCATGTTATGCTAGTTTCTGCCCCTCCGCTAAGGCCTCCCATCTCTCATGGACTCAAAGCACTTTTACTTATGTTGAAGTGTAAAAACTTGATAGAATGTTTGGGAGAGTAATATTTTAGATAGCAGGGGACTTTTGGGTCTGAATTTCTAACTTGAAACTCTTGAGTGCATGACGATTACTGAAAACATGATGTCACATCTCCCCAAGGCAGTATGGTGAATCTGAATCTTCATGGTTCTGTCAAATTAAGTGTTTAAGACAGCTGAAATAGTAAGAACTTTATGTACCAATTTCAGGCACATTTCCTGATGCTCAGCTTCCATCCAAAAGGATCATTGGCCCCAAAAACTATGAGTTTTTAAAGTCGAAGCGAGAGGAGTTTCAGGAGTATCTACAGGTACAGCTCACTCTCACGCTTGATTGAGACACTGACCTAACCCTGGTTTGCTGCTCCTCTCCCATGTGCATGTGCTGGTTTCTGTTTTCCTCACTTGTTTCCTCTGTATTCGCAGACATTTATTGTATAAGATAATGTTCTTTTATGACGTTTCCACATGTGTGGAAGTATTTGATCATATTCACTGCGCTCATATCTCTTCGTTCTCTTTTCTCCCTTCTCCACCTCCTGATGGCTGTGTTCCTCTTCCCAAAGAGCTCTCTTCCAAAAAAAAAAAAAAAATCTAGACTCTCAGGAGAGAAAATGCATGGTGTTTGTCTTTCTGGAACCTTGCTTATTTTGTTTAACGTGATGATTCCAGTTCCATCCATTTTCTAGCAAATGCCATCACTTTGGTTTTGTAACCGAGTGAGTCAGGACTGTGCATTCATAACATTTCTTTATCCACTCACCCGATGATAACACTTAGTCTGATTCTGTAAGTCGGCTGTTGTGTATAACATCACAGTAAACATGGATATGCAGAAGTCCCTTGTACATGCATGTTTTCCCCTGTAATACCTGTCCCTGTACAGAATCAAAACACACCTTTTTCTATGTGGATTTTAAAGTGGACTTTTGGCTGGGCATGGTGGCATGGTCTTTAATCCAGGCATGTGAGAGGCAGAGGCAGGAAGATCTCAGTTTAAGGTCTGCCTGGTCTACATAATACACAGCACATCTGGGCCTTAAAAGAAGAGTCTTGATAGGAATACATTGTTTCATTGCAGTTTGAGGATACTGAGGATCAGACTGAGGCTTTTGCACATGCCAGCCAAGCACTCTACTACTGAGCTATGTCTGTGACCCTCCGTACTCATTTGTTTGTTTTTTAAATTAGTGATCAATAAAATACTAGATATTTCCTGGAGAGAGTGTTAACTAGTTTTATGCTAATTAAAAACTTGATGTGAGAGATTTAAAAGGAGGAAAACTTTTGGTATAATAAATATACCAAATTAAATATAATCTTAAGAATTTCAGACTCTGATTTTATGCTTAACTTAGCTTGGGAATTGTTCTTGTTATTTCTGTTATTCAGGTGGTAGGTTTTGTTTTTCACTTTCCTGGGATCAGCTCTCTACCACTTGCCACTTAGAATTGACTTCCATTTTTCTCCATATATGTACATTGTGTTACATAAACTATAATTATTTACAAAATATAACCATAAGCATTGTAAATTATTCAGTGAATAACAGAATTAGTTTAAAAGTCATTTGGTTAGAATAGGGGAACACATTTTGGTGCCTTGTTTTGCTTTTTGTTTGTTTGCAATCATTTTAGAGCAGTTTTGATTTTCCTTCTAGATTTCTAATTCATTTCCCTCCTCTGTTTCTGTTCACTGAAGAAACTTGTGCAGCACCCGGAACTGAGTAACAGCCAGCTTCTGGCTGACTTTCTCTCCCCCAATGGTGGGGAGACACAGTTTCTGGATAAGATACTTCCAGATGTAAATCTTGGTAAGTCTTTTGAGAGAAACATGTATAAGAGGATAAATTGAGAGCTGATGTAGAAATGGTTTTGATAGTATGGCCACGTGACAACTTCCAAAGGACTTAGAGATACGTTATCCTGATTATTTTCCTGGTCACTTCTAGCCACTTATTCTGCCATAGAAAGCATTAGCCAGCAGTGCCCTTGCATAAGTAAGAGCGGTCCTATAAGATGTGTCAGCTAGGGACCTGGGGCTGTCCTAAGTTTGTGTAAGTGGACTCTGAGTTTGTGCAGCAAGATCACCGAGCAACAGATTTCTTAGCCCCATTCTTAGCTATGCATATAAAACCACAAGTGACGGTGTTTTTAGCAGATGCAGAGGTACCTCGCCGTCATTCATTATATGTGTAACTTAAATTTTCTTTTAAAAATCATAGCCTTTCACATTTTATTTGAAGACTCATCTGAGTAGTTTTTCCTCCCTCTAAAAGAAATTTAAGTTGTATGTGACAGTTTTGACTAATTTACAGTTCATTTTCTAAATACTTGATAAAGTGTTCAGGTGTTTAGCATTTTTGATAAGGGAACCTGGAGATACAAACAATAAGTAATTTGTAAAAATGTATATTTTTTCTTCTTTATTTGGAGAAGAGGCCTTGCTACACAGTCTAGGATATTCTTGAACTCTTGATTCTGCCAGTCCCTGGGAGTGGCAGGAGTGTGCTGCTATACCTTCTAGAACAGAAAGTTTTAATCTAAAAACTTAGAATGTAAACTATTCCACCAGCTTGATGTTTTCCAAAATATTCTTAATTGCTTGACTAACTTTAGTGTTTGTTTAAGTATGATATATTTTTCACTGTTTAAAATGTTTTGAATATACTTTTAAAACTTTCTGACTTGTGTGTATGTAATCGCTCCCTGTCTCTCTTCCTCCCTACACCCCCCTCTCTATCTCTCCCTCCCTACACCCCACTCTTTATCTCTCTCTCCCTCCCCCTCCTGTGTGTGTGTGTGTGTGTGTGTGTGTGTGTGTGTAGGTGCCCACAAAGACCAGAAGAGGCCATCAGATCTCTTAGAGCTGGAGTTAAAGTTAGCTGTAAGCCACTCAGAATGGACTGAGACTCCAACTCAGGTCCTCTGAAGAGCAACAAGTTCTCTTAACACTAGTCTGCCTCTCCAGCCCCACTGAAAATTTTCAGAGAATGTTTTTGGGCAAAGCATGCAGCTAATGGTAGACCATTTGCCCAACACGAAAAGGCCCTAGGTTTGGTTCCAGCACCAAGGACAAGAAGGAAGGAAGCCAGAGGAGCAGTAAACAACGAGGGAACAAGCTAGTGAGTGTTGATGCAGAGAGACATCAGATAGAGAACCACCATCTCCTCACTGTGTATTCATACAGCCGTCAGCTTCTGTAGGCAGCCTCGTGTCTGCAGTAAATCCCACATGTGTCTCTTGTAGTTTGCGGTATCACCTTTATTGTAAATTTCTGCTTAAGTGAGAAATGAAGAATTATATACCTTGTCCAGCTTTGGCTTCTTTCTGTTTAAAACTACCTAGTGAAATACTCGTGTGAACAGTTGAATAGTATGTTATTCATTCATAAAATTAATATTTTATTTTTAACTGCAGGAAAAATTATTAAGTCAGTTCCTGGGAAATTAATGAAAGAGGTGAGATATGGACTAATGTATATTTATAAATGATGCTGGCATATTTATTTAATGATGAAGTGTGGTGGCTTTTGTGATACTAAAAGTACATATTTCCTTTGTCCCCACAGAAGGGTCAGCATTTGGAGCCTTTCATCATGAGTTTCATTAATTCTTGTGAATCCCCAAAACCTAAACCGAGTCGGCCAGAACTGACGATTCTCAGCCCCACTTCTGAAAACAACAAGAAGGTATCATAAGTTGTGTGAGGAGACAGTGGATGGTCCTGAAGACAGATGGTGGTGCAGGCTGCACAGGAGATGCTGCAGGGTGGCCCATTCTCAGCTCCGGCTCTGCAGCCTTGCCCTCCCTGGAGCTCTGGTGCCATCATCTCTCTCTGTTTCCAGCATCTCCTAACCTTCTCCTGTGGCCTTCTTCCCCATTCCCACTATTTCTGTCTGTTTATTCTGATCCATCTCCAGCCAAGCCTATTTATTTCTTATCCAGTTTTCTGTTTAAACACATCCAGACTTTTAAAAGAATGTGTAGTTTACTTTTAGAATTAAAAAAAAAAAACATTTCTACTCCAGGTCTACTATTGTTTTCAGTCATGGGTCACTATTTTCTGTGGACAGTTCAGACAAAGCACTTGAGACATCCCCTCACAACCACCACCACCATGGTCTTCTCCTGTGTTGAACATAGAAACTCCATTAAAGAAAAACATAGAGAGAAAAACATATGCAAGAGGAAAAATTAAAGCATGAGCCTCAATTTTTCCCTCTCTTCAGACATCATTGTAAGTTTTCTCAGCCCCATGCTGTAGGAGCTGTGGCTGTAGAGACAGTTAAAGACAGATACAGGCGTACACTGTGTTCCCGGAGCTATCCTGCTTCTCTCCTGGATTCTACCTTCATGTCGAAACTCAAAACTGTCTGAAGATGTCAGAATCTCTTCTAGGTGGGCCTCACTCTAAACACCTGTGAGTGACAGAATATTGGCTCTCAGATGGATAGCATCACAGAGAACTATCCTGGGTAAACATAAGGAAAGAGTAGTGAGGCTGGGGTGTGAGTTGTTAGTGAGTTGCTATATACAGGGCTACATTTGTGAAGCTGAGGCAGATAGTCACGCGGGAAGTTTACTTGGCTGGTGGCTTGGTCTTTAGGGTAAGAAAATTTGGTAATATGTAACAATGGGTCATCATATCTTCATACACTTTGACCTCATGGAAGAAAATAAATTAACAGAAGAGCTTATAACATACAGAGATATTTATTAAAATATATATTCCTTTATAGAAGGAAAACTTTTGTTTAAAGATTTATTTATTTATTTATTTATTTATTTGTTATATATAAGTACACGGTAGCTGTCTTCAGACATACCAGAAGAGAGCATCCAATCCCATTACAGATGGTTGTGAGCCATGGTGTTGTTGGTTGCTGGGAATTGAACTCAGGACCTCTGGAAGAGCAGTCAGTGCTCTTAACCGCTGAGCCATCTCTCCAGCCTAAAAGGAAACCTTAGACTCTAGCATTACAGGCCTGATGAATTATTTGAAAGACTGTTAGCAGCAGGTAAATTATATTAATGCAAAAATACAAAGTACAATACAAATACTTCATCTCCTTTTTGGTGAAAAAGTAGAAAAACTTTTGATAGGTTTTTTATTTTATATATAAATATATACATATTTTTACACATACATACAAATATAATACACGCATGCATACATACATACAAACATACATTTGGACTGGAGACCAAACCCAAACCCACAGCCTCGAGTTTGCAGGCAGGCATCCTACCACTGAGCTGAGCCCTCAACTCCAAGAAATGCTGTTGTTTTGAACCGAAGTTATTTCAGATATGTTCAGTCTCTAGACAGGGGTATGCAACAAGTATTGAAGTTTGGATTTTAGGTTTTTCCCTCTCTTGTTTGGACTTAATGTAAGTATTTTCTAGTGAAAATTTAAACAAAATGTAGGTGGGTAGGAGAAGACTCATCTTCAGATATAGTCAAATACACTTTGTCTGTGGTGGCCACTATTGTATTTCTCTTATCTTCTCTCCCCTGTCCTCTCCCCCATCATCCCCACCCCAGGCAGGGTTCAGTGGGTAGTCCTGGCTGGTCTCTAACACAGAGACCTCTGCTTCCCCACTGTGGGGGTTAAAGGTGTGTGTGCTGTCGGGCCTGGCTTTGGCTCATGTCTCTCCATCTGTTTCTATTGACTGTTTACCTCTGCTGCATCTGTGCTAACTGCTCTGCGTGATCTCCACCACATAGGTCTTAATGTTTGTCCGATGGGTGCATAAATGAATAAACCAATGATTTTGTTAAAATTAGTTGCCCAACATATATTTGACTCTTAGAAAGAGTCATCGCTTTTCATAATTTTTTTATTACTTGGGCTGCTTTTTCCTTTTTGGCATAGGAGCTATGTCTAGGCTGGCTTTGAACTCACTTTGTAGCTGGTAGGTAACCTTGAACTGTTCCCTCTACATTTACCTCATGAGCACTGGAATTACAGGCATGTGCCACCACACACAGGGTTGTGTGGTACTGAGGACAGAACCCAAGCTTCATGCATGCTAGGCAAGTACTTGTCCAACTAAACTAATTCCCAGAACACCCCCCCCCCCCCCCCGTATTGATTCAACTTTTTTGGGCTTGAACTATACAAATGAACTCTGTATAGAGATGAACATTTTTATATCCACCCATTAGTGGGTAATTTGTTACCTTTTAATGATACCAGTATTTAAATTAGCTATTGGTAATATATTTATACACATCACAAATTAAGGAGAGCATCCTTGGGCTGAGGCAGGAGAACTGTCAAGAATTTGAAGTTAGCCTCAGTTACATACTGGATTCCTGGCCAACTGGGACGAAGTGTGAGACCACCAGCTGGGGCTAAGGTCTTAAAAAGCCACCAACAGCAGTGGCACAAGGGAAGGAAGTGTGGGGGTGCATGCCTGTAGAACCGTGCCTCAGGAGGCTGAGAAAGGAGGCTCATGAGTTTGAGGCCAGTCGGAGCTGCATAGCTTTGCCCTGTCTTTGCATCTCACTGAAAAAAAAAAAAAAAACAGTAAAAATGAGGGACAGAGATACAGCTTGGTGACAGGACATTTGTCTGGTTTACTTAATGCTCTAGGTGTAGAACATCTAAGGACCACAGAGCAAACAACCAAGAAATGGGGAAAACAGGAAAAGAAAAGACTCTTTATGGCTAGTGAATTAACTTATGGCAATATGTTACAAACTCCTATGTTATATTTTGAGAGAAATATGTGTTTTTTTTTTTTTTTTTCCTGTAGCTTTGGTCACAAATGTGAAATTTTGAAAGCAGATTTTAACTTTCCTAATGTGTCATTTTGCTGTATTCTTTTAACCTTAGTGGTTATTGTCCATAAATGTAATAAACTATGTCTCTCTCTATTATGTCAACCCATATTTTAGCTTTTCAATGATCTGTTTAAGAATAATGCAAACCGTGCTGAGAACACAGAGCGAAAACAAAATCAGAACTACTTCATGGAGATGATGGCTGTGGACGGGGTCTATGATTACCTGATGTATGTAGGTAAGGCCTCTCGGTCGTGCTGTTCTTCAGTAAACTGCCTCATGGTGCCGATACAGCCCCACCTCAACTCTCACACATTTACTGTGTTGGCCTTGAACATGACCACTGTTACTTGTGTCCACTTATTATCCTGAGCAACAATGAACTTAGTTGATTCTCAATTGATTTTCCTCAGGACGAGTAGTTTTTCAAGTTCCAGATTGGCTTCATCATCTTTTAATGGGAACTCGCATCCTCTTTAAGAACACGCTGGAAATGTACACGGACTACTCTATCCAGTGCAAGCTGGAGCAGCTGTTCCAGGAGCACCGGCTGGTCTCCCTCATAACACTTCTCAGAGGCTCGTATTCATCTCGTCTGTCCATGTTTGTGCTTGTGCTTTAGTTAGGGCTGACAGAGTAAGGATTGTGGCCTTTTGTTTTTCAGTGGGCTTTGGTTTCGTTGATTTTTTTTAGCCAGAATTTCTACTACTAGGATATATACTTTTGTATAAATTGGAAAATAATTGTGTAAATTTCCTGTACTCATTTTTAGATGCTATATTTTGTGAAAACACTGAACCTCGCTCTCTCCAAGATAAGCAAAAAGGAGCAAAACAGACTTTTGAAGAAATGATGAATTACATTCCAGGTATAATATTTAAATAACTCAGTTTTATATAAATTGGCACCCCTTTGAAGTTGCAGTATAGTTATTGAAACGAATTGTTATTGTGAGGTTTTATTTTAGAAATAGTGTAACTCATTAGTAAATGTAATTTGTTCTTTTGCTGGTACTACTAATACTTTGTTTGCGATAGATTCTTGAGCTGCAGCTCAGACTAGCCTTGAACTTGCAACACTTCTGTGGTTTCAGGCTCTTTAGTGTTGGTATTTACACGTAGGAGCCTTATATACTTGGCTCACCCTGAAAATTTAAGACAAAGCAATTTCTACTCACACAATAATCAGGGTTTTTTGAACAAACAAACGAAACAGGGTCATCCGTGTGATTCTAGCTGGCTTGGAACTTACTACGTAGACCAGGTTGGCTTCAAACTTGTATTGATCTATGTTTGCTTCTCAGATGATGAGGTTACAGATGTCCCCCACATTTAGTCATAGACATCTGTTCTCTGTATTTCTATATGTATGTACATAAACACACAATCATCATCTGGAGGAGGTTAAGTCTTGCTTGGGCTGTTGCGGGACGGCTCGGAAGTTGAGTACGTACAGTTCTTGGAGAGAGCATCACATTAGGTGCTTACAGTTGCCCTATAACTCCAGCTCCAGAAACTCTGACACCCTCTTGTGGCCCCTGTGGGCACTTGTGTTCATGTGCGCATCTCTTCACAAACAACACATAATTAAAAGTAAATAGTTTAAAAATAAGTCTTTTTTATCACTTATCCGTAGTTGGTTTCTATGCTACAGTATGGTGACCTGTGCAGTGTGAACTTCTGAAAGGGGGGTTAGTAACAATTACATTGTTGTTGTTTACTTGACCATAAGACTTGTTTCTAGGAGGTTCTTGTAGAAACTGATTTGAGAAGTACTGACGTGGAGCTTTCACACAGTGTCTGGGGACAGAGGAGGCAGGTTTACTTTAAGAGGCGGTTGGTGATGAGTCATTATGAGCCGTTTCATATGTGGGTTTTCTGTTTAGATCTGATAGTCAAGTGTATTGGTGAAGAAACCAAGTACGAAAGCATCAGACTTCTGTTCGATGGCTTGCAGCAGCCGGTGCTCAACAAGCAGGTAAGGAGGCTAGTGTTGGTGTGGTTACTGAGCAGCAGGATGTCAGTTTATTACCTGTATGAATCACTACATGAAATCTAGCCTAATTGAAATAATCTAAACCTTCAGATAGGAAAATCTGCACATACTGTTTTTTTGTTGGTTATCTTTCTTTCGTGTGGCCTACAGAGTTGTTTAAAGTTAATCTATCCTCCTACTAGAAAAATTTTGGATGTATAGAAAATTTATGACATAGTGTAAACATTTTGGAAATTCAAGTCATAGAATAACCATTTAACATTTTTATGTTATAGTTGCTATATATTTTTGTTGAAATGTTAATATAATATCAATTTTATACTTGTTTGTCTAAAATGTGTCCAAAAATTTACATAGAATGGGTGAGGCATAAATATTGTCAGTTTTTTATTCATAAAGGTCTCTACTGTGCATTTAAGGATGGAGCATTCTTGGTGGCATTAGATACGCCTTTGTGCAGCTTGTCCCTGCCGTCTTACATAGAGATTTACCACAGTTTTACTGTCTAGAACCTTACATTTTATTGCATGTCTTTGTGCTGCAGCTGACCTATGTTTTGTTGGACATTGTGATACAGGAGCTGTTTCCAGAGCTAAATAAGGTAACTGGAAAGTAGTAATTTACTCATTCTTCTATGCACAGTTAGAGACAAGAATGTTAGCGAGCCGTTGTGACTGCAAGCATTTGAACAACTTGACACAAGTGGCTCTCTGTACTGTTTGCATCCAAGATGCCCAGACGTAGAGTAGATTTGAGGAGCAGGCCTGGGACAGTCTCGGCCTAGTCTTCCATTTCTCATTATAAGCAGATATGTGCTTTCAGCTGAATATGTGACTAATCTTATCATCTAAATGGGCCTAGATGTTCAGATAATCATCTGCAATATTATCTGCTATCTACATCAGAGACTTGAATGTTTTTTCAACATGGATCTATGAGTCCAAGAACACAAAATGATTTGGGGTCAGACCATGGTGTTCTTACTATATTTAATATTGAGGATATTGAGTTTTTCTTCTTTCTAAATATAATTGAAAATTGTGTTCTTCTAACATTTCATGCATGGATACTGCACACTTTCCATTAACCCTTTAACTCCCTCTGGACCCCTCTCAATGATCTGCCTCCCAATTTCTTTTCCTTTAAAATAACCCACTGAGTCTAACTAGTGTGAACTTTATGTGCATGGGTGTGGGGGCATCCACTGGAGCATGAGCAGCCTACCAGTAGCTGCATTCCTATAAAGGACACCCCCCCCCCCCACAGACAGGGTCATTCTCTTTCTCAGCCATCAACTTCCAGTAGTTTCTCAGGAGTGAGGCTCTTGAGCCCCTCCCACATGAATCCTGGAAGTTTTGCTGGCTTTGTTTGTTTGTTTGTTTGTTTGTTTGTTTATTTATTTATTAGTTTCTTTTTAAATTGATAATTGGTTGTGTATGTGTGTATGAATGTGAATACATATATAAACACACCACAATACAAGTATGAAGTTCACAGGAAAACTTGCAGGGCTGGTTCTCTCTTTGTGGGCGTCAGGGACCGAACGCAGGCTGATATTTACTTATTTATTTTTGAGATGCTGGTGATTGAACCTAGAGCCTTATGTACGACTGTTTCATTTTGTACAGGTGCCTACAGTGACTGTGAGTTTGAGTGTAACACTCCTCCCCATCACAGCACTCCTCCATCTTCAGGCTCTGGCATTCCCTCTTCCTAGATGTTTGCTGAGCCTTGGGAGGTGGGAGTTGATACACATGTCCCATTTAGGGCTGAACTTTCACAGTCACTAACTCTCACTGTGCTGTAGCTGCTGCCCACAGCAGAGAAGCTCCTGTGAGTAGGGCTGAGAGCAGGGCCAATCTATGGTTTAAATACAAATATTTAGAAGGTACTTGGGACAACAAGGCTTTTTAGCAACAATACCGGGCTCCCTCCTAGGGTCTATGACTCCTCCACCCATTGATTATTGACCAGATTTATAGTAACAGACATGAGTTCCCTGCTGTGGAGCAGCCCTCAAATCAAATCAAAAAACTTTCTTTTAGTTCCATAACAGCTTTGCTGCTGTTGTCCTGAGGGCATGTCTTGTCTGGCAGGTTCATATTGTAGCATGCAGGGTTCAGCATTTGTTGCTTGGTCCACCACTGATTGCTCTTCTTCCCTATCCCCAGTTAGCTCCACGTTGAGTTCTCTGTGGACTGCAATTGGAGTGTGTAGAGACTTACTGTCCAGTATGGTGGGCAAAGAAGCAACCATATCTCTATTTCTAAAAAAGATTTATTTGTATGTGTATGTATGTATGTCAGTGTGTATCTGTGTATGTGAGTGTGAGTGTCTGTGTGTGTGTGTGTGTGTGTGTGTGTGTGTCTGAATGTGTCTGAGTGCACATGTGGAAATAAAGTCATAGCAATTCTCCTGTTGTCTTAGGAGCTGTGGTGAACTGTGGTTACAAGCACGGTGTTTGGTTTGTCACATGGGTGGTGGGATCAGAACTCTAGTTCTCATGATTGCACAGCAGGAGCTGTTAACTGCTGAGCCATCTCCCAGCTGCTTTACTTTTTGCCTAACCCCTTTAGTTAGATGAAAAACAAAACCCAAAACTATTGGTCAGAGGTGTGGCATTGTAATTCAGACTCACTTCTATAGGGTAGGAAAACCATATTTGGGCTGTTGTAAGTTTTCACATTTTAGTAATAGTAAATGTATTTAAGGAGGGTAGAAATGTTAGGTAGTTTATGTTAAGTTGCATTGGAATGAATACTAGAAAGCTTTCAGTTCTGAGGTTTGTATTAGGTCAGTGACAAAACACTGCTGTTTGGATCTCTCTCTCTCTCTCTCTGTGCATGTGTGTGTGTGTGTGTGTGTGTGTGTGTGTATGTGCGCCTTCACCTAGAATATTATTATAGTAGAGCTGTTGGGGAATTAATAAACCCTATGCTATTATCTCCTATTAAATGGATTTATTTTTACTTTAGGTACAAAAGGAAGCTGCCTCCATGACATCCTGGATGTAAACACTTGGTATAGAATAACATGCCAGTATAATGGAACTGTACTTTTCACTTTGTATATTTTTATAAATATCATGTACTTTAGTGTTTGAAATATATTTTTTGTTTTAATGAAGACTAACTAATAGCAATAAAAGTGATTTAGGTATTATGGCTTTTTGTTTTGTATTTATTGTCTTGATTTTACTAGAACATATGCCACTTATTGCTAGGGCTTTTGGTGCTCTCTCTCTCTCTCTCTCTCTCTCTCTCTCTCTCTCTCTCTCTCTCTCTCTCTCTCTCTTCTCTCTCTCTCTCTCTCTCTCTCTCTCTCCCCCCCCCCCCGTCTCTCTGTACAGTATTCATGTGTTGTATGACTGAGTTCATGTGTGCACATTTGTGTGGAGACCTGAGGTTGACCCTGGCTGTCTTCTCTATTACTGTCCCCTTTGCTTCCCGAGGCAGGCTCTCTTGCTGCTCCTGGGGATTTGGATTTTCTGCTTCTGCCCTCCCACGTCTCCGGCTCCTGAGTGCTGGGGTCATAGGCATGCCTACATGCCTTTTGATTTTTATGTAGACACGGGGGGGGGGTTCAAAATCTGCTCATCAGTTTTGCTTGGCAAGTATTTTATCTACTGAGCCATTTCCCCAGCCCTGTGTTGTTGTTTTTCTTTTTGAATGAAAGCAAATAAGTAAGACCAACAATCTTTGTATTCTTTTACTTCAAAGGCAATTGCATTTAGTGTGAAGAAGCAAGTGGGTCAAGGTTCAAAGTCTCTCCTTGTGTGTCTACCTGGTGGTTCAGGTATATATATATATATATATGCACAACACATTCTTTGACAGCATTTAGCAAGATATACTCACTTAATCTAATGATGACTACATCTGAAACCATAAATATATAGTATACTAACAGCAGTGGACATCTTCAGTTTATACCTTTTATTATAAAATTGAATATTTTTAGCAAGTCAATAAAAATGATTAAATGTTTGCTTTTAACATTTTTAAATATCCGGTTACAGTAAATATTAAAAATAAAAAGGCTCATTTCTTTATCAGCCCCCACAGTCTCACTCCTCGGACACCGCTCTAGAGAGGAGCTGTGCACATGCTTTGTCATTCAGTCCCCGAGCTACACTATCCACAAGATTCTCTTTCCTGGTGGTTCACTCCCTGCTCTGCTGCCTCCTGGGTAGAATTGCCGCCCATTACAAACATCACTTCAAAGCCTGGTAACTTTTCAAACAGGTTTATAAAATAGAATTTCAATTTACAAACCCTCTACACAATAAGATTACAATCCAGTAGACAAAGACATAAATTGCCCTTCCATATGATATGAAGACCTATAGAATTCCTTTAAATATTTCTATCTACCTATGTCGATTACAGCCACCAGGATCTAAGTCTGCTTTCCCGGCTCCAATCTGTCAATCTTCCTTTTTTTTTTTTTTTTTTTTTTTTTTTACTTTTTCTCCACCTACCTCTCTGCTGTCCAATCATGTATCGATTTAACATAAATCCACAATCTTCTACCTGTATCTAAATTAGAGCACATATAAGACAGTCTTACACTGTGCTTTATAACATTCAAAGGGTTTTCCAGCTAGCATTAACTTTATTGTATTCTTCCAACCAGATAGCTCCCTCTGGTAATTCTATTTGTAGCAGCACATTTAAAACATGTTCTTCGTAAAGCTCATTCATTAAGACACAAAAACAATGGGGAAGAATAGGCACAGTAAAGCATTTGAAATACACTAGGGGAACTAAGGCTTCTGAGAGGGGCTGTAGCTACTTTTGTAAACAGATGCTTTGTTTTTCAACAGTAACAAGGGGATGAAGACTAGAGAAATCCAAGTGTAACTTCTACCTGGTGGCCTAACATCACCACCTACAAGGCAAGGCAACAGTTACCATGGAAATGCAATGCGATGCTGCATACAAAACATTTTGCAGATACAGGAATTGCATTGTCATTTCTTTCCCCTTTTATAATATGAATGATATATTTAACTTTGAATGACTAATGTGTATATATATATGTTACACATAAGTACTTAGATAATTTATGTATATATCACATTTTCAGTAAGTCTTACTCATTGTTATGGTCTCAATTATGTCTTTCCCAAACTCCTATGTTAAAACTGCAAATCCTACAGTGACTATTTGGAGACAGAACCTTTCAGGAGGAAACTTAGGTTAAAAGAGTCACTTGGGTGGGACCATATTGCAACAGGATTGATGGCCGTATGAAAAGTAAAGGAGAGCATGAGAAGATTGCTCTGTAAGTAAAGTCGCTTGCTGCTAAGCCTGGTGACCTGAGTTTGATCCTTGGAACCCACTTGGCAGAAGAAGAGAACAGACTCCTCCAAGTTGTCCTCTGCCCTCAGCATGTGTGTCACAGCACGGTGCAGCAATCAGAAATGTGTGTCATCTTGGACACGGAGGCAAGTCCCAACAGCTCACCATTGAAAGGGAGGCTGCCAGGGTACTTTATTATCATAGTTCATGCTTTTGGGTTTTGAGTCAGAGATTTATGATATAGTCTGGGATAGACTAGAATTTGCCACATAGCCCAGAGCTGTTGAACTCATGCATACTGGAATTACTATGCATGTGCCATTATATTTCAAAAGACTCCATTTAAAGAATTTTTTAATACACTTTATTATAAAAATGTTGCAGAAAAAGACACACACTGAAATTAACCAGACCCAAAGACTATATAGCTCAGTGAACTTGTATGCAGTTAAGTTAGGTATTAGGAACAGCAGCTGTGAAGCTTCACATTGGACCTTATACTTTCAGTACCAGGTATATTCCCATGTACTTATCTAGTACCAGAAATGAAATTTTTTTGACAAATTAGACTTAGAAAAAACATTTACTTTATATCTACCTTTTCTCCCCAAGGCAAAACTGAATTTTATTACTCATTCAAATATTACATTGGAGATTTAAATTCCTGTGACTCTGTTCCCTATCAGACAGAACAATTGATTATGAAAAAGAAATCTAAGTGTTCTCTACTTCTGGATTCTCCAACCACAGATACAACCAACTATAGACAAAATACTAAGAAAAAAACTCTGTTCCAAACTTGCAATTATTCCTGAAACAATATAGTATAACACATAATTTCACAGTATTATATACAATAAGCAATCTAGAGATGATGTAAAGCAAACAGGACCTTGGGTCTGGGTTATATGCAGACACTGTACCATGTTTGTGAGGGATTTTAAGCATGGATTGAGTCCTGGAACTGATGCCCAAAACACTAAAGGATGCATGTGTATGTGTACCCATCATATGTAAGTCATATGTAGGTAAAATAGAAGTACACTATAAGAAAAATACATATGCATCCACAGCATCCTCTTGTGGCAGTTTGCAAATTACAGCTCATAGGAGAGAATCCACCGTTTTAGATTCTTTTCATTTTGAATCTATCCATAGCTTTGTTTGACCCTTCAGAGTACAATAACACTATCAACTATGTGCAGACATGTAGGTTCTTCTAGCAGGTCTTTCCCATGGATGCAGATGACTACCCTAAGGTCAGAGATAGTATATATCTTCCAGAGCTCTTATCTTTAGGATGCTGGATCTTCCTGGTCCAAGAGACCTTTACATCCATAGTCCATAGGTCAAAACAGAGAAAGAAGACAAGCATTTCCTTGTATACTAGCTTTCCTACTGCAAGGCACAGAATCTACCAAACAGTGGAAATGCCTCCTAGGGACAGGAAGAGATAATGGCTAGACAGAGAGAAGCTTGAATATCTGTTTTTAGAACTAACATCGTTTTCTGTCACTTTAATAAGTTATGGACACAGAACTATGTCTTACTCATCCCTGTGCTTCCTGTTTGTACCCCAGCAGTACCAGGCACAGAGGATGTGAGAGACAGAAGATCTGTTATGGGAAGATGCTGCTGAGACAGAGTAGACAGGAGTTTGGAGGCAGGGATGTGGCCTGTGATGATCTTAGTTTTTGTACAGTTAACTGCCAACGTGAAACAAGTCTTGGCACACTGCGGTGTTTGCCACCCGCTGATTGTGTACCATCCTAATTGTAATTTTATTGATCCTGCTGACTACTGCTATAGATGGATGATGGCATACTGTATTAGTCAGGGTTTCTATCCCTGCACAAAACATTATAACCAAGAAGCAAGTTGGGGAGGATAAGTTTATTCAGCTTACACATTCCACATTGCTGTTCATCACCAAAGGAAGTCAGGACTGGAACTCAAGCAGGTCAGGAAGCAGGAGTTGATGCAGAGGACATGGAGGGATGTTTCTTACTGGCTTGCTTCCCCTGGCTTGCTCACCTTGCTTTCTTATAGAACTCAAGACTACCAGCTCAGGGATGGCACCATCCACAGTGGGCTGGGCCCATCCTCCTTGATCACTAATTGAGAAAATGCCTTACAGCTGGATTTCATGGAGGCATTTCCTCAATTGAGGCTCCTTCCTCTGATAATTCCAGCTTGTGTCAAGTTGACACAAAACCAGCCAGGACACGTACCATCTTAATTGTAATTTTATTGATCCCACTGATTACTGCTATAGATAGGTGATTGTATACTGTCCTAATTGTAATTTTATTATTTTTATGTTTGTGGATGTTTTGACTGCATATTTGTCTGTGTACCTCTTGCATGCCTGGTGCTCTTAGAGGCCAGAACATGGTGCTAAAACTTACGGTTGTGAGCTGGGCATTGTCGGTGCTGGGAATTGAACCTGGGTCCTCGGCAAGAGCATCAGGTGCTTTTAGCCACTGAGCTGGCTCTTTAGCCCAGTATTATGTTTTATATTTCTAAATCCAGTCAATAGAGAGATACATCAAGAAGACAAAGGGAATACCAGAGAGGGATGACAAAGGAGGAATGTGATAATGTAGTCACTGAGAAATTAAGAGCAAGCACAGAAAAGGCCTTGGTAATTGGCCAAAGCCATTTCACAGTGTTGGTACACATTTTAAAACCTCATGCAATACACCTTAAATAATCCCAATATTGTTAGTTGAAATAAAAAATGTTAAGTATGGTGCCACCTAAGCTCAGTGCAGAACATTAACACATTTAGACAAAAGTCCAAGGCTAAGAACAAAGACTGACGTTGATTGCATGTATCTGGTTTGCCGTGACCTTATTCTACAGTCATGTCTAGAATCTCAGGTTTCAACAACCCCACCTCTAATTTTTTATCTAGAGACTGGTCAATTTTCACTAAGGGGTAAAGCAAGACCTGTTGAAGAAAAGTTGAGACTTCAGTCTTCCTTAAGAGAGAGAGATAGAGACAGACAGACAGACAGACACACACACACACACACACAGAGAGACAGACAGACAGACACACACATAGAGAGAGAGAGACAGAGACAGACAGATAGAGAAGACTTTTCTGCTTAAAAAATTGTAATAATTTTTCTTCTCAATTTTGAAGTGAGAGAAGGGAGGGGCTACTGGATGTCAACAAGTTTGTGACCAAGAGAAATGATCCTGGTGAAAAGTTCCCCTGGAGTACACGTGTTTAAGAGAGGAAGACCAAAGACAAAGGAGTATATCTTCAGCTTTATTGTTTGGGATTTACAATTACAAAGTAGTCCAAAGTCATTTCTCAATACTGCTGCATAAAATATACATATACACATATTTAGAAAAATTATAAAATGTTCTTTAAAAATTATGCTATAATAAGATTTCTCCTCATTTACTGACCAAGCATAAAAATATACCTTAAATGTACCTTTATTTTTTACAGTCCTATTTCTGTTTATAACTGATCTATACATTCAAAGAACTGAAGGCATTGTTTCACTACAACAAACTTCATAAAAGGATTGAAAAATTTTAAATCGTTGGTGTCAAGAGTACTTAATATTTGTAAACACTAGGGAAACAAACATGTTCCCTGTCCAAACATCTAGCTGCTGGTTTGCAGTCAATTTTTCTTAATTACTGTTACAGTGTTGACCAAGCTCAGTTGGTCACAGGACCATCTTAGTCTGGTGTTCTGTGGGCATAGATTATTCCATCAGTCTGGGTATCTCTTGGGCATCCCATAGGGCTCACTGTCCTGCCGGTCCTCTCATATCTTGGCTGGAGTATGCCTTACAGTGGTTGCCTGGGGTTTGAGTCTCAGTGACTTGAAACATTTTTGTATGCCACTTCACTCTTGCCTTGCAGATCGTTGGATTTCCCCATAATGTCCGTTGTGTGAGAGTGAGAGCTGCGTTGGCATCTTGGACAGGGCAGGTGCAGGTTTAGAATTACAGTTTATTTTAGGAAGTTCTCTCCTGGCATCTTCAGGGGAGGAAGAAGAAAGGAGAGAGGCAGGGCTTTTGAAATAGCCCAGGAATTAATGAGAACCAGTGCTCTGCTTTGCTCCTTAACTAGTGTTTATGTGACATATCCAAATACCCACACTCTCTTCCGTAATGTATCAGTTCTGGACATACTCTCCTTTCCCTTTCTCCCCTGCCCTGACTACCTTTTGTAGTTCCTGGGCTAACCTATTATCATTTATACAGTTTCTCTATGACTCATCAAAGGCACATGGTATTGTAGGAAAGAATCCTGTCCAATCACTACTTTCTCAAACTTGAGAGACAGTAGGAGCCCAAAAGAAAGGTTAGTATGGAGGGCTGAAACAGAGGTTTGTCCTCTGGGGCCATTGGCAGGGACAGAAGACTGGACAGTAGGAGAGAGTATTGGACTTGAGGTAAAAAGATTTAGGAACAGGTCTTAGACGTATTGTTTGGAGATGAACGGCCTTGAACAACTCAAGTCAACCCTTTCTGTTTATCACACTTGTCTACAGAAATCTGCTTGTAAATTATAATGTTTTTGTTTGCTTATGTGAGTTTTGATGTCTAGTTGACTGGACTGAAACTCTACATAGATCAGGCTGGCCTAGAACTTGCAGCCACCCTCTCCTCCCTCCCAAGTGCTGTGACCATGGGCATGTGCCACCAGAACTGGCAATGATAAAGCTCTATGTAAACATCAATTGTTTGATAGATTAGAAATGAATAGAAAGGGAAAAATTATTTTTGTGGCTCAGTGGTAACCAGATGCATTATGTGGACATGCAAACTACACTTAGTTGTTCCCCTACCCCCACCTACCAGAGGGACCCTGTTGGTTCACTTTGACTTTCTATCTGCTCACTGAGTTGCTGGCCCCAACAAATGATGTTACAGTCTCTTCCTTGTGAAGAGCATCTGCTAGGAGCCTTGAGGATGATGAGCGCTGTTACTAAGCCAAGTTTCCAGAGGCAGATACGGATATCACTGGAAGAAAAATGTAGTTTGACATCAAGGACATGGAGACTTCCTGTCATTGGTACAAAATAAGGACCACTGCCAAAAACGAAAGAATTACTAAAGGACAGCTTCCCTGGTAATGACTTGCTGCAGAGAACTTGATCCGCCCTTCAACTGCTGGGTAAACTACTTTCATTTTTGAGATGTATTCAGAAACCACACTGATATCTTGGTCACCTGGGGAGGGAAAAACATATTATTCTAAATCTAGAAAAAAAGTCATCTATAACAGTAAGAAGGGAAATTAAGTCTCCAAAAACCTTAGAATTGAGAAAGAGAAGACATCTCTTGATTCCAGGGATAAAACATCTCAGAAGACAAACATGCTGGTGGCTTTAAGTTCACAGAGTCTGATTGTACTTTCCCGTTCTAGACATGGACTTCGCTCTAAGGTTTCTAAGAGGCTGTTGGCATCACGACTGTAATAGACTCCAGAACCACTGGGGACCTGGGCCAAGAGTTTGTTGAGAAATAAAAGTGGCTTTCTTTCTCATGCTGTCTGTTCAACATTATCTTCACATACTTGATGATGGGACACTGAACTTTCATTTCCAGAAGAGCATGGATAAAGAAATAAGACTTGCTGAGACAAATCCACAGTGACCCAAAGAATCTTATTATTATTTAAATCATGCCACGTGGATTCATTAATTGAAGCTATTTAATACCTGACACTGTTAATACACAGTAGTTTACTGTTTAAAAAAAAAAAAGTCATGGGCCAGGTGTGACAGGACACACCTTTAATTCCAATCAGAGGCAGGAGAATCTCCGTGAGCTCCGGGCCAGCCATGACTACTTAGAGAGACCCTGTCTCTAACACAGTGTGTCTTCCCTGGAGTTGGATAGATGGGATCCCATGCGCTGGGGAAGGGACGGCATGATGCTTCTCAGTGCTGTGCTGTTGTTAGCAACCCCCAAATCAGGAGGGAACCAGCAACAAAGACATAGGGTCTCTTCTGTCTTACTCTTCTCTGCACAGTTTTGTGCTGAATACCTTTAGGAGCAGGAGGGGAAGAGACACTTGTGCTTACCAGAGTCATGTTTTAATAATTCATCTTTTATCATCTGAAATCCGTCTCCACCGTTGGCCAGATAGCTTGGGAGGGTCACTTTATACACTCTATCCATTTCGAGAGGCTCATAGATAGGCACTCGACACTTGGTACAGAGAACTTCTAATTGGACCACTCTGTCCCAGGGCTTTCGGGAAATATCATACACCACATGGATTCCTAGAAGGGAAATGAGTTCATGTTTTGATGAGTCCAGAGGGACTTTTGCCTATGAAAGGGATTTTGGCCAAGATCTAGAACTGGGATCTAGGTTGTGCCACTTTCGTTACCATTTGAGTGAAATTTCACTAGAAATATTGGTGATGGTGTAGCTACCCTCAGCTTCATCTTGGAGTCCTCCAGGAGAACTGACCTCAGAAAGGCAAGGGTGATTTTGCTGGGAGAAACCCTGTATTTTTCCTTTTTATAATCCTGAATTAATTGGCCCAGTGATGAGTCACTGGGTTTAGAAATTAAGGGATGCGTGCAATGGAGCATTTACAACAACTTTGAAGACTGGATGTAGTCATTTGGGATTTGGTGATTTACACAGATACTCGTACTCATCACTTGGGTAGAGGGTGAGACCACCACAGGTCCTCATCTCTGCCCTGGAAAAATGTTCTCTATGCCAGCGTTGCCCCACAGACATCAGGCCAGGATCTCCTGCCAGACATCCACACCCAGTGTTCGGTTCCATAAACTAACGTGAAAATGAGGCTGAGGTATATATATTCTTGGAATTCCCAACCCAGAAACAGGAGGATCGCAACATATTCGAGAGCTACATAGTTTGAGTCTAGCCTAGAGTGAATATGAAATAAATTTTGACAAAGTAAATACTCCGTCAAAAACAAAATAAAACAAAGCCAGGCACAGTGGGACATAACTGTGTTACCGGCTTTTGGGAGATGGAGGCAGGAAGAACAAGAGTTAAAAGCCAACTTGGCTACATAGTGAGTTTGAGGTCATTCTAATATCACTGGGGTTGGCACCCTGCCTTCATCCCAGCAGGTTAGAGTAGATTGTCTTTTTTTTTTTCTTCCTTAGTTCCTTTGATCCCAAATATGGTCACAGGTAGTTAACAATAATCAAGAGAGCTTTTGTTTCTGCTTAAGAATGTTACCTGTGTTATATGGTTGTGGTGAATGCCTTTAATCCCAGGACTCAAGAGACAGAGGCAGGTAGATCTCTTAGTTGAAGGCCAGCCTGGTCTACAGAGTGAGTTCCAGGACTGCCAAGACTACACAGAGAAACCCTGTCTCAACAAACAAGCAAACAAGCAAACAGAATGTTACTTGCATCTATCTACCCACAAGTAAGATTCCTACATGAAGACCTCATGTCAGCTGATCTGACTAGTGTTTAGGAGGTCTTCTCCCGTGGGTAGATAAATACCTTTTCTGATGTCCACACCAAGGTTGGCAAATATCACTCATCACCAGGGGCTTGGACCTTTGACCTCAGCCTAACCTCAGTGACTCTAGGAAAGATGGAGTTGACTGGGAGAAAAATCCAAAGCAGCCCAACCATAGCAGGGGTGAGTAAGGAGACAAGATGTCCTCATCTCAAGGGACAATGTGCCCCACAGGATGTGCCACTTACCACCCACTTGCAGGAACTCCCCAGTGGATTGGCCATAGCGATGGACACTGTGCTCAAAAGCCTTCTTCAGGGTGGACCCTTTTAATTGGACGAGGTCAAATGTCCCTCCAAAGGGCAGCACAGCAGCCAAGTTCTCCCAGGTGATGGTACCTTTGGTAGTTAGAAGTGAAACAAAAAGGAAAAAAAAAGCTTAAGAAAACGCTTACCCAGAGACCAGCTCCCTTTGGGCTGAGGGAAGGGAGGGGAGGAGAGGGGAGTCCCAGCAGCCGTGTTTAATTCTGGGAGGGAATATACTGAAAGCTTCTGCCTGCTGTTCACGACTGGGCAAGGGGGCTAAGCTTGCAAAGGACCAAGTCCACTGTTCTTAGCTTTGGATCTCCTGGGTTGGGCTGAATCTTCAGTACTTGGTTAAACATTGCATAGTTCTACACAAGCAGTGTGTCCTAGCCACTTGCCCTACTGTCTAAAATGAGTTTAGGGGTCCTATACTAAAGGGGTTTTACAGTATGTTAGGGAAGACGGAAGAAGAGTTTTCAGTATCTGTCTAGCAGATTTGTTTTAACATATGACAGGACCTCGGGCATCTGTAAATATATTAAGTATGTCTTCCAGCATAGAAGATCTGTGCACTGATCTTTCTCTTCCCAGAAGTAAAACTGTTCAGTACCTTTTATAAAACAGAAACAATAGCTTTGCACACCAGAAATTTACCTTGGATTTTACTAAGCTTGATACCTGCATCTGCGTGAATATATGTGAGAATGCATATGTATTCCTTTGCCCAAGCACTGGGCTTGAATAACGCTAACACAAACTTATAGGACCAGCATTTTGGTTTGCGGTTGGCAGCAGAGGGTGCTTCGGGCACAGCTGGGGAAGAGATGATGCAGACAGCTAGAGCCGGGCCCAGGTGCATACCATTGTTCTTCTCTTCGATGGGGGACCGGATGCCTCCTCCATTTACAATGCACATAGACACGTGGTTCCAAAACATTTCATCTGGGTGTCTGAGGTTGTTGTTGATCTACAATAGTGGAAGCTTAGTTACTTGGGTCTTCTTTCTTGGTATCATTTCCAGGAATCAACTGGGAAAATAAAGTATTCTTCCCCTACACCCTTGTCCCCATGGATTTCCCAACTGTAACTAAAACTCACTGTATACATTATTAACCACAAAACAATTATTAGCCTATCTTCTATTAGCCTTCAATGAATCAGAAGCAAAAATATATTGTGACCAGACCCATGTCATTCCTATAGGACAAAGGACTCTTTACCGACTCCTCAAACCTATCCCCCAGTTAGGACACATATCAGAAGGCTCTCTCCAGCTGGTGTCAAGATTGCTCCAGGACAGCAGGAGGTTCCAGCCTGTCCATTCCCTGCCTTATGCCAGGAATTGGCAAGCAAATCAGGCACACCCTTGCTTTCCTTTTACAAAACACACGTTGAGTTACATCGAGTGGAAACACATGCTTTTGTTTGTTTTGAGCCAGGGTCTCTCTATGTAGCTCTTGATGTCCTAGGGCTTGTTGTATAAACCAGGCTGGCCTCAAATGTAGAGAAATCCACCTGTCTTTGACTCCCGAACGTTAGAATTTAAGGCATGTACCACTATATATAGCCTTATATCTTTTATTTATTTTTTTAGGTTTGTTAATCTTATATTCTAAGTGTGTGAATGTTCTGCCTGTATGTATTCACCACTGTGTGCCTGTGGCAGTCAGAAGAGAGCATCAGTTTCCCTGGAATTGGAGTTATACTGAGCTAGTGCTGGGAACTGAACCCTGGTTCATGTACTCTTACGCCTTGAGCCAACTCTATGCCCCCAAAATGCATGCTTTCTAATTTTAAAGCAAGCACAAAAAGTAAGTTATATTTACCTCAGCCCTTTCCATAAGGTAGTACCTTGTGGTGTTTCTTTCTAGATTTTCCTCTAGATGTTTCTGTCTGGCGGTTTCTCATACTGATTTCTTGGTGCTCAAGAGCTAGCCTGGACCTCATGTTGGAGGGGAACAGTTTACCCTAAAGACCTCCACACAGTTCACAACGTCACTTTGGCTAATTGGCCCCAGAAAAAAAAATGCTCTTCATGAATGATTTTGCTGTAGCCAGGGACTTTACCATAACTATGTCTTTTCCGTCTGTGCTCTTTAGAGCTAAGAGGACAAACCAGGGAAAACCTGCCCTGCTAACTCAGGTCCAAGCAAATGTACTGTGTCAACATCTGGTGCACTTCCTGTCTTCAGATCATCTTATGGAAAGAAGCATGTCAAATTTGGACATCTAAGAGAGACATATTTTAGAAGGTTTTTGTTTTTGTAAAACAATAAAAGTGATGATCTCAGAATCCCTTTGAGTCTTCTTGCCAAGGTATTCAGTATGAAACCAGGCATGCTTCTGTCTGGACGCTGACTGTACCAAAGCCTCTAACTTTGTGCCTTGTTACAGCTTCTTTCCATCTTCCTCTCCTCCCTCCCTCGATGCAGCCTCTTTGCCCTGAAGATGGCTCACCATGGCGTCACAGATCAGGTTTCCCATGTTGCACTCTCTGAAGCGGCACGTCTGAGTGGAGCCATCCAGGTAGACGATTGTTCTCCCGAGTTCCTGTGTAGAATAATTATCTAACTTTATCCTCCACTGGTTAATGTCTGCTTTGATGGTCGCATCTAGGAAGAAAAAACATCAGAAAGGTGCACGTGAGAGGAAAGTCCCGTAATTCAGGTAGATCTCCTAGTGAGTATGTTCTAGAGAAACCAAGCATTGTCAGGCTTCCCTGCTGGAAGTGTGCATTGCTCACATCTGTGCATTTTGGTTGTGACTATGAAATCCCTGAGGAATGTTTATTTTGTTTGCTGACATTAACACCTGGGTGTGTCTTACCTTGAAGATGGTTTGAGCATCTCAACATCAACTCAACATCTGCATGAGCCTCGTCAACCCACCTAGGATGACACCATGGTCTTGCCATGAGGTTTGAAAGGCTGTACAAGTACAGAGGATCTGCTGAGGGTATGGTTCCCAGCTTGCTTTCTCTCCAGCTGTTGAAAAGCCTAGGCTATGGGCACAGACTCTCCTGCACACAGTAGGGCCTCACTGCACATCCTTCTGAGTCCATGTATCATATGAAAACGGATGGTATAACAATCTTCTTTTATTTATTCTGAGTCTCAAAAAACAAGGTATTTCTTGACAGATGTGGGGATACAATATGCCTCCAGCCTAGGCTATATATGGAGAGGTTGCCTCAAAACAAACAAAACCAGGAAAAAAAAAAAAACAGGTCTTTGTTTGTTTCATGAATGAAGATGCTGAGACGCATACCACAGTGTTACTTCTTGTTAGGGGCGCAGATTTTGAGCGCTACTCTGTCTTATTTGAATCGCTTTTCTTAGGTTGTCTAATCCTCCTTAGGAGCAGACGGTGGCTTTTGCCTCACAGGACTAAGCTTTTGCAAAGCAGAGGAAGCAGTAAGGCACTGAGCAGACTTGGAAAAAAATTTGGAATTTGAAATTTCCTTATGAATAAAGAGAGTGAGTGCAAGGGAGAAGCTAAATTCCTCCCAAGTATCACAGTCCTTTCCTGAGACCCAGCAAACAGAAGAAGGGGATGGAAGATCTTGCCGCTGCGTAACTTTTCATTTGGGGGACTCTCCCCAGATCTCACCTTCACTAATGCTGCTGTTCAGAAGGATGGGATTTCCATAGGAAGTGATAACATTTCCTTTATCATCAAACTCAACCTTCAGGTAGCCCAGGTATTTGCCAAAGGCATAGGCCTGGACCACAGGAACCTTCCGTCCATCGTCAGAGGTGACTATGAATGGGTATTTCCCAGCAGGCACTTCTTTGGAAGGTGGATTTCCTGAAATAAAAGAAGCAAATTTGATCAGGTCAGCCTCTGCCTATGGCAGGCCACCAGCTCAATGACCAGATTTTTTACCTGATGACTCGCCATCTGCTGTTGTACGTGGCTGGTCTTTCAGAGCCCTATGGGACATTTGTCACTGACTCCAAATGCCCTTTTGGCATATAAATCCTGCCATTCTCTACTCAGTAGGCATTTACTAAGCTGTTTCTGAGTCTGGGGCATTGTGCCTGGTGATCTGATGTGGGTCATACAGACATAGAACACTGCCAAGATTATCCCACTTTCATGCAGACTGGGTCTCCGCTCCCCCAGCTGAATGGAAGCTAAGCCATTTTGATGTACTTCTGTTTCTGTGCACAACCCTACAATGCCTGCCAAGCAATATGGGAAGGGAACCCAAAGTGGGTGAATTAACAGTTCTCATTCTTCAGGGTGACAATTCAGTGTGCAGTGGCCAGGCATAGTAGGTACAAAATTTTCCCGTATGCCTCTTTCCCTTATAAGATGAAGGCGTTCTCTAGAAACCTGACACACACACTCACGAGCTTATAGTCGTTAGCGAGGACCAAGGAGGGATGACTGAGCTGTTCTTAGGGTATTTTGGAGCAGCCGTATTCACCCTGCGGACCAACAAGCAACCACACCATCTCCTCAGCTCTTCATTTCAGTCATGTTCAACAGGTCTTTATATGGGGGGACCACAGGAAGGACTTGGGAGCTATTCATCACCCAGAGGCCTCCTCGTTTGCCTGAGGGAGAGAGTGGCCACAGAGGAGGCATGATGCCCAGTATCACATCATTTGCCATGTTTAATTTCTTTCCAGGAATCGAATTTATTTTTAAGGTTTTATTGTGTGTATGTAGACGTCATATGGATGGGGCCCAGGAATCAAACCCAGGTCTTCAGGCTTGGCAGAGGCATCTTTACCTGCTAAGCCCCCTCCCTCGCATGTACACTTAAGTTAGCTTCACCCCTCCTTGATGTATACTTTGTGTAGTTCCAAGCTGGCTTTGGCCTTAAAATCCTCCTGTTTCATCCTTCCTCATAAATGCTGGGGTTATGGGTATGTCCCATTACGTGAATCATAATTTATATCAAATTTCTGTGGAAGTGTCATAGTTTGGGTTGTTCGGAATGGTCCTCTGTGTTCCTATTACCCCCCTACACCCATGGCTCCTATCGGATGTTTACAAAAGGTCTAGAGAGCTTCAGCACGTGTTCATTTCATACATGAATCAGTTCGGAGAGCTGGCTGGGGCTGTCATTTCATTTCTCTCTCCAAGCTTCCCACGAGGCAGGCCACATTAAGAACTGTATTTTACGCTTGAGAAGACTGACTACCATAGCAGATGCCCAAGGGCACGTGCTGGGCTGTGATGAGCAGCTGACTGGACACCAAAGCCGAGGGACACTGACCTCATGTCCTCTCTGCCGCACCGAGCAGCCCACTGTGGGTTATTCTCTGGCAACAGGCCACTCAGAAAATTTACATGCAGGGCCAGGTTTGTGCCTTAGTGTCCCAAGTTCTTTCAGGGTCTTTTAATTTACCTAAGAAAAGCCAAGAAGGTGTACTAGGAAGAACTTACTCCAGGCCTTGTCTGCCCTGCCTCTGTCAAATTCTAGAACCATAACAGTTCAGGGCACAAGCTCCACACACAAAGCTGCTCCCGGTGCCAGGGACCTACTGCACTTGCAGATCATCCAAGGCACTGCAGAATGTCAGGGAGATAGGGTGCTACTAATCTAACCCTCCTCCCCTTCTGTGCTTCTTTGGGCAAGGACAGACCCTGCCCTTCACTGCAGGGACCAGGTATTTAGGGAAGCCTCCCCTTAGCTTTGCCAAGATTTTCTCTTCTGGGCAATGTTTGGAAAGTTGTAATTCCCCAAACTGTCCACAGAGTGGCAGAGAATATCCCATCCAAGTGGAAAAAGGATTAACAAATGGAAGAAATCTGGCATTCCGCACTTTCTTGGAAATTAAAGGGAGTGGCAAGCAGGATTTCCAGCTGTGGTTTTTTTTTTTTTTTTTTTTTTTTTTTTGTTTTGTTTTTTTTTTTTTTTTTTGGGTTTTGGTTTTTGGTTTTTGTTTCTCCCTTCCACGGCAGTAGCTTGAACAGAGTGTTTGAAGTTAGGAACCTGCCAGTCCTGACAGATGCCTCAGCTCAGCGTGCCCTCTGCAAACCCAGCTCCCCTCTGGCAGGGAGCACCTCCTCAAGTTCAGAAAGGTCTTGATGTTCCTTTTCTGAGAACAAAAGATGTGTCAAGGTTATCTCACACACACTTGGTCAGGAACAGCAGCTTCCTTTGTGGCTGAGGGAATAAGCCGGTCTGGCTGCTAATCTCCAAGGCCCAGTCTCCCTCACTCCTCCATGCGTTTGGCAACTCCAGAGAACCACCGGCCGGGGAAACAATCCGGACCTGCACATTTTCCACGCTGTTCCAAAGGCCTGCACGTTTATTACTCTGTGCTGTGCTGGGGTGTTTCCCATGGACATGTATTTCCGTGACCACTTCTGCTCATATTCTACCTCACGTAATCCCTATGACTTTTTTTTTTTTTTTTTTTTTTTTTTTTTTTTTTTGAGGAAGCTACACCACTATCATCAGTTTTTGTTAAAGAAAGCTTGGGCCAAAGAGGCTATGTCAACTGTCAGACAGCATTTACTGAACCGGGAACACACTGAGCCTGTAAGAGTATCGAGCCTTCTCCACAATCCCAAGCCAGATTCCAGCGAAAGAAAAGTGAGATCCCGCACGCAAGACCATCAAACAGCAGAGCTAAAGTGGGGCAAGATTCCAGGCTGGGACAAACTCAGTGCTCAGGGCAGGGGGCCTGTGAGTTCTCAGGACTCGACCAGCTTTCCTTATATCAGCCCAGCTTGGGGCTGGATCAACCGCAATTATTTACGTATCATTCTCTTCAGAGATGGGCTTTTTTTTTTTTTTTTAATTAAAGATTTATCTTATGTGAGTATACGATGGTACACTGACACACCAGAAGAGGGCATCAGATCCCATTACAGATGGTTGTGAGCCACCATGTGGTTGCTGGAAATTGAACTCAGGACCTCTGGAAGAGCATTCGGTGCTCTTAACTGCTGAGCCATCTGTCCCGCCCAAGAGCTGGGCTTTTGATAGACTCATTTCATCGTGGAAAGCAGCCTCTTGAGGAGCAGCTGCTGTGCACTGCTGTGTGCGTGCGAAATGATGTGGTTTTGCTCAAAAGGAAGTGGGTCCTGAAGCTGGGCCAGGCAGGGGCCATCTAAATGGATGAGAGTGAGTGGTCGCTGGAATGAGGAAAGTCCTTGTGCTGACCTAAGAAACGCCCAGGGAGATCACTGCCAAGGCTACTGGTTAGACCTCTGCCCTTTGGATGGTTCCCAGTGCACACAGGAAATCCCGAATGTCACCAGTTCTTATCAAGTGTCTGGAAACAGTGTCTCTCTCTGTCCTGTGCATGTGACAAATGTTAGGGTTGTTCTGGAAAGGCACGGTTATCTAAAGCCTAGCACGTGCGTGTATGCATGTGTGTGTATTGGGGCAGAGGGTTGGGGTCTCACTGTGTATTCCTGGATGGTCACTATACTGTAGACCAGGCTGGCCTCAGTGAGTTGCCTGCTTCTGCTTCCCAAGTTCTGGGATTAAGTGTTTATCTCTCTGCTTGGCCCTGTTCTGTTTCTGTTTTTGACACATGCTGTCACGTAGACCGGGTGACGATGACCCTGCACTTTTAATCTTCCTGCTTCTACCTCCCAAGTGCTAGAATTACTAGCCGGTGCCACATCTGGCTTAAAACTTAGCTTTTTAAAACTGTGGGTCACGACCTCACATGAGAGAGGGTTTTGTGACTGAACAGCAGGTTTCTGAACATACGATGACCAAAAATTCCATCCCCTGCCCAGGATGGAACTTCGTCCCAGAATGATTACCCACACTGCATCTGAGACTTCACTGTAGTCTTGATTCTGAACACACATGTACACTTTGCTCTGCACATGTGGTCACACCCGGAAGTGATAATACTGAGCAACTCCATAAAAGCATTGAAGATGCTGAAGTAGCAAATATTCAGCCAAGACTTTAGTCTCCACATAAAAACAAGCAGACACATCTTATTAATATGCATATTTGCTTTAGTCTTTAATAAATGGTAAAAAAACATACATACCAACTAATTACTTTAAAATAAGTTTCTGGAATTGATGAGATGGCTCAGTGGGTAAAAATGCTTGGAATACAAGCCAGAGTTCTATTCCAGGAATCCACAATAGAAAGAGAACCAACTCCCTGGGGTTTTTCTCTGACCTCCACTGGTGTGCTCTAAAATATACATACCTATACCTACAAATGTGCATGTCATATACATACATACAACAAAAATAAATTTAAAAAATAAAATAATTTTCTCTCTGATTCATTATTTGTTAAAATTTGACATGTATGCCTAATTTAAAATATTCAGATACCCATGGTCATGCTAAAAATATCCTGAGCAAAAAAAAAAAAAAAAAAAAATTCAGAAGCCATGCTCTGAAAGTCCATCATAGAGAGATAAACAATGTCTTTGGGATGAGCATGCACAAAGCCCCGAGCTTGATTCCAAGCACGGCATCAAACGAGATGTGGTGGCACATGCCTATGACCCCAGCATCCAGGAGAGGGAAGCGTGAGGACACAAGTTCAAAGTCATCCTTGGCTACCTAGCAAGTTTTAGGCCAGGTATAGAACCTTATCTTGGGGGGGGGGGGAGAGACATACCACACTGACTGAAAGGCCCACTAGTAATGGTCCCATCTTTCCTTGTCACTCCAACACAGCAGGGACACATCTACTCCTCCCCAAGGTCAAGAACACACAGCAGCTTCTAGTTCAGCTACTGTATAATTATTTTGTGAATTCCCACTCGTTCTAATTCTGTACTCTCAACACAATCTCTGTTCCTTAAATATATAAATAATGCAAATTTCATATTTAGTGAATGTGTGCTTAAGTCTGGTATCAATCATACTGAAAATAAAGTCATTTGGAAAAAAAAAAAAGACCTGACCAATCAACTCTTTTAAAAGGCCTGTACAGACTCTAGCATGGGGCACATGCCTTTAATGCTAGCACTTGGGAGGCAGAGGCAGGTGGATGGATCTCTGTGAGTCTGAAGCCAGCTTGGTCTACACAGTGAGAGGCTGTACTTATTTACATCCATTTAGCAACACTGCATACTTACATCTCATACACTAGCCACCCAGGCTAGCAAGAGAATAGGAAAGCAGCCGGACTGGTCAGGAGCCATGAAGCTTCTGTACCTCTGAAGGCTTCTAAAGGGACTCACAGTGAGCGAGCCCTAGGAACCATCCAAGAGTGGGAAGGGACCGGGGGGGGGTGGTTCAAGAGCAGGGTTCTGAAGCCGTCTGCCAGTGACCAAGTCTCAGCCTTTTCTGAGACGTGAGATGACTGAGGTAGAGTGGGGGTGACAGTCATTCAGGATATTGGAGAAGAATTCTGTGAGCCTGGGGTCCTGAATCTATTGTCCACGCAGACACCCTCGTCACAGGATGAAGGCAGGAGCCGGTGTGCAGATACAGATAGGAAATTGGGTACTAACCACTTGGTGATATGAGAGTCTGCTGGGAAGCCATTGGTACGGTGGTAAGGGGCAGGTTGTGTGAGCCCCACACTTTACTGTAGTAGCTTGCAGACATTATACCAAAAAAAAAAAAAAAAAAAAAACAAAAAAACAAAACAAAAAAAAAAAAAAACCTTCCTAAAATTTTGAAGAGTAAATAGTTAATTTCTATGCATGCTTGCCTTTCTAGGAAGCAGTACGTCAGAAAGAAAGGGGTCACACGTTCCTAGTACTGAGCCCTTTACTGAGCTGCAGATTAGAAACTGATGACCACCCTTATCCAAGAGAAGAACCAAATGTCCAGCTAACTGTGGGCAGGCAGACAGGAAGCAGCACTCAAGGAGTCTCTTCAAGACTCATAAAGACAGGGCAGTCCTCTGGCATGCCTGCTGCAGGCTCCAGATTGAACTTACTTCCCCACTTTTTATTCCGGATGGTTTTGTGACTCTGCAGTGTAACTCCTTCAGAGAGACCATTTGCCTCTTGAGCCTCATTCCTGAAGCTCTTCCACTGGGAAGGCTGGGAAGCTATTCCTGGCTGGGAAGTGTGACTTCAGGCCATGACAGGGTTAGTGGAAGGAACCTGGGCAGACTTTCTCTTGGAAGGGTAACTAACACATGCACAATTAGCCATGTTCGTTTAACTTGGAAGTTTTAAAATGTGGGTAACAAGTTAACAACAAACAAGAAGGAAACTAATTTGGTGGATGGTAACAAGCACAAAAGGCTAAATAAAAGACCAGAAAAATGTCAGGGTGGCATTCAGGTGCTTTGGGGGACCTTTCCCCTTGGGCTGTGTGCGTGGCATATGCTGAGACTTTTTTAAACTTTAAATTTCCAGCTGAACATGGTGGCTCATGACCGTATTCCCAGCTCTTGGGAGGCCTACATAGAAAGACTGCCATGAATTTGAGGCTAGCCTGGGCTACAGAGTAAGTTCCAGATTAGCCTGGCTACAGTGAGATCCAGACTCAAAACACAAAAGGATCTACACTTCCACGAGCTGTATCCCCTTTACGACGTTTACTAAGTAATATTTAACAGACTATTATTTTAGTTTCTTGGTAATTTCATAAAATGGTTTAGTGAAAAACCGCTTAAGTTTTTCTCCGTGTGTGTGTGTGTGTGTGTGTGTGAAAGAGAGAGAGAGAGAGAGAGAGAGAGAAAGAGAGAGGATAACTATGAGGCTATGCTGTGGTACACATGAGATCAGAGGACAGCTTTTGGTTTCTCTTCTTCCACCGTTATGTGGGTTCAGACTCAGGTCTCCAGGCTTGTACTGCAGGTTCCTTCATTTGCGGAGTTATCTTGTCAGCCTGCCTGAAAATCTTTTCTTTCTTTCCTTTAAGGCTGGCAAAAATTTGTTTAAACACAAAAGTAGGTCTCATCTCCTATCACGGGCTTTAATTGCTAAGTTTAGTCCGCAAAACAGAGCCAAAATACATTTTTGGATACAAGTGTAATCTTGGTAATCTATTCTGAAATGTGAAACAAATGACATAGACCCAGGCCAGTGTTTGGGAGACTGGATTCGGGGGTCACAGGGGGGGGGCAAGCTACAGTTAATCCTCAGATCTCTCATCCTGTGTTGCAGGACTTGGCTGGCTGGAACAATAGCTGTAAGAGCAAAAGGATAATCCGAATCCCTGCCAGCTTCCTGGGCTAGTGGGGCGCCATAATCAGTAGCCACACAGCACAGCCTGGGGGTGCCCAAAATGATGCTTGAAGTGGTCCAGATGGGTGTAAAGATACATCAGTGTCAAGGGGGATGACTGCATCCTCTCAGTAAGGGGTGGCACTCTGAACGGTTCCTGTCATTTTAAGTTTGTGTGTGTGTGTGCATACACACACATAGATATCAAAGCCACCTGTGGCATGGTATGCATGTGACATAGTGCTTCCCTTCGCTATTAGAAGTGGGATCTTACAGTCAAGGTTAGCCCTAGTCAGCACACAAGGGTCCTCAGCAGCCAGGTCTGCAAAGCAAAGTGAGACTCTGTCTCCATAAATACAATGGAAAGGAACAACAGGAGGTCCTGTCTCAAGGTGAAAAAATGAAACAAAATGACAATAGAAGAAACAGTAGAACAACAACAATAAAAGCAGAATCCTCTGGGCGCTTTGGGAATCTTGGGTTTACTTTGTACTTATCTGTGAGAGTGGACACCTTGAATATATACGGGTTAGATCTTAGATGGCCTTGTAAAATGCCATGCTTACGGTGGCTCACAAGGATGAAGCGGCAGGAGCCCAGCTTGCTCCTGCTGGGAGTTGTAGACTTCTCCTACTACCCTGGAGAAAAGTTACAAAGCCCCCCACCCCCACCCTGGGTTTGGATGGGTCATACAGTTAAAGTAAGAGCAGCCAAGTAGGAGGAGCCACCTGAACCGGTTGTGGCTCGGATGTGGCTTGTCCCTTCTGTGTTCCTGTGCAAGCACTTATTAACCCTCCCTGTGGTGGCATTGAGGTACAGTGTCTAATGTGAGGTGATAAGGTCACTGAAGCCATCACCCTCGGAAAATATTTGTTCTCTGGAGGCTACAGTTAGTTCTGAGAGAGACAGTGGTTGTAACGGGAGGGCCACCACACACACCTGGCCTTCCTGCATATGTCCATTTCCCTTCCTGATTCTCTCCCGGGCTGTTCCCCCCCCCCCCCAACCCAAACCAGTGACGTCAACTGTTCCCGGACTCTTAGTCCTCAAAACTGTGATAGACTCCCCGTTAGGAAGCCAATGCGCCCAGAGGGGATCAGGTGACCTGATCAGGCCTGTTCAAGGTCATTCAAGTGAGTTAGGAATGAGGACTTTGGACTCCATATCGTGTTTCTTTTCTTTCTATATTTGTACTGTATCTCACTTTCTGATTCCAAATATAACATGTATTCAGCCTTTAAAAATTCCAAGAAGTTCTAGGAAAATAACAATAGTAGTGATGATAATGATGATGGTGGTGGTGGTGGTGGTGGTGGTGGTGATGATACTTTCCAAGCCAGATACAGAATGCATGTTTATAATTCCACTGTCCTCCTGAGAGGCAGGAGAATCATAAGACTGGGGCTAATCTGGGCTAGATAGTGAAACTCTGTCTTAGAAAACCAAAAGCTGGGTATGGAGATGCTTAAAATACGGAGAGGCCTGGATTCAGGTTCAAGAACCGCTGAAAACATCTAAAAAAAAGTATTTATCTTTTAAAAACTCTACCATTGACTGACCTTTGTCTGGAGATCCGTAATGTTTTCATTTTATTATACATGTGATATGCTTGTAGCAGTGACTTGTAATCATGAAATAAATGAATTCTTGGGACGTTTCCCAGGGAGATACCCGTCCTCATCCAATGCAGATTATGGGGACCCTGCATATTACAGCTTGCACACTGCATACTGCCCACTCAAGGAACACCCTAGCTTGCAGAATGCAGAGAAGCAATTACCTGTGTAGAGAAAGGTGTTGGTGTGTCCTCCCACTACGACGTCCACACCTCTCACCTTCTGAGCAATGAGTTTGTCCATCTCAAACCCAGAGTGTCCCAGGGCAATGATCTTGTTCACATTCAGAGTTTTTAGTTTATCCACCTCGGGCTGCAACGCAGTGATTTCATCTTCGAAGACTAAATTTGTCCCTAAGGAGGAAGATTAATAAAATGAATATTAAGAGAATATCATCTCACTACTTACATACCAACACACAACGAGTAATTTCTTGTTAAAGCTCTTCACTCGCTAAGAGCAAAATGTATGAGTGCATCTGGGACAAAAGCCTTGGCAGTCAAGAAAAATGTCAACCAATGTCCTGGGTTGTATTCACCTAGCACTGCATTGGGTTAAGGTTGTAGATGGTACATACGAATTATACAAATAGATACATATAGATATACACATACATATAGTAACATATATACCCAACATATATAAGTAACATTTATTTTTGTGTGCACATACATACTACAATACGTCCATGGGAGTCAGAGGACAATTTTCAAGAGTTGGTTCTTTTTTTTCCCCACCACACAGATCCTGGGGACTGAACTCAGGACATCAGGCTGTGTAGCAAGCACCATTATCTGTTGAACCATCTCACTGGGCTTTCCATGTTATGGTTGCATAAACCGAGTCTCATAAAGGGACTTCAGGTTTGGTTTGTTTCCATCTCCTTTTACACTTAGGCCTTCACACTAACCATGAAAAAAATGTCTGCGCACAAAAGCATGGTGCTCACACCTGCTGCCTGGAAACTCGGAGTATTCTGTCTTCAGACCTAAAATGCCAAGTAGGCTTTGAAAGCCAATTTCAAAAAGAGGTTTTTCTATTCCTTCCTTCCTTCCTTCCTCCCTCCCTCCCTACCTCCCCCCTCCCTCCCTCTCTCCCTCCTTCTCTCCCTCCTCCTTCCTTCCGGTTTGTGTATGGTGTGACATAGTTATGAACGTCAGATCTCTCCTTCTGCCATGTGGGTTCCAGGGACTGAACTCCAGGCTTCAGGTTCAGTGGCAAGTCCCCTTCCTTATCCACAGAGCCATCTTGCTGGCCCTTGGCAGTGAATGTTAGTGGGTAGGGAGGGGCGGCTGCATTAGGGTGGAAGTAGAGCTGAGCGCTGTATCACATAGACGTCCCATCCAAACACTGCCTGCCCTAGGAAGGGAGCAAACCTCATGGAGCTCACGATACCGCCCAGTGCTAGGAATGAGTGCCTCGGGCTTGGGACAGCATAGCCCCTGGGAATCCTATGAACCAAGCCTGTAGTCCAAACTTAGGTCATTAGGTTTTCAGTGGTCACGAGGGACCACCAACATGCTGTCCTGAGGTCACACCCAGCACTCTGTTGCAAGGCAGTCCAGTGGACCTAGATGATTTCAGGCTAGTTTCTAAGACCCGGCATTGAAACGAAGGTGCCCCAGATGAAAAAGTCTCATAAAGAGGTTTCAAAAGGTTAAGTCTGCAAAGCCCAGTGTAAAAATCGAGAGTTTCTCCAAACACCAGCCGACTATTGGAGATGCAGCCATTGTCCATTACCGTGCTCTGGGCTCCACTTCCCTGATGCAGCTACTGAGTCCTGACTATGAGCCAGCTCCACAGATGCAAATCCCAGCATGAAAGCCGTGGAGGTCCCAGAAGAGCAGCTGAGAAGTTAGCAGCTGGCTTGGCAGGGCTGAAGTAGCTTAGTCAGCACTGATAATGCTCTGCTACCATTGTCCCTCACAGGAATGCCAGGGACGATCTGATTCTTGTTTGTAACCCCAATACGCTTGGGGCTCCCCGGACAGCCCCCAGTGCTGGGTCCTTGCCTTGGTTACCTTTCCTATCTCTGCGATAAAACACCCGGACACAAACAACTTCCGGGGGGAGGGGCGGGCAGGACACAAACAACTTCCGGGGGGAGGGGCGGGGCAGGACACAAATAACTTGGGGGGAGGAGCCTTCGGTTGGCTCACAGTTTGAGGGTACAGTCCATACTTCCCAGGTGGGGAAGTCCTGGCAGCAAGGGCTTGAGGCAGTTGGTCACATGACATCTGCAGTTACAAAGCATAGATTGATAAGAGCTGTCCTTTTCTTTTATGCAACCCAGGACCCAACCCTAGGGAATGGTGCCATCTTTCTTTATGGTGGGTCTTTCCACCTCAGTTGAAACAACACGTCAGAAATATTCCCGGGGATTTGTCTCCTAGGTGACTCTGGTGAGGCTGGCCATTAATACTAACCAACACAGCCCCCTTTTCTGTCAGCCTTCCTTGGGCCTTCCTCTAAAATCGCAAGGTTCTTTCTCCCCCTGCTACACAGCACCTTCCCCTCCTGTCTCATTCCTCTTCACGCTACCGTCTGACACAGCCTCATTTACTTATTCCCTCACTGAATATGTGAGTGCAGGGAGAAACAGGCTCCTCGACTGGCATTTCCAGTGTCCAGAACAGTGTGAGGCACAGAGCTCCCCAGGAAGGGGAGAAGGGGGGAGGGGGAAGGAGGGAAGAGGGAGGGGGCAGGGGGGAAGGATGTGGACAGAATGCTGCTATCCTCTCCTTTGGCTAGTTCAGCAACGAAATAATTCTGAGAAATGCCTCAGGTCTGAACACCACATGTACAGATGTCACAGAATGTGTTTTAGAATGCACACATGCATGGGGGCGGGGCGGATTTCAAATTAAATGTGCTGGGAATTGATGTTATACATGTGTGCACACTCTGCGCACTAGCACTAGGAAAACTGTTTGGTTGGGGGACCAGAGATCTCGGGCAGCTGCTTGTGCCGGGTTTCACTTACAGTTCTGAACACACAGAATTAAACAGAGACACTGTTTCGTCAACAAAGATGTTCACCGAGCAGAGACAGTGAAGCCCTTCAGATGGTAACTGAGAACAGCCCCGAATCTGCCGCCTCGGTTTGCTAAGCACCATCCTCTACCGCACAAAGCTCTGCTTTACCACATTTATTCCCAAGCTACAGGGACCACGAAAGTAGGAGATACCTGGGTTTGAGAGGAAAGGGGTTTCCTTTGAAGTATATCCAACGATCCCCACAACCTCACCACCGACAGAGAGAACTTTATACGGCAAAAAGAGTCCGGATATCCGAGGCGCTAGCGGCCCCCGTGCCTTAATGTTTGCACTCAGAATTGGAAATTTGACATTCCTGAGGAGGGGATCAATCAATCCTTCCACGCCGTTGTCAAATTCATGATTTCCCAGTGCCTAAGTAAAATGAAAAAGAAAAAAAATTATCCTGAATTTTCCAATAAGAGCATATTTTTAAGTATATCATGTTAGCCCAGTGGCCCCCAAAATGGGCTGGGCTCTATGAGACTTGACCACATACATGTCCTGGTGTTCACCTTACCTCCAAAGGGGGCCCTTGGGCTGAGCCCAGAGACATGTAGATCACAGGTAGGCACAGCATTGTTGCCCTAGGCTCCTCGTCCAGTGAAGCTGCTGTGAATGTGTGTATCGGCAACACCCGCAGCACACACTGTGAGTGGGAACCCGTCCCACCATCCTCCAACCAGACAGCTCCACAGACCACCTTTTCCAGGCCCTACCCAGCTCCTCCCCATTGTACAGGTCAGACCCAATCATTCAACCCGTCAGCACCTTAGTGGAATGCACACACCCCCAGAAATCCCTTCTTCATCGCTTCCCTTGGGTCATGTCTCAAGTCCTCACAACTGATCTACTCGAGGACTTCTCCGGTTCATCCAGGAGAACCAGGACTGACAGAAGCCTCTGTTACAGTGGGTGTTGGCTTCCTGCTCTAGTCAGCCCCAGGTCACCCCCGTACCCTGAGCAGGATAGAAGGTATGGGGACATTATGGGTAAGTGGAAAGAGAAAGAAGTCCCTTGCTCTGCTGGAAGCCTGCTGAGAATCAAGACTTTCAGCACAATGAACAACTATTGCTGACAATAGTCCCTTTAATGTAGAAAAAACACTTTGTTATAAAATGGGAATGTTAAAATAGCAATGAGCCGTGCTTAACGGCTCCCTCTTATCCTTTCCCAGGTGTTTTCTGGAAGTCTCCCAACTAAAACTAAAACTTTGTTTATAGTAAAGATAGCTTGATGTTCCCTATAGTTCTTGTGATCTCGAGTCTGACCACGTCAGCTGTAATCCTAGCCAGTGCACATAGAACCACCCTATGATCTCATTTACAATAAATAAAAAATTAAATAAATAAATTTTTTTTCCTTAGCTACCTTTTGAGCTGCTGCTTCAGAAACCACCAAAACCAGTGTGTGTGGCTGCTGAAATGACAAGGACATCTCTATCTTGAGCAGTCCACACTCAAGGGTGTACCCCCCCACACACACCTATTCCCTCTTGTGCTTACATTTATATGGACCGTTCTTCCTCATATACTAGTCTGTGATAGCCTGTTTCACACTTGTAAAGTTCACACTGCACACTTGCCTGGTCCTGATGTTCCTTTCTGTCTTTCTCTGAGAAGACGTCTCTAGAAGAAACCTCTCAGACAGCCTCCTCCCCAGCAGCGTATGCCAAGGAAGGACTTTGTGGAGAGGTGACCAGGAGACCTCAGCAGGTTCTGTGCACAGGGCTTCGGCTGGAGTGGGGATGGCGTCAAGTACAGTCTGTATGCTCGTCTCACCCTGAGTCACAACAGTTTTCTTCAGAAAGCCCTGTCTACCCCCTTCCTCACTTGGCATCCTGGATAACCCCAGCTCTGGGCAGTCGCCCACTTGGTTTGGCTGCTAAGACAGTTTTACTTCCTCGGTACCTACATTCACTAAGGTTATCAGCACAAGCTCAGTCTGTCAGTCTGCTCCACTTTGATCATCCGAGGAGAGGCCTAGAAGCACTGGGTCCTGGTCACTGAAGCCAGCAAGGGCCATGGTACATTTTCTTCCACCTCACTCCCTCTTCCTAGTTGAGGCAGTTAAGTAAGCACAACAAATGGTTTAGTAATGAACCTGGCTTGTGCAATGCACACACCCGACTTGTGACACTGCACTTGGCAGCCTTCGACTGAACATGCTAAGTTCGAACGCTATTCGAACAGTGCACTTGACAACCTAGGACCATGCCTTCCCCAAGCTGCACGTATACCACTCTCTCCAAACAATGGAGTTAAGTTCCTTCTCCCCTGAACCATTAAGTAAGTTCTATTCAGTCATACTCCAGGTATGTCTAGGAATGAGGGTAGGGAGGGAGTCTGGCCTGGGCAAGTTTGGGACACATGTCGAGTAGGGCAAACTGTCCTGGAAGTGAACTTTTAGGGAGAAATTTGAATGACGTTTCCTTGCTGTTTTGCAATCCCCGAGTACCTCTATTACAATGTTTTAATAAGAAGACAAAAAAACCTTGACTGGACATGACCACCAGTCACATGACACTAGTTCATTCCAGGGCTATGTTGAGGGGTCATTTGCTGTATGTCCCCTGGCTAAACTGTCAAGCTACATGGGCCTTTTTGTCTTGTTCAGCATGTTGTTTCCTCACTTGGCAAACTGGAACTCACTGGACGCCTGTCACTCAAAGGGCTGTGTGTGACTCCTCCGGGAAGCTTGAAGGTATTCACAGCCTACAGTCTTCCCGAGGAAGTTCATAAGTGCTGATGGTCTACCCACTCACCCCCTCCTCCTATCTAGTTAACTCCTCTAAAAGCCGATGGATATCTGAGCATTAGCTTCCAGAATGCTCAGTTTCCGGCATTTGTTTTTCTTTCTTTGACTCTTAAAACATCAAGTTTTCTTCCTATGGTGAAATGAATACCCTGTGTTATATAATAATCCTACACAAAGAGTTTTGGTTTTGGTGAATGTTTCTATATTCACTAAATTTATTATTTTTTTTAAAAGGATGTGGTTGGCTGTTTTGGGGTCTTTTGAGACAGTCTCACTGTGTAGCTCAGGATGGCCTCAAATTCAGTCTTGCATTAGCTTCCAGAACGCTCAGAGCAGACGTGCGCAACACACGGCTCCTCAGGTTTCCGTGGGCCAAACTCAGTGTTGTCCCATCCTTAGCGTGTGGTGACAGTTCAAGTTTTCCCTTGTTGCCTCTTCAATATCGTGTTCCCTGACTTGAGTGCAAACCCTGAGAGAGTGGCTGACTATCTATCTGGATTTTTGTATCCCCTTGGGGAGAGCAGCCCTATTCATGGGCCTCAATACTCTTGATAAAGGACTAAAGTCACCCCCCCTTCAGCTCCAAACTTCAAACCTCTGTCAAGTCCTCGTGGTCTGTGTGTCAGTTGTCATGTGTCCATTTTCCCTCGGTGTTTCAACAGCACACCAACTTTCCAGACTCAAAAAACCACCTCTGAGACTTGTCATCTGGGCCTGTGGCTTCAAGTATCATATCCAAAGTCTCCCTTTCCCCAGAATGGCAGTTCTGGGGACATTGTTCTACTGAGAAGGACAATCTCAGTCAATCAAGCCAGAAGCACTGGCATGAGGCCCTCCCTCTCCGGTATCCTCCTCTCTCAGGCAGCTGTTGAGAACTCTACCTCAGGTGTGCCCAGTAACACACTAACTTTGAGGAAGGAAAAGTATGACAAAATACCCCCTTCCTTAGAATCTGAAATACCACGTGGAAGGAAGGAGAAATTGTCACAATCACTACACGAAAGGGAGATAGTGGTGTTTGGGTGAGGCTCATTCTGGGAAGACTGTTTGCTTTTTTTCCCCCCCTTGGTAGAAGCATAGCTGTAATCCTGCTTTTTTTTTTTTTTTTTGTTTTTCTTTTTTTCCTTCCTTCCTTCCTTCCTTCCTTCCTTCCTTCCTTCCTTCCTTCATTTCTCCCTCCCTCCCTCCCTCCCTCTCTCCCTCCCTCCCTCCCTCCCTCCCTCCCTCCCTCCCTCCCTCCCTCTCTCTCTCTCTCTCTCTCTCTCTCTCTCTCTCTCTCTCTACTGTAATAAACATGAGACCACAGCAGAACACGGAGAGGAAAGGACTTACTTCTTCCAGTTGACAGTGTATCATTGGGTAAAGTCAGGGCAGAAACCCAAGACTGAACTCTGACGCAGAGGCCACAGAGTGCTGCTTACTGATTTGCTTTTCTTATGTAACGCAGGCCCACCTGCTCACGGTGACACTGCCTACGGTGGGCTGGGCTTTCTCACGTCAGTCATCAGTGAAGAAAATGCCCCACATATGTGTGCACACAACAGCCTGCTGGAGGCGGTAATTCCTCAAATAAGGAACCTCTTCGCAGGTGATTCTAGTTTGTGTCAAATTGGCAAATACTAACCAGCACAACTATTGTAGTAGTTTAGTTTTATTTCATTTACTTTTGTAATAGGGTCTTACGAAGCACCTCTAGCTGGCCTGGAAGTCTTTATGCATCCTAGGCTAGCCTTGAACACAGAGGTCCAACTGTTTTTGCCTCCTCATTATTAGGGCTAAAAGTGTGCACCACCACACACAGATCTAGCTTTTTCTTCCATTTTCTTCTCTTTTTCTTTCTTTTCTTTTCTTCTCTTCTTTTGAATCTATACTATTACATGATGTTTAGCCAGAAGGATGGGATTTGAACTTTGACCTTTGACCCTGGCTAAAAGCATGACATCCCAAACTACCCAAAGGGCTCTAAGATCATAGAGATTTTCTATTGTCTCTTCTCCTAAATCAGATGACGGATGAATGACAACCGTTACACACACAGATCCAGCAGAAGAGCCTGGCTGCTCCCTGTTGTGTCTTTACTGCTTTATATACCTAATGATGCTCCTGGGGAGGAATGCTCTGAGAATCCAGTCTGATGGAGAAGGCCACCTTGGTGAGCCCCAGCAGGCCTCTCCCCTGCCCTCTGGGTGGTCAGTTTCTTTGATGACACATCTTTAGATCACAGCAGGATGCTCTGCTGAAGTAGTAGCCACACAGGAGAGCACTCACAAGGTGCCAGTTTCCCTCTGACTACTCACTGTTTCTACAAATGCGCATGTAGGAAATTCCCTTTGTAAATATTCTATATTTCCTTTCCCCCACTTGGGATTTGTCCAGCTGCCTTATTCCATTGGCAGTCAGGAGAATTTCATATCAGCTCTTCAGGAGTAACACGCTTCTCACCAGACCCCGCACTGCTGGCTCGCTGTGGCAGGCACTATAGGAGCCTGTTAAGTGGGTGGATCTTGTTTTCCCTTCCCTATCATTTGCATTGCCAACAGGCCTTGGGAAACAGCTGTCCAAGTGAGTGAAGCAATATATGATGGACTGACATAAAGGAGGGGACAGCCACCCCTCAGGAGACATGGGGAAATTTTTCTAGGTCCCCTGACATACCACAGTCTCTCATGATAGAAAATGGCATGGGGTTTGCCTATGGCTTATACACACGTTCCCAAGAGTTTTGAGTCTCCCTTAGGCTGTTTAAATTACCTTGAACTAGTTGTGAGACTCTAGTGGTTGAGAATATTAATAAGATTATCTGTGTATATTCAATATGGATACAGTTTTTTTTTCCTCCAAATACCTAGGATCTGCCATTGGCAGAATTTATGACTTTTATCCTCCCCTGTGATGGTCCTTTGCCTTTTTTGGTCCTTCCTGAAAGTTCTTATTTACAAACTAAAGCTCTCTGAAGCCCTTCTACACTGAAGGAGTCATGGACAGTTTGACCTTGGCCGAGTAGAACACAGTGATTATGGGGTGATGAAATGTTGTGGATCAAGAACCAAGGTCATCGCGGGCTATCTTTAGTCTTTTAATAGTTCCTGACTATGAACCTTTATGTCTGACCTCACATCCTCTTGATAAAAACTCCTGGAATCTATCATTTTGCTAAACTTGACATTTCTAATCCTAATACAACGATTTTGTTTTTCTTCTGAGACACGGTCTCTTGTACCACATGCTGACCTTGAAGTTGCTTCATAGATAAGAATGTCTTTGAACTTCTGATTCTTTCTGCCTCCACCTCTGAGGTAGTAGGATTATAGGTCATTGCCAGTTTATGTGGGTCTGGGGATGTAACTAAGGACTTCTTTAGTTAGAGAAATACTCTGCTAACTGAACTACATCTCCAGCTCCAACATCAGTTCTTAATCCTGCAGAAGAGATTTTTCTCAATCTGCTATAGCCCACTTCCCAAGGACTGCTTTCTATAGACTTTGTAAGCACACTGATTCATGACTTTAATTTGTTCCAGGACTATAAAATGTCACAAAACTTCTCCCACATGGTACATTCCACTCAAGAGTAACTTGGATATGTGTTCCTGAGGCCTTGGTCACACAATATTTGCTCAGAATAAACTATTTTCTCATTTTCTTTAAAACAGCATTATAACTTCAGATTGACACAGCAAGACTTCACATTGACTTTGTGACATTGCCACTAACTGTTTAACCATCGTCATCTTAGGCAATAACCTGCCATGATTCGGAACCACATTCCCTTTTTGCTTTGTAAGACAGTGAACAGACTTGTAGATAAATAACTTCCAGGATTTATATCTAATAGTCAAAAGGATGTAAGGTCAAAAATAGAGGTTGATAGTTGCTATGAAAAGAGACTAAAGATAGCCCAAGATGACCTTGGTTCTTGATCCACAACATTCCATCACCACCCTTAATCACAGTGCTCTAGTCACCCGTGGTCAAGCAGTCTACAGGCTTCTGTACAAATTGGACTTATTTGCTCGTGCTAACCATTTTAATCAGTCGGAACCCTATGACAACCTTGCACATTCACCAGATAAGAGAGATGAGCTTATCTCTCTAGCCTGGTGTGGTGGTTTGAATAGGAATAGCCCCTTTGGGCTGATATACTTGAATGCTTGGTCATTTGCAAGTGGCACTATTTAAGAGGGATTAGGAGGTGTGGCCTTGTTGGAGGAAGCATGTCACTGGGGAAGGGTGGCTTTGAGGTTTAAAGAATCAAGCCAGGACCAGTGACTCTGTGTTGTTCCTGCTACCTATGGATCTGAGTGTAGAACTCTTAGGTCCTTCTAGAGCACCATGTCTGCCTACATGCTATCATGCTCCCCTCATGATAATGGAATAAACCTCTGAAACTGTAAGAAGGTCCCAATTAAATGTTTTTCTTTGTAAGAGTCACCATTGCTGTGGTGTCTCTTCTTAGCAGTAGAACACTGACTAGGGCACCCGGGATGTCTGACATTACAACAACTCAAACGGCTTGACACTTAAAACCAAAACCAAATGAAAATGTCCGGCAGAGAAGAGGACTCAGTTCCTCTGTGAGTCAGGCTTCAGGTCACTAAACAGACTCTGAGGGATCCTGCCACATTTCCTCTGCCTTCTGTAGGTCGGTAGTATTTACACGGGCTGTGGGTGGCTCCTTTTGGCTTCTGAGAAAGCTTCTGTTGATTGTCGGTAAGGCTCAGTATGTTGTATGAGTTACCGACAGAAGATTGAAGCTATTTTAAAGCTTCTGAAGCCAAGTTTCTTGCTTGAGCTATCAAGAATACCCTGTAATCAGGAGAGATGAAAACCTTGTGCTTAGACTTTGTCTTGAAACTCACATGCATTCTGTTGCAGGTTACAGCTACTTTCCCTCTGAGGAAAAGCCAGGAAAAAAAACCCCTATAGATAATTACAAAGTTACCACATCTGAATTCATTTATTTATCTCAAATATACTGTATGTTGAAGTAACTTTTGGATACAGATGAAATGGAAGGAAAGTAGCTCAAACCTACACAAGTCGACATATAAACACATACCAGGTAACACAGTGTGCCAGATCCCTTTCCTTGTCTGTGGCAGATGCCAATTCACTGACTGAGTCCATCTTTTCCGATGAATGTGAAACAAGCCTCAGAATCTCCCCTAACCCAGCACCGAAGGGAACAGCTGTCAATCAACCAGATAAGTCATTTTTCCTTTCTTCACGAAGATAGTAATTATGAGCGTGGAATCTATTTATGAGTAATAAAATGTACTTTTACCCAGCAATGGATGCTAGAGGCATAATTTTAAGCAAGGGCAGAATCCTTCTGACTTTCCTCTCTAAACTATGTTTGGTAGCAACACTCGGATGTGGATGCTGCCCACACTTTCTGAGGCAATGTGCCAGTAGCTCATATACAAACATCACTCACATACAAACCCTCTAGTTTGTGCTGAATAAAGGGTGGGTACAGGAGATACTGAGAATGTTCGAGAAACATGGTCTAAGCTCCTTGTTATCTGTGGTATGAGGGAGACACCAAGGTCAGTGACCACTGATTGTGTACTAAAGGCTCCTCCACAGTCTGAAAGAGTTCAGCAAAAACTTCTTTTTTATCTCTCTCCTTGTTACTCAATAACCGTGTGCACTGATGTGTCCCTACAGTCTGTGAAATGTGTGTAGCAGTGAGGAAGTGATCACTGAGCATTTGCTAGTGAGCAAAGAATCGAATAAACAGGTGGTGGGAAAAAGGCAAAAGAAAGGGGAATAAATACATTAACTCCAAGGCTGGGCACGGTGGTGCATGCCTTTGTTTCCAACAATTGGGAGGCAGAGGCAGCAGGTCTGTAAGAGCTGGAGGCCAGTCTGGTCTACATAGCAAGTTCAAGGTCAGCCGGGGCTACATTAGTAAGGCTACATCTCAGGCAAGCAAACTCTTAAGACTGCAGTTATTGGTTCAGTGGCCTAGGGGGTTCTCATTTGGGAGAAACAGTCCCCAGGCCCAGCTACCAAGACAAGTTCTGCATTGAAAGCCTCTGAGGAATGAGCATCACAGCCACAAAAAACTAAACAAAACAAACAGAAACAGCAGCAAAAGCAAGGGAAGCACATGGCCCCCAAAGGTACAAAACAAACAACAACAAAACCATCCCCAGTCAATACAAAGCTAACAGCCCTGAGGTGGTTTGATCATAGTGGTCTTTTCCTAGAAGCTCTTGTGGCTGCTTTACTATATGGTGGTCACTTTGCTTTGACTGCTGGAAGGAGGTTTTATTTTTATTTTTCCTGCTTTTGACTGTCTAATGTAGTATAGATTGGCCTTCCACATGCTAAGTAGCCGAGGACGACCCTGACCTTCTGATCCCCTACCCTCTACCTCCCAAGTGCTGGATCAAGTGCTGGATCGCATGTGAGACCTTGCTTGGTTTCTGCAGTGCTGAGAATGACCCTCAGGGCTTCCTCCTTCATCCCTAGCCTGACTATATCCCCTTCCTGACCCTCGAGCTACCTCCCTAGCCCAACTAGTAGAATATTTATTCCAACTGTACCAGAAAGTGCAAACCTTTTGCCAGTCATTCAAATGGCTGCTTCTCCCTATCAGCCCTGCTCAGCAACATAGGTTACAGGCAGGAGATCAAGGAGTGAAGAGGTGGCCCTCGCCCCCTTGGGTGATTTCAGGAGGCACCATGGAGTCAGCTGGAGTATGTTAGCAGCCATTGCTCCATCCCTTCCACTCTTCCTCTGCTCCCAACTATCTACTTGACCAAGGATGCTACAGCTAGGTCATCCACCAACAGAACACTGAGCCTGTGAATGAACCACTCCAGAGGACACATGGCCCCAGGTACGGGAAACACCCAGAGATGCAGGATGACTTTAGACAACTCTATCTCATCCATGTTCTACCCCAGTGACCCGAAGTGATGCTACTTCCACAGATGCCCTGCCTCTCTGAGATCCACCAAGTTGCCCCACATACAGTCCGCTCCGAGGTCTTCTAGCCAGTCCATCTGCAGCACCATGGCTTCATCCATGTACTGCAGGCCACCAGAGTGAGCTGTGCCCCAAATAACCAACCTACCTCTTGCCTCTGAGTTGAATCCACCCGACTTCCTGCTTCCCAAGGAAACAAGCATTCCCATCCCCTCGGATACCATGCAGACCCTCCCTGCCCTCCCAGACCCTCCTTAGCTGCATGGTTCATTCTGCTAAACTTTCAGGTGCCCTAAGCTCTAGGGACACTAAATCCCCTAGATGCCCTGAGATGCTCTTGAATTGTGTCCACTGGACCTCATGCACATCTCCTCATTGTGGCAGTGTGTTCACACATCAGCTGTCTTTGTGCCCCCTGGGATACCAGGTGAGTCATGCCATGCCTACTGAACGAGAAATAAAGGCCATTAGCTCTATCTCCTCCTTTTAAATGAGTTCTATTTTACTCTGTTATGATGTGTGATCCATTTAAAATTGTCCAGAAGGCAGGATATGGAAAAAAAAATCTTTGTAAATAGTAGGTATGTGATGCCTTAGTTTTATAGGGAGAGAGACCAGGTTGCTAGGCAACTGGTGAGAAATCTAGCTGACTGCTTTGTTACCTCCCATTCCCAGTTCCTCTCTAGACAACTGTTCTTGTATTTTTGTTTCTTATGTTTGAATTTTCAAGTCACCTCTATGTATTTGTTAATATCATTGTGGCACTTGTTTATGAATGGGATCTGCATGTCCCCAGTTGGTTTTTGATCCATCAATAAAGATACCAGCAGCTGGTGGCTGGTCAAAGGGATATGGGGTGGGACCCTTAGAGTTGCAAGGACTAGGACACAGGGAGGAACAGAGGAGAACCACCATGACTGGGGAAGAAGGATGGGACACAGGAGATAAAGCAAGCCAGCCATGTGAGATTTGGGGTAAGTGGCCAAAGATAACTGGCCTCCTGGACCAGTTCACACATGCGAACCGTGGAGAACTCAAAGTGATATAGCCAACATCCCCACTACACACATGTAGTTTCCCAGATTCAGGTGCACAATGCATTTTAGGAACTGCAGACTATCGGAGGGCAAGCTTCACCCCATGGAGCAAAGGCTCACAAGCAAATAGCCTCAATGGTATAAACGAATAGGGACCTGGAAACAAGAGGAAGAGAGGTGGTGAAAATGTTCCAAGTGAGGAAAAGAGGCTTGACCATACAAGACCAAAACAAGGCAAGAAGAGCCGATTTAAAGAGCAGTGGAATATGCTTGATGCAGAAGAAAAGAACCTCTTTTGTAGTCTATTAGACAACTGAATAATTTCAAAAGTACCTTTATCAATCAGAGAGAGGAGGCATATTTATTTAGTGAGTGTCAGCCTTACAATTTAAGACTTAAAGAGACATATTGATCTGTTATACAATGGGGCTCAGCTGCCAGTCACCCACGACAACAGCTTTCTGAAGTATGTTTTGTTCTACTGATCCATCCCTGACATCATGAACCACCTCCATTTCCACAACCACTTCCAATGGGATATTGGCCCTCGAAGGTGAGTGAAACATCCCACTGGATGACAGAAAGGATCCTGGGGTCAGGTCAGCTTATCTGCCTTGTCAACATCAGTTGAAAGATTCAAACTTTAGAAAACATATAGAACATGGAAGAGCTAGAGGGATCAAGGACACCAGAAGAACCAGGCTCACAGAATTGGTTGGGACTGGGACTCAAGTGGGCTCACAGAAATCAGGGAGCCTATGTGGGTCCGACCTAGGTCCTCTGCATCTATGTTATGGTTGTATAGTATGGTGTCCCCGTGGGATTCCTAACAGTGGGAGCAGGGGCTGTCTCTGACTCTTTGACCACCTTGGGGACCCTTTTCCTTCTCCCAGGTTGCCCTGTCCAACCTCAATGTGAGAATGCCAGGTTTCATAGCTGGTTCTGCCTTTTTGGTTGATGTCCCTGGAAAGCCTGTTCTTTTCTGAAGAGAAGTGAAAGAATCTGAGGTAGGGGAAGGCTGGGAGAGGGGCAGCTGCAGTTGGGGTGTACTAAATAAAAGAATAGTAAAAAAAAAAAAAAAGGAAAAAGATAAAAAAGAATCAAGACTAGCAATAAAAAAAGAACAAATAGCATCTCACACTATATCATTTAAAAGTATACAGACTCTTTACACAGGTAAAATATGCACGGCATAGTCATGTTTAGAATTAATTGATCAGGTCCAGGCAGGTTTATCTCCCGGGAGACAGAGAATTCTAGCTAATTAATGTTCACATTATATATAGAAGCAATATTTATATGAGGGAATAGAAGCATCTAGAGAAATTGTAATCAATTAATTAATTTTATTTTATGCATATGAGTGTTTTGCTTTCATGTATGAACATCTGTCTCACGTGTGTCTGGAACCAGCATTCGAGCCCCTGGAACTGGAGTTACAGGCAGCTGTGAGCCACCATGGGGGTACTGAGAGTTGAACCAGGGTCCTCTGCAAGAGCAGCAAGTGCTCTTAACTGCTGGGCCATTTCTCCAGCTCATCTAGAAAACTTTAAAATCTACTTATGAGGATAAAGCAAACAAGCGCTAAGGGAACATAAACAGTGCTCAGCTGTATTTGTGGATGAGGTTCAAAGGGTTGCATAAGTGATGTGTAATGTAATGGGTTCTTTTCCAAGTCTCTGTTAATAAATGTAGATGTCAAGACAGGGCAAGATGAAGTCAGAAGCTACTTCCGCCTCCCCCTTCAGCCATCCAGAGCTAGTGTCACCATGTCCCAATCTAGCCTGGGACTCAGATAACAAGGAAGTAGATAGAGACTGTGGCCACTGCTCCTTCGCGCCTGAGGTGTGAGAACCAAGTCTCTAACTCAAAAATCCCCCCACAGGCTGGGCTCTGAGTAATAGTTAGAAAGGTATCTGGTCATACTGGTGTAAGGCTTTAACTCCAGAGGCAGGTGGATTTCTGTGAATTCAGGGCCAGCTTGGTGTACAAAGGAAGTCCAGCCAGGGCTACAGAGAGAGACACTGTTTCAAAAAATAAAAACCTAAATATATAATGAAAATGTAATTTTTAATTCACTGCGTTTGTGACAAACTTATGTGTGGGCACATGTGTGAGAGTCAGAGGACAACTTATGGGAGTGACTCAGTTCTCTCCTCCCACCATTTGGGTTCCAGGGAACAAACTCAGGTCCTTAGACATGGGGGCAAACACCTCTACCCACAGAGCCAGCTCATAGGCCCACCTTTATTTCTTAAACAAAACAGTTATGTGGGTTAGGCACTTAGCATGGGAAGGGAGTTGGGGCCAGGATCAAACAGTCATGTAGAACTAGCTTTTCCAAGTTCCTTAAACTAACATTGCTTATCTGCATTTTCTCCAAACATTCTGGGAGTGCCCTTAATAAGAGAGGCCTAGCATGCACTTAGATATAAATGCTCCCTCTCTCTTTCCTTATGTGTGTGTGTGTGTGTGATGTGTTGTGTAGATGGAGATATGTTAAGAAGACCACTGTGTGGAGTTAGTTCTCTTTCTCTTCCTGGGGCTCGAACTTGGATCGTTATAGTCGTTATCTATCTATCTATCTATCTATCTATCTATCTATCTATTCATTTATTTATTTATTGGCAACTGCTCTTACCAGCTGAGCCATCTCACTGGCCCCTTACTCTCCACCTAATGCTTTAGTGGCTCTAACCTAGTCCTGCTCTGTGGTTAAACACAGCTTGAAGGGCACTGCCCCCCTGGAAACAAGTTCTAAGCATTAAGTTTCATCCCCTGCACATCTTTCTCAGCACTTGGCACTCAGCTGACACCCAGCTGGCATTCCATAAAGATCTGTGGGCAGGATAAATACCCTGAGAGCAGCAGTCTGGAAGTAGGCAGCCGCCTCTCCTCTTCCCCAGCGCATCTTTTCTGCAGACCTGGGGAGCAGTTGACTGCAAAGCTCTCTGGACACCTTCTTCACTTGAAGACAGTGGCCAAAAGGAGGTGCCTGAGAGGAGGCTCAGGCTATCTCGCCACCAGGAAATAATGGCCTTATCTCCAGGTATCTGTGAGATCTGTGAGGCAGAAATAAGTCACCAAGCAAACTTACCCTGAAGTGTAAAATTAAGTTCAAAGACGCACGGAGTTACACTGGCAGATTAGAAATAGAGGGTTGGGCAGAAGCTAAGTGGCTGGAGAACCCACTTCCAAACTCACATGGGTGCAAGAACTGAGATGTAAAACCTGGGTGAGTACCGAAGCTGGAACTTACTTAGTGGGGTGCTCGCCCAGCGTGCTCAACACCTCTGGTTAGACCTTGAAACAGCCCCACTATCAAAAGTGTCTGTGACTTGACTGTTCCCACCAAAACGCAAATGGAAATCTCATTTCTACTGTGTGACATCGAGAAGTAGAATCTTTCAGAGGTGTTGGGTCATAAATGGCTCAATTCATTGCAAAGTTTCTGTAAGGCTAAGGACATTGTCAAGAAAACAAAACGGCAGCCAACAGAATGGGAAAAGATCTTTACCAACTCCACATCAGATAGAGGCCTAATATCCAAGGTATACAAAGAACTCAAAAAGCTAGACACCAGAGAATCAAACAACCCTATTAAAAAATGGGGTACAGAGCTAAACAAAACGTTCTCAATTGAGGAATATCGAATGGCTGACAAACATCTGAGGAAGTGCTCAACATCCTTAGCCATCAGGGAAATGCAAATCAAAACAACCCTGAGATTCCACCTCACACCAGTCAGATTGGCCAAGATCCAAAACTCAGATGACAGCAGATGCTGGTGAGGTTGCGGAGAAAGAGGAACACTTCTCCACTGTTGGTGGGGTTGTAAACTGATACAACCACTCTGGAAATCAGTCTGGCGATACCTCAGAAAATTGGACATAGTACTACCTGAAGACCCAGCTATTCCACTTCTGGGCATATACCCCAGAGACACTTTAATATACAACAAAGAGACATGCACCACAATGTTCATAGCAGCTCTATTTATAATAGCCAGAAGCTGGAAAGAACCCAGATGTCCTTCAGTAGATGAATGGATACAAAAATTGTGGTACATTTACACAATGGAATATTACTCAGCCACCAGAAACAATGACTTGACCAAATTCTTAAGAAAATGGCTGCATCTAGAGAATATCCTGAGTGAGATAACCTAGTCACAAAAGAACAGACATAATATGCAGTCACTGATAGTGGGATGTTAACCCCAGAGGCTTGCACTGCCCCAGAAACAACTCTCAGACTGTGTGAAGTCCAAGAAAAAAAGAAAAGAAAAGAAAACATAACAAAAAAAAGTCATGCTCAATCCTTACCCACCAAGAACACATTGACAAATTCCGGGTTACACCCTGTATTACATGTACTTTTTGCTCATTGTTAAAAAAAAAAAAAAAAAAAAAAAAAGCCAAGCACGGACACAGTTGTATTTGTATACATTTATGCAAAAATGTTTAAATTTTTTTTATCTTTGTTTTTTAAAATAAAGTCTAAAAAAAAATGGCTCAATTCTCATAGAGCTTAACGGATGAATGGATTACCACGCTATTCCAAGATGGCTCTGTTATAAAAACCACGTTGGCTGTATATCATTCACAAGTCCCTCCTCATGTGAGGTCTAGCATTGCCTCAGGACCCTGTAAGTGAGTTCCCATCAGCAAGGATGGGGGAACAGCCTGACCTTGAAATTCCCAGAGCTCAAAAATATGAGTTACAGTGTTTCCTCTTTTCCTTATAGGACATCCAATCTCGGATGTTTTACAGTAGTAACAGAGAGCGGAAGAGCACAGTGGGGAGCTACAACAGAAGAACCTGTGGCCCTGTGTAGGAGATGTAGGAGTACCAAAGGCTACCCACCCCAATACTTTGATGCCACAGGCTCAAACCCTTGTAGACATCTTTGCTTTACACCTGTCCTGCTTAGGCGGTTTTGGTTTCGTTTCTTTGTTTTGGCCAGTTTGACAGAAGCTGAAGTTATCTGGGAAAGAGGAACCTCAGTTGAGAAAATACTTCCATTCAAATTGCCTATAGGCAAGTCTGATTAATCCAGGACCAGCGAGCGATTAAGGCATCCCTACTCCATGGTTCATGCTTCAGTTCCTGCCTTCAGGTTCCTGTCCTACTTGAGTTCCTTCTTAGATTTCCTCAGGGGTGGACTGCTCCCTGGAAGTGTAAGATGAAATAAACCCGGTTTTTCTCAAAGTTTCTTTCGTTTGGTCATGGTTTCTTTGTCACAGCAACAGAAGCCATAACTAAGACAAGAGCCTCTTCTGAGTCATCCCCAACTACAGCATATGAGCAAAGACTCCTCTCTATGAACGACCCATTGCCAAGCGCTTCTCAGCATGAGCTCTCCTGCACCTATGCACCTATGGGGAGGATCAGATTCATTATCTATGTAGATAATGAATACATGGATACAGATGTTTCATGGCATTAACCAGCCTGGGAAAGGGATGGGGAGATGGCTCAGCAGTTAAGCGCACTGGCTGCTCTTATACAGACCCTTGCTTCCGTTTTCATCACCCACAGGGTAGCTAATAGACACCTGTAACTCTGGGGGATCTGATACCCAATTCTAACCTCCACAGGGATGAAGTGCACACCGGGCGAACAGACATCCACGCAAGGCCAAACATTCATTCAGGAAAAGTAAAGAAAGCCACCTGATAACTGTCCTTAGATGCTAAATAATAGGGAGAGCTTCAGCTAGCCAGTGTCACACCCCAAGGTCCCTGGGGGTGGTTTAAATGAAAACAGACCTTTATAGGTTCCCGTATTTGACAACTGGGCCCCCAGTTTGTGGTGTTGTTTGGGAAGGTTGCAGGACAGAACATTTGAGACAAGGGCAGAGGTTTGAGGAATTTATAATAACTTTAGTTCTCTCTCTCTCTCTCTCTCTCTCTCTCTCTCTCTCTCTCTCTCTCTCTTTCTCTCTCTCTCTCTCTCTCTCTCTCTCTGGTTTGCGTGATCCCTCAGCTTTCCTTTCAGCTGCCTGGTAACCTACTTCTCCCACCATTTGGACTTTCCCTTTGTAATTGAAAGCCCAAACAAAGTGATCCTTCCTTAAGTTGCTTCTGGTCATGGTATTTTTTTATCACAGCAACAGAAAAATAGTAGATGTGCCCTCTTAGCCATATTCCAAGTTGCTTTCCTATTAAAATTGGTTGCTAGTGGATCCAGCCTTTCAGGTGAGCATAGCAGAGCCTTTACTGCATCTCTAGAGAGTTGCCTGGCTCACTTCCATTCCTCTTTCTTACCTTCTCATACATTTCTGCTCATCTTTCTCAAATGATTCCTTTAAGCAGCTGAGGTTTATTTTTTTAATTTTAAGTTAATTTATTATTGTCATCATTGCTATAGTGTGATGTGAGGTAGTGTGTATGTGTGTGTGTATGTGTGTGTGTGCAAGTGACTATTGTGATGATGGTAAGAAGACAACTTCTGGGAGTCAATATTCTTTCTACCTTGAGGCAGGATTGCTCTTCCTGACTCAGCCATGTGACGTGTTACAGGGTAACCAGTCTGTGAACTTTGGGCCATTAGTAATCTCCACATCCTACAACCACCATATGAAGCTTTTTTTCCCTCCCTGGCTCTGCCTTCTTCTCCCCCCACCCCAAATTTAGGGGCTCAAACTCAGGTTAACACTTACATGCCAAAGCTGAATCACTTTGCTTTGCTCTGTTTTTGTTTTTGGCATCAAGCAGTTCTCCAGTTTTCTGCAACACTAACTAAGGTGTTCAACAATTCAGTCCCGGCACTGTCTTAACGTAGTGCAATTTCCCACAAGTTGCAGGGCTCCATCACACAAAACCGTGCCCACCCTGACACCCAGTCCAGAAGCCCGGGCTGCCCGTACTTCCAATGGACTAGTTACAAAGCGGAGGTCTTCCATGACCCCATGCTCCCATTTGACAGTTACTTAGAGGAATTCATGGAACTTCGAAAGTTATTATTACTGGCTTATTATGAAGGATACACCTAGGAATAGGCAAATGGAACGAATGTTCGGGGCGAGGACAAACAGAGCCTCTGTGCCTTTTCAGGCACCCCACCCTACAGAAACTCCATGTGCTTAGCAACTTCAGAGCTCATCAAATTCTACTCTTAAGAGCCTGTCAGAACTTAATTTCCAGTCCCACCCCACTTTCCTGCAGGTGGGTGGATGAGGTAACCCTCCAAGGAACATCTCAGCCCGGGGTTCCACCCTGAGGTTATCTAGAGCCCCAGTTCAAAAGCAACCTAGCTAGTCAAACTATTAGCCTCAGCTATTAACTAGGTTCATTATGAATGACAAAAGACACTTCAGTCTCTTAGGAAACTTCTTCTACTTAAAGAGCAGGGGCCCTGGCCACCGGACAAAAGAGCTTAAACTTGTAGATCTGCCAGGCCTATCTCAATCTTATCTTAGTTTCACTAGGGCCGAGCCTCCACACCTGTGCTCCTCACTGAAGCATCTTACAGCATCGAGACATTCCTCAGGACTGCCTGTCTCTAGAGAAGGGCCTCGGGGTGCTGCTTCAGCTTCTATTTATCTGGTGTCTGGAGAGGGAATTAAACCAACAGTTCTCACAGGCTCATGTCTTAAAAGGCAGAGGGTAGGGTAGCAATCGCTTTTCCAGTGAGAGTCTTGGCAACCTGCACTATAAAGTTAACAAATTCTTCCATAAGCTTTCCAGAGCACAGGCCAAAACAGACAGACAAACTAGATTTCTTTCTTTCTTTCTTTCTTTCTTTTTTTTAAAGATTATTTGAATATACCCCGCAATGGGGGTTCCTTCTTAAGAGGCCCAGAGCTGAATGTTGACAGGTAGAATACCATCAAATTTATTTCTAAAGTTGGCCATGGATCAAAGTTCGAGTGCTTCTAAACAAAACAAAAATCCAATGAAAACAGAAAAAAAAAAAAAAACTTTTGTTATGTCTGGTTATTAGAAAGACACAAACTACTGACAAGCTGGGCAGGTAACAATGTGGGCTGAGGAGATGGCTCAGCAGTTAAGAGCACTTGCTACTCTTGCAGGGGGCAGGGACTTGGTGTCCAGCATTCACATCAGATGGCTAGCAGCTTCCAGTAGCTCCATTTCCGGAGGATCTGGCTTCCATGGGCACCAGCACACATCTGGTACACATACATAAAAATAAAAATATCTTTTCTTTCTTTCTTTTTTTAAAGGAGTAATAGTACAGAGATTGATGTTCTTGCCAGGGTGTCACAAAAATAATGGGGGTTAAACCTTCAGGAAAATGGGGGTTAAACCCTTTGCGAAAGGAAGGACCAATCATACACACTGGGACCTTGAATATAAAAATCTTCACAGTGGAGTCAGTAAAAGTCATCTGGGACAGCTGAATTTGTGAGGCAGGGGGATTGATTAGAGGCCATCTCCAAACTGACCAGAGAATGATGTGTGAAGAGGTCACCATGCACACCAGGATGCACAGGGACACTGCACATGTAGATAGAGGTGGAAAACCATAAAAGCAAGGTTACTGTGGTGGCCGGAATGAGAACAGAACAGAGGCTCTCACGTTTGAACATATGGTCCCCAGTTGGCAGAATTGTTTCTGAGAGATTAGTAGGTGTGGCCTTGTTTGGAGGAAATGTGTCACTAGATGAGGGCTTTGAGGCTTCAACACACACACACACACACACACACACACACACACACGCACACACACATGCACACACACATGCACACACACACACACGCACACACACATACACACACACACACACACGCACACGCACACACATGCACACACACACACGCACACACACACACACACGCACACGCACATGCACACACACATGCACACACACACACACACACAATTCCCCATGAGCCCCCCTCTGTGTGCCTCCTGCTTGTGGACCAGCTGTCCCTGATAACATCCATGTCTTTGCTCTGCCGTCATGAGAGCTATCCCTCTATAATCATAGGCCTAATTAAATGTTTTCTTTAATAAGTTGCCTTAGTCATGGTATTTCTGACACAGCAATAGAAAAATCACCAAGGCAGGAACACAGAAGCAGCATTTGGAAGGCAGAGGCAGGGGGATCAGAGGTTCAGGGACATCCTCTATCACACAGCAAGTTCAAGACCAGGATATCTGAGAACTTAAAAAGAAAAAAAAAAAACTGAGAGGAACAGTCTAGACAGTGGAATTTAGAAATGATGATGGAGGGAAGGCTGTCAGACCTACACAAATGACAGATGTCATGTCCTCTGCCTTCCAAAACCCGAGGTGTAGGGAACTAAGCTCTAATAAGCACCTTCCAGTTAAGGAACATGAGGCTCAGAAATAACCAGGCCAAAAAAGAGAAAGGACGAGAATCCCCAAGCAACGTAGCTTCCTCGTGTTCTTTTCCTGTCTCCCTTTCTCCTCGTTTCTAAAGAGAAAAAAAAAATTATCCAGTACTGTGCTTTCCTGACCTCTGAGCTGGTTTGTGCAATAGCTTGGTGAGTTTCCCTCCTTTACCTCAGGGCACACTGACTTTCCACTATGATAGACATCTGGCGGTTTCTGCCATCTTCTCCCTCCGTTTCTGTCTAGCAGCAGAACCCAAAGGGTTCTCAAGCTCATCCTGGTCCTCCATAGGTCTACAGTAGAAACCTGGGGGGAGGGGGGCTCCTACTCTAATTTCCGAGGCTACACTGGCTTCCATTTACCGGGAACTGGAGACACCCCTCTACAGCAGCTGTTCACTCTGATCCGGGTCTCCAGCATCCCAGAATCAAGACTCCGCAGGCAACTGATTTAGCGAAGTTTTATAACAGAAGGGCGCTAGGCTCCCAAGGCTTAGTAAAACACAAGAAACGTGACCGTGGAAACCCTGTGAGATAGGAAGGCTGCAGCATGGAACCCGTGCTGCAGCCATGAAAGCTATGGGGCACACAGGTCGAATCGTGCCTACTCAACCCACCCACAACTCACTCCATGCATGCGTTCTGACTTTGATGTTCCCTCTCCTCCCACTCTCCACACTGGCCAATGTAGCTTAATTCTTCCTCAGGTCCCACTTCAGTTACTCTGAATGAAATCTGTAAGAAAGCAATTCCATCCCACAGAAAGTATTCTAAACATTCAAAGATGATGAGCTCAGACTTGTAGTTCATTGCTGTGGCCTCGTCTAACTACACGGCGAGCTCACTCTGTCTTAAAGAGGGACATGTTTTTGCCAAGGAATATTTACACAACTCAGAAGAAAAGAGTGTTAGAAAAGGAAAAGGCTGTAAAGTTGTGGTTTATACACGAAATCAAAACAAACTCAGGCGGTGTTTATCCTACCCTTCTGGGAGGAAGTAGAGACATGAGCTAGTTAACAATCCAATTATGGACATGCTTTTGTTGCCTTTACTGCTTGCAAAGCTTCTAGCAGGTCTAGCTGTGGAAAAAGAACGCTGAGAGACTGCAGAGTTCTTGAAGTCTGAGATTCTTCTGCCTGGCTTCTGCTGAGCAAGGCCTTCCCCAGTTGACTCTGGAGGCTTAAGGAGCCTTCCTTTGGAACTGCCCCTGCATGGGGAGTCTCTAAGCCAATATTCGGTAGGAAGGGAGCTCTCACCCTTCTCTGACCTCTCTGAGCACTGGGTAGTTTGCCTTCCCCACCTTATTTTCCCTCCACACCCTCTGGCTTCACAGAGAACCTGCCCTGTTATTTCTCTTGCAAAGCCCTTACTTTTTGTTTGTTTGTTTATTACTGTTGTTGTCTCCAGTTTTTTTTCTACAGCAGGACAGAATCTTTTACCCTTATGCATTCGCACTAGGTTGCATGTGAGTGGTGGTTCAATTACCTTTTACCTCTCAGTTATGTTTTATTTGATTTTCTTTACCTCTTCTCAACAAGTAAGGCATCACCTCCAACAGAGTATTGGGAAGTGAGGACTAATCTCTCTCAACCAATCTCCCCCACTTGCAGTGTGTGTGTGCCTGTCTGTCTGTCTGCCTGTCTGTTTGTCTCCCTAACCCCCTTTCTCCTTCCTTTTGAGATAGGATCTCATGCTAGGCTGGCCTCTCTTTTGTAACCAAGGATGGCTCTGAATTTCCGATCCTCCATTCTTTACCAGGCCTGCCCTGCAAGTCTAGTTTGGGCAGTGCCAGGGATCAAATCCAGGGCGTTTGGAATTCTAAGCAAGCACTCTGACAATCTAGCTGCACCCCCAGCCCCCTTATTGCTCCAGTTAGGCTCTTTCAGAATCTCTACAGTCGAGCGAGCGGTTTTATCGGTTCCCGAAATCCCAGCATTTGGGTTCCCGGACATTTCCTTTTTACTTGCTCCTGTGAGGCGGTGCCTGGGAGCCACAGAACTAACAGTTACAGAGATTGTATTATGTGCACACAGTGCTTTGAGGTCAATATTCTCCTTCCCATTTTACAGAAGATTTGGCCACGGAGGCCGAATAAGTAACTAGTATAAAGCTACAGAAAAGTAGCAGAACTGAAAATCCACCTCAAGAGGTGAGTTCCTTGCGCTGGGACCTCAGAACCAATCAGGTGTGTTTTCCTCCTCGGAGGTTGGTGACCTGAATCACTTTTGACCCGATTTCCTTTCTTCCTTTCAGTAAAGTAAGGATGAAGCATTCTTTGGAAGACTGAGCAGATGAGAGATGTGGAGGAGACTGAGATGGGTCTCCAGCCCTTGATAATTTTCAGGGTCCCTTTTCTAATAATCTCAGTTCGCTACAGGACCCCAGTAACATCAGTTTAAGAAAATAATCAAAGGGAAGCCCGTCTGCATTCTCACTGCGCACTGGCCTATGTCGGGTTCCACCTGCACATCTGTGAGCACTATCTGTGCCAGCCCACTAGTGAGTCCTCCAGCCTGTCACCTGGGTCTGGGACTCCTATCCCGGGGAGCCTTCTCCTTACCATGGCATCGTAGCCCAGGATGTTCATGAAGTGTGCCACTTCCAGGCCCTTGTAAACGGTGAACCAGATGGTGCCCTGGTACTGGTCGCCCGCATCCAAAAGCAGCACGTTGGGTTCTTCCTTTCGGATCTGCTGCACCTTGGTGAAGAGCCGGGCTACACCGCCCACGCACAGACTGGCGTTGAGGCACTTGGTGGAGTCATCGCTGGTCTGCTCTAGCCGGCTGTGCACGTCGTTTGTGTGCAGGATCGTGAGCTCCCAGGCTCTGGCTGCGGGCCACAGTGCTAGCAGAGCGCTCAGCGTGAGAAGCAGCCACTTGGGTGCCGTAGCGGCCGCGGGACGCATGGCTGGTTAGAGCGCCTTGAGCTGGTGAACTGGCCCGGAGCCCGGCGAGCACCGGCCACCGGGGCCTTTACTAGGCTGCGGGGTGGACTAGGGCGGGGCGGGGCCGGACCCGCCTCCTCCAGCCCCAAACCCTCCCGCCGGCAGACGCTCTCCCGGAGTCACCCGATACGACCCTGGCGCCCGAGGCACCCTGGAGCCGCTGGCCTAGCAAACGTGGCCCGTAGGGAACAGAGAGAAGGTTGTTCGCCTGGTGAGCAAGCACGTCGGAGAGGCTGGGTGCCGCAGTCCCTGGGCGGCGGTGACAACTGCAGGAACCGCGTCGCTGATCCTCACTCTCGAGGCCATCGATTTGTTTAGAAGAGTGTACAGCGGTTTGCGTTGCTCTGTGGCTCGTCGCCGAAAAAGAAGAGAGGGGGTGGAAAGGAAGACGAACGTGGGAGGTGGGGGGGGGTCCAGAGCCCGCCCGGGAAGTGCGCTGTGAGGTTGTCGCGGTGGGACCTGGACACACACCACGGGCCAAGACGCTATGCAACTGTTGTGCGTTGTTCCATCTGGAATCTCAGGAGCCAAGCAATCTTTGGGATGCAGCCTTTCATTTATCTACAGTGGAAACCTTAGTGTTAAGACCCCCTGCGGCACAGGGCCAGCTCTGAAAGCTAAGGCAGATCCTAGGGGGTAAACCCCTGACGGCTGTGCGGGAGGGGGATGTCGGGGGGGGGGGGGACTGCTCCCCTATTTGTGGTGTGTGTGTGTGTGTGTTTGTGTGTGTGTGTAAAGCTTTCTAGCGGTAATAGTGGGAACCCATATTTGTTATGAACAAAGCATTAAATATGAATCGCCGCAGCAGCACAAATTCCCTGTCTAATGGATTAACTCCTGCATTTGAATGACGTAATAATTAACGAGCTAAGAGTTCTGGGAAAGGAAAGAGTATTAGTGTGGTTCCCCTTGTGTGCTGCTCACTGTATAGAAGTTATTTAATGCCCATACATCTCCAGAATGTACCAGGTCAGCATTGTTTTACACACACACACACACACACACACACACACACACACACACACACACACACACCTCTTCTTCATGTTGGGGCATGCACTCAGGAGACTTAGTAAGGAGAGTTGAAAGTGCATGAACATGTATGGGCTACACAGCAAGACCCTATCTCACCCACGACCGAGTTACTTTTTGATTGCAGTAGAATATACATCGTGCAAATATATAGGATGTACATTACCAGCTACTGTGCTAAGCGTACAGTTAGGGATATTTACCACCGTTCATTTCCCAGAACTTTTTCATCCTTCTAGTATTATTCTAAACTCATTACACAGTGACCCCCACCCAACACAGTGGCAGTCATCTGTAATTGCTTGGGAGTCCAGGCAGGAAAACAGTCTGGTAATGTAGGAGGTTTTAGGCTATGTTAGAGAAGCCGTCCCTCAACACTACCACCACCACCACCAAACCGAACAAACCAAACTACCAACCAACCAGAACCAGTTCTCCATTTCCTTCCTTCCCAGCCCCTGGCAATCAACATTGTATTACCAGTTTGTATAGATTTGATCACGCTAAGCACCTTGTAGCTGTCCTTTTCTGACTGTGTTTGTTTCACTTGGTGAAATGTCTTCAAGACTCAGTACGGCAGCAGTTCCTTTCTTTCAGAGGCCAAGGAACACTTCACACCAGGTGTGTATCTGAATGCCTGCATTCATAGCAGCTTATTCATAAGAGGTGAAACCAGACAGAGACCAGGGTTCATGGCTGATGAAATAATTTAGTTGGGAGATGAGATAAGGACCTGCTATGTTGCCTGTTCTCACACGCAAGGACCAGATTCTGTACATTTTCACCAACAATGTTTTGTTTGTTTAAATGGTAGTCACCTTAGGGCAAGTGCAATATCTCATTGTAGTTTGAAATGCTAAGCATCTTTTTATGGGCTTATGGACCATTTGTGTCCTTTCTTGTAGACATTTCCTTTAAAAATTGTATCAGTCTGGTGGTGACGGCACACACCTTTAATCCCAGCATTTGGGAGGCAGAGGCATGCAGATGTCTGAGTTTGAGGATAGCCTGGTCTACAGAATGAGTTACGGGATAGCCAGGGCTACACAGAGAAACCCTATCACAAAACAAACAAAACCCAAGGGGAAAAAAAGCCCAAACTTTAAAAGTTGCATTTATTTATTAATTGTGTGTGTGTGTGTGTGTGTGTGTGTGTGTATGTCATGAGGCTTGAAGTTCCCTGACCCATGGAGCCATTTTGTTGTCCTTCTGTCTGTGCCCTTTGCCTCTGTTTTAACTGAAGGACTCTTCCTCCTTTTCTCTGACAAGGTTACATGCAGTTCAAGATGCCTTCCAGCTCGTCATACTGCCAACTATGACCTGGGGCCCTGCTCCTCTTGTGTCTGTCTTCCTGGTGCTGGGATTAAAAGCACATACCACTATGCAGTTCATACAGTAGTGGGGACTGAACCCAGGGCTTCCTGTGTGTCAGGCAATTACTCTACCAACTGAGCTACAGACTCAAATCTGTAGGAATTCACTATCTGCAAATAACATAACTTGAAGATATCATTTCGGTGTTCAGTGGTGTGTGATCACGCAGGGAAATGGAGTGTGTCCCTGAAACACACTCCTTTCATTCCCAATTCTCCTACCGACACAAGGAAACAATGAAAGAAGACAGAGATAGGAACATTTCAATAAGGGCTAGCTGGAGGACCACTGATGCCCTTTCATGAACACTGAGTTTGGGGCAAGCTGGTGTTACCTAGAAAAGAACCTACTTTCCGTTTATATACCAAGTCAGCAATCCCTTGGCACGTTGAGCTATTGATGTCATTGCTGGAGTAGTCTAACTTATAAAACTCTTGTCCCTAAAGTAAGCAGGGTGGAGCAAAATACTATGAAGATAAGGCTGGCTCACTGTCTCCGGACTGAGCATGTGCCCTTGGTCCAGCTGCTTACCACTGGACCTTCGTAGCCCACAGAGCCTGCTGGAACTCTGGGGTAGCTTTCTAACTGGTTCCTTGCCATAGGATGCTGCCTACCTGCTTTGTTCAGCCACAGCTCATATAAAGTCTTTACATGTCGAATATGGCTTCCAGACATTTTTTTCTTTTTTTTTTTTTTTTATTATTTTATTAACTTCCAATTGTTGCCCCTCCCCCAAGTCCCCATTCTCATAGTTCCTCATTCCATTCCTCCTCCTCCTTGCCTCTGAGAGGGTGCTCCCCTGCACTGCACCAGGCCTCCCCCTTCCCTGGGGCCTCAAGTCTCTCAAGGATTAAGCACATCTTCTCCCACCGAGGCAAGACCAGGTAGACCTCTGCAACATATGTGCCAGGGGCCTCGAACCAGCCTATGTATACTCCTGGTTGGTGGCTCAGTCTCTGGGAGCTTCCTGGTGTGTGTAAGTTGAGACTGCTGGTCTTTCTATGGGGTCTCTCTCCCCTTTAGCGTCTTCAATCCTTCCCCTAATTCAACCATAGGGCTCTCTGACTTCAGTCCAATGGTTGGGTGTATCTGATTCTGTCTCAGTCAGTTGCTGCTAGGGCCTCTCAGAGGACAACTAGAATCCCAGGCTTCCAAATATTTTCTTCTCTCTCCAAAACCTACCCCAACACTGCCCTGTTGGACACAGACAGGTACACTGTGGATGCTACAAATACCTGGGCTTTTTTTTTTTCCACTGCTGAACTACACAAAGTTGATGCACAAGTGCTTCGGTTTATTTGCTTGTCTGTTTGTTTAATTTGTTAGTGCTGGTAACAGCATTGTGTGCCACCGATGAGCTGAATGTCATCTGGTTCCCCCACCCCCACCCCTTTCCCCCTTTCCTTTTCCTTAATGTACTTTTGATGTCATATCCAAGAAATTATTGAAGGGTCTGGAGAGATGGCTCAGCGGTTAAGAGTACTTTCTGCTTTCCAGTGGAACCTGGGTTCAGTTCTTATGCCCACCCTGGGCGACTCACAGGCATCTGAACCTCCATTTCCAGGGGGATCCCATGATTTATTCTGGCCTCTTCTGTCATCTGTACACATGCACTGTAGATACACACACACACACACACACACACACACACACACACACACACATATTCAGGCACACACACAAATACAGAAAATTAATGAAACAAATGTTGGGGTGACCTACACCCACACATATTGTAGCAAAAGAAGGTGTAACCCTGTATTTTCAACTGTTAGCTGCTGAGCCAGCTCAGAATATGCTTTGAAAACTCTTCCACCATGCTAATTGCTTTTTTGTGTGAGAAAGAGAGGAGGCTTTTTGTAGAATGAAGAGCTGGTGGCGGGGGCCAGTGGGGATGAGAGTTATGAGAGGCCGAATGGAGCAGGAGGGAGGACAGTGAGAGCGGTGGGGAGTGAGTGGCAAGGAAGCTGGGTGAGGTAAGACGAAGCTGAGAGACTGCCCCAGCCAAAGGCCAACAGCCTTGTCTGCACAGATGGGTCTGCATCTTTATTGTCAAAGCACAGGCAGGACCCCTGAAAGTCTCTAATAAATATTGCCAAATATGGTGCTAGGAAGAGGCCATTCACCCTGTTCTTTTCTAAATGTTTAGTTGTTTGGGTTTAGACTAGCAATCCTTTTTTTTTTTTTTTTTAAATATGACATAAAGCAAAAAAAAAAAAAAAAAAAAAAAAAAACCAAACCAAACCAAAACAAAACAAAACAAAAAAACAAAACAAAAAACAAAAACTATTTGTTGTTTTGCTTTAGTTTCCCATGTTCTGTTTGCTGGAGTGACATCTTTGGCGACCTTACTTTCTTATATGGGGTTTGGAGCTCAGAAAAACGTCAATACCTGAGCATAAAGGACATGGCAGATTCTGCTGCCAACAAGACACCAATTCTGTAACACCCTCTGGGGACCAGACCTTGAAAGGCTTTGTCCTGCTCCTTTCAGGCTTTCTGGAAGCTCATGTTGGGATTCAGAGTCAGGGCAAGTGGCTGAGGTACCCACTTAACTTACCAAGGCAAATGTAGCCTCCAGGGTCGCTCAAGTGAACCTTCCAGCCCAGGGACTGGACTTCCTCTCATAGAGAGGCTCTTCTCTATATAATCCCAACATCTTGGCTTCCTCTCTTCTCATTCTTCTCTCTGGCTTTCTCTCTTTCTCTTCCCCCTCCCCTTTTCTCCCTCTGCATGACTTCACTGACCCCCTTCCCTGTGGTTGATGAACTTCCTTGAGAGCTGCAATAAACCTGCCTTTATATTTCAGTTTGACTTGAGTTGGCTCATTTCTTTGGAGAAGAATACCTTTCAGGGTGAGGACTATCATTTGTTTTTCTTAGTTTTTTTTTTTTTTTTAAGAAGAGGAAAACGCTAATAAAACAAACCCACATTTAACAGAAGAGTTGCCTTTCACCATCCCCTGCAGTCTTTACTGTTGGAAACTTGTGTGTCTGTGCATAAATGTGTGTGTGTGTGTGTGTGTTTGGGTTGTGTATGTGCTTGCACGTGCTTGGAGATTGATGTCATGCTTGGCTTTTGTGTAGCCACTGAGGACCAAACTCCGGTCTGAGCCTCAAGAACTTTAATGATTGAGCCTCTCCCTGGTCCTCAGCTCAGACAACATGAATGCGGAGCAATAAACTATACTTCTAATTTTGATTTCGAACCCCCCTTCTCTGTCCCAGGATGTGGTTATAGTATATTCAGTTTGCTCACAGTTTTAGTCTCCTCTAACCAGTGATACCTCTCAGCTTCCTCTGTCTTGTTTTATCCTGGTATTAAACTTTTCTTTAAAATTACATGCCCATCTAGCCGGCCCTAAATTGACACTTTCGGAGGGTGCTTATATATTCGTATACTTTCCCTCAGGTTGGGCCTGCCTGAGGTTACCTCACATGGTTAGACTGAAGCAGAACAGGTTCAGCAGGAACACAGTGAAAGGGAGATACTTTCTCTTTCTTGCACCTGTTGAGGTACATTAGACAAATGTGACATCACTGATCCCTCCAGCGGGTGGACATTTTTGTGTGATGTCCTATGTCTTCGCCAAGCATTCTCTCCACGATATCTTTGGATATAAGTTCCTTGGAGCTGGACATAACCACTTGGCTGGGGTTACAGGTGTACAACTGCCCAGCCTTTTAAAGGTTTATTTATTTATTTTCTATATGCGAGTACACTGTCACTGTCTTCAGACACACACTAGAGGAGGGAATCAGGTCCCATTACAGATGGTTGTGAGCCACTGTGTTGTTGGTTGCTGGGAATTGAACTCAGGACCTCTGGGAGAGCAGTCAGTGCTCTTAACCACTGAGCCATCTCTCCAGCCCCACTGCACAGCTTTTTAAAGTGGGTCCTGAAGATCTTCAGTCAGGTGTTCAAGCTTGTCTGGCCAGAACTTATTGATGGAACCATTTCACCAGCCCCCTCTATAACTGAAACGAGGCCACATAACCTTTTCTGAAATTCCTTCCCTGCTGCTGCCTGTTATCCCTAAACCCTGTTTGCATGCAGATCTAAATGACCTTTGCTAATTTATTGGAACAAGTTCAAGCTTGCTAATCTGGCCTTTAAAAGTTTCACCCTACCCAGCCAGCTTTACCTTTCATGGACCTTCCAGAAGTCCTGCCTTCTGCCTGCTTCAATCCAAGGCCCCAGGCTGCCGGCATTGCCTCCTTCAAGCCAACAGGACATCTCTGTACTGTCCAGACATTAGTGACAGTCCTTTCTTTACATTCCTAGGCCAGTCTGCAATTTTACCTGAATGTGGTCTTTTCTTTTGCCAAGTATTTGACATCCCTTTTGTCTGGTCTCCACACCATGCAGTGACCGTACGGTGACCACAGCCACAGCCTGCACCTGTGGTCTCCTTTGGAGGCTGTGAGGAGTGGGTGAAACTAAGTGTGCGTGAGACCAGCAGTCTAGATTTCCCAAGTCTAGGAAGCAAAATAGTCCCCATGGATTTCTCCATGACACGGAGTTCAACCAACTGATGGACAGAATGTTAATAAAGCAAATCGCGAATTTATGGCTGTTTAGTGTCAACAACCATAACGACGGTTATAGCACAAAAATTTGACCTCTAGTATTTGATTGATTTTTTTTTTTTTTTTTTGAGTCGAAGTCTTCTGCAGCCCAGGCTTGTCTTGGGTTTCCCATGCTCCTGATGTTGACCTTGAACTCCTGCCTCTATTTCCCAGTTGCTGGGATTAAAGACATATCTTGGCCTTTTGTTCCATGGGTTTTCTTTAATTAATTCATTGATTAATTATTTTAATTAATCGAGTTAACACTGGGGGATTGGACATATGCGTATTAGGCAAGGTCTCTACCACGGCAGTGCACCTGCCCGGGTTCTCTTCTGGTGCTTGAAGACTGTCATCTGGTCCAGTAAAGTCTCATTCACATACTAGGGAACAGCATATGCAGTGTTAAAGCTAAAGGAGGCTTTAATTTAATGCAGGCGATACAGTGTGTGTGTGCTTGTGTGTGTGTGTGTGTGTGTGTGTGTGTGTGCTCGCCCGTGTATGTCTGTCTGGAGGTCCTGGCAATGTTCACTGTCCCTCTCCACCTTAATTTTTGAGGAAGTATCTCCCTCTGAACCCGGAGCGCACTGTTTCAGTGAGAGAGATGGCCTACCTGGCCAGTAAATCCCAATGATGTGTCTCATCCCAGATGACTTATACATTGGACTTGATCAAATATGAGATTCTTAGGTTCAAGCATTTTAACCACTATGCAATCTCTTCACTTCTAATGATAACAAGCTTTAACAGCAGATCAGAGATTTCTACAAAAAGACAGTAAGGCTTCCCATCCCCCACTGCCTTAAAAAAAGGTGGATTCTGTTCTGCTTGTAGCACACAACAGAATGCAGGTAGATTTCTAGACTCATGGCCTAATTACAGATTAGGTCATTTGTTTTAAAACAAGCAGCATCAGGTGCCTGTCTGAATGTTGTGGTGACAAACAAGCCTTTGAGATTGCTTAAGCTGGCCCCAGCCTTTGGAGTCTGATGAAGCCCAAGGAAGCCTTTCACAACACCATATTTTAAAAATTTAAAAAATTTTTTAACATAAATATTTTTATTAAAATTAACTTTTGACAACAAGAATAATGACAGCATTGTTTCACATTTTTGCAATCTTTTTCTGCTTGACAACAGAAGACAGTTGGGAGTCTCAGAGACCTGCTTTATCTGGCCATCGCTTTCACCTGGAATGGCACTGGAGAAAGGAAAACTCCCCTGAAGGATTTCAGGACCTTTGTAGGATTGTTAACTACATGAAACTCACAACAGAAACAGTCTCAGTAGACTACAGCCACTCCTTCCCTGGCCAGCACATTTAAAGGAAACTTAAGCTCTTGTTAGTTCAATTTCAACTTTTTTTAAAAAAAAAATTTATGCCAGCAATTGAACTCATGGCCTTATAGCTGAGCTGCAGCGTCCCCTAGACCCCAAACTAGAATTCCTGTTTTAGAAACAAGATCTCCTGGACTCAAAGGATTGATCCTTCTACCTAATTCCCAAGTACTTGGGATTACAGGCTTATACTCAAACTGTCCAAACCTCAGTTTTCAAGTTGCTTTAAGATTACTCTATTGACAGCCAAGATTACATAGTAGGATTTTTTTTCCCCTTTGGTCAAGTTTTGTTCTAGAGCTTGCAACATGTCATCCACAATCAGCACCAACCCTGTAGTGTTTGGAGCTGACAAAGCCTTTCTGTGCCCACGTGATGCCATTCACGCATTCTTAGACTCTCTTTCATGAGAGTTCAAAGCCCAGAGCAGACCTGGCTGGTCCAAGGCTGCCAAGTCATTCCTCACTCCTGCCTGGTGCTATCTCAGAAGGAAGACAGAGCCTGGGGCGATTCCAGGTGCCAGTGAGCCACACTTTCAGACTTTTAACAGGTTCCTTTCGACCTTGTGAAGATGAACCCACAGGACAAGTGTGTTCTCGTCAAGAACAGTGCACTTTTTGAGGCTGGCTTCCTGGCTCTGAAGAGGCTCCTTCTCAGATAACTCTTTTCACATACATAATACAGCACCATCTCCAACTTAAAGGCTTTATTTGACACAAAATACAATATGGCTGCAGGAACACCAAACTCCAAAGACAAGGGAAAGAAAAAGAACCATGGTTCTATCTAATTTATAACTAACAGGAAGTCACTAAATGAGTAACAAATGGGTAAGCTTTACGGGAGAGTCTTTCCTAATGCCCATACGTTGCAGACTCCCCATGGAACCGTACACTCTTCGGAAGTAGCTGATGCCTGGTTTGCCTGACATTCAATACAAAGATCCATAACATGGTTCCTGCAGATGGTACAGTTATCAACCACAATATCCCAGGCCCAGAGGGCTACTGCATTCCACTTTTTAACTTCAAAACGCTTCTTGCCCGCGCCGCTGTTGGTCTCGCTGGGGGTATTCACATCCATCGCTGCCGCCATTTTGGAAAGTCTCCAGAACACCATTTTAAAGGAATCAAGTAAAAGAAATCTGTAGGCATAATGTTATTGTACACTGTGTAAAGAATATCCCTGTATTTATTCAAATGTTGATTTCTGTGCCCCAGATCTGGTTGTAATCCTTAGTTTGAGAATCTTCTGCCTCCATGTTGTGTAAACACTGCTTTCCATTTATTCTCTGATTTGTCAATAAAAGCTGATCAGCCAGTGACTGGGGGTTGGGGTGAGGCAGGATAGGGCTGGACTTTCAGCCAGGAGAGTGGAGAACCAGAGAGTGTGGGGGGGGGAGGTGGGGCTCACCTTGGGGAGAGAGTCCAGCAGACACTATGAAAAACTACCTGTAGCCCAGAGAGCCAGATCAACATGAAATTACAAGGATCACTGGGATTTTAACTGGGAGGTAGTCAGATCAGTTTAGAGGATTAAACTAGAGAAACATGCTCGGTGGTGCCTTTAATGCTTGTGAAATAAATATAATAGTCTAATCTCTATTGTAAAGTTGATCAACTTGAAATCAGAGAATTAAACTGTGGTAGCACACAGTTCATGATGGATAGTCAATTGCTTCTGATGCTTCTTCCTCACTGTGGCCAGAAGTGTTGACAGCCACAACCCGCACAATGTACTGTGAATGGATTGATCTACAGAGTCGATGTGGGCTGACTTCTTTCAAGCAATACCACAGTTGGGTTGTGGTTAGCTTGGTGGTAGAATACTCACTTAGCAGGTGTGATCCAAGGCTTAAAAGACACCACCACTTTCTTTAAACTAAACTTCAATTCTAGTCATGTCTTGTGCAAATATCAATGGATTTGTCTTTGGTTAGTGTGTTGGCATAAAGGTATCCCTCAAAATGCATGTGCTAATACAACTGCTACTGTGAATACATTAAGAGGGGAAGCCTTGGGGAACTGTTTAGGTCCTGAGAACTGGGACATCATGGGTTAATTAGCATGATGAAGGTCGTTTTTCTTTTCTTTTGCCTTTTACTCCCTTCTTCCCCTGGGAGAATACACTGTTCCTCCCTTCTATACAGTAATGGGTACCATCTTAGAAGTAGCAACTGCATCCTTATTGTACTGGCTGGTTGTGTGTCAACTTGACACAAGCTGGTGTTATCACAGAGAAAGGAGCCTCAGTTGAGGAAATGCCTCCATGAGATCCAGGCTGTAAGGCATTTTCTCAGTGATCAAGGGGGAAGGGCCCAGCCCATTGTGGGTGGTGCCATCCCTGGGCTGGTAGACCTGGGTTCTATAAGAAAGCAAGCTGAGCAAGCCATGGGAAGCAAGCCAGTAAGCAGTACCCCTCCCTGAACTATGTATGCATCATCAGCTCCTGAATCCTGACCTGCTTGAGTTCCAGTCTTGACTTCCTTTAATAATGAAAATAATGCTGAAATGTAAGCTGAATGAACCCTTTCCTCCCCAATTTGCTTTTTGGTCATGATGTTTGTGCAGGAATAAAAATCCTGACTAAGACACTTACCAAACACTAAACCTACCAAAGCCTTGAGTGGATTCTCCATCTTCCAGAACTCTGAGAAATAAAATGCTGTACTTTATAAATTACCCAGTCTCTGGTATTTTGTTATAGGTACACAAATTGCCTAGGACAGTTAGGTTATTATTTTCAACATAGTTTATCAGTGCTCTTTATTTTATGCTTTTTAATGGCCTGTGAACAATGTAGGACAGACAACTATCCTATCTAGAGTAGAAATTTATCTACATTAAATTTCTAGTATAATATTGACTGGAAGTCTTTCTCATTATGTTGTCCTCAAGACTAGGGGGAAGTATTAATTGTTTTCACTGGGAAGTATAATGTTGTCAATGGGTTACCTTTATAAGATTAAGGGAATTCTTCTTCTTTTCTTCTTCTTCTTCTTCTTCTTCTTCTCCTTCCTTCTTCTTCTTCTTCTTCTTCTTCTTCTTCTTCCTTCTTCCTCCTTCTTCTTTCTTCTT